>NC_057933.1:37661392-37975833 GCF_018555375.3 Anguilla rostrata | reverse complement strand
GTCTAAAATAGCTAAGGGTCCAGAAACAAATCCAAAATCTCTCCAAACAGGAATATAATGCTTTTTGTCCATTGTAAAGCATATGAGACCCTTATTAAGGTTTAAGATGAAACATAGATATCAGATTTAAACAATGCAAAAATATAGTCACACAATGCTGCACAGTACCTAAATGTGTAATAATTAACTCTTGTATGTATTTCTATACTCTGTACACTCCTATGTTTTCTTGTATGGGAATAGGACGATATGAAAACAATTTTCAACCGTCCACCACGTTTTGGCATTTTTTCAACACTCTCCTCATCACTGTTCTATGTGTCACAAAAACTATTACACTACTAACTAATGCTTACATTACAGTGTGAAATATCTACATTACATAATATTACATAATACCACTAACCTATTTAACTCTCTGGGGTCGAGAGCTCCGCCGGCGGAGCTCGACAAGATTTCGTTGCTATTTGGATGAATAACTTCGCGAGCTTTTATCATACGGACACAACAAAGACATTGACATAAACCTTAGAATCGTGGCATTCCAATGTACCCATTGACAAAATATATGAATTGTTTTAAGCTATTTAAAATGAGATCAAACAGACCATTTTTAGCCATGTGCTAAGTCTTTCTCATTAATATGTGATGTTCGCTCGGCAGTAAGTACGCCCAGACCACATTCACAAGATAATGACATGCTAATTGCTATCGATGGCAGGGGAGGGGCGATGCGTTTGATGTGCGAGAGCGCCTACTGTAAACAAGGATAAAATGTCACACAGAAGCATAGCCCACGTCTTCTCGGGCAATCCTTACATTTCATTTCGGAAAATGGCACGAATGACTGGACTGGATGTTCTTCATGCTTTGTGGGAGATCGACCATGAAGACGCGAACTCATCAGGTCCGGACACTGAAGCTGACACTGATGAAGAACGGTGTCATTTCGAACTGCGAACTGATCCAGCTGAGGATCAACTTCATGAGTAAGTGTATTTCTTACGATAATATTGGTAGTGTGTACTGTATTGCAACTTATCTGTGTGTTTGTAAGAATATCCAGTAATATGCGCGTTTGTAAATTGCCACACTACGAACGATTCAATACTGCATCTCAAAAAATTGCACTGTAACTATTTTACTTGATCACTGTACATAAATAACCTATGCGTGGCGTGTATTGGCGTGGCTAGGATTCTAAAACCGGGTGTCCTCGCACAATCGATGTTAGCATATTGCATGTAAGTTTGGGAAATAAACTAACCACTTAGCTAAAAAGACCTACTTCAGATTGAGGCATTATTTATGAGTTGCGTGAGTTTAGCTAATGTTGTTTCGTTGATAGCTTTTATTATTTGTAAATATGTGTACTGTATTGCAATTTATGTGTGTGTTTGTAGGAATATCGAGTAATATGCGCGTTTGTAAATTTCCACACTAACCGTTGCATCTCAAAATTATAGGCCACCTCTCTGCATCTGGTTGTGTTTGTTCGGTTATTTGTTTGTATAAGATATA
Organism: Anguilla rostrata; assembly: GCF_018555375.3. Classification (NCBI taxonomy): domain Eukaryota; kingdom Metazoa; phylum Chordata; class Actinopteri; order Anguilliformes; family Anguillidae; genus Anguilla; species Anguilla rostrata. The sequence continues at coordinate 37,974,312 of NC_057933.1, read as the reverse complement.
AATGCCACATTTTCTAAGTTTTGTTTTCATTAGTTAGTGGTTTGTCCCTTTTTTGTAAATCACATTGTTGTTGATGGGAATGTGCTAAATAAAGTTTGATTTGATGTCACATTTCCTAACAATTTTGTTTCTATTACATTTACAGAGATGCTGATCAGGTAACACAGCCTAGTTTACCACCTGCTAAGAGGGCGACGCAAGAGTGGCAAGAGGACACCAGTCAACAAGCAGCAAGCAGCTCAGCCAGCTCGGTCATGGAAAACTGAGAAATCTGCTGATGTGGCCCCACCGGTGATGCGTTTCCGTCCTGCGCGGCAACCTGGAGTGCAGCTGAGCTCGACAGAAGCCCACACTCCTCTGGATTTGTTCAAACTATTTTTCTCTACAGATGCTGTCAGGACACTGTGCAAGAACACTAACGAGCATGCTGCCAGGGCAATAGCAAAAGGGAGGAAGTATAAATGGACTGACATTGGGATAGAGGAATTCTACAGGTACATTGGACTGATTTTTTACATGGCATGGTAAAGCTGGACCAAATCAGAGATTACTGGCGGCAAAGTAGCATTTTCTCTGTCCCATTCCCAGCAACCGTAATGACAAGGGACAGATACAGAACTATTTGCTGGAATGTACACATGAGTGATGCAGACAAGGACCAAGAAAATGACAGGAAGCGGGGCACGCCGCAGCATGACAAACTCTTCCGGGTCAGACCTCTCATGGACACAATTCAGCATGCCTGCAAAGCCGTCTATCATCCTCGCAGGAACCTTGCAGTGGATGAAAGAATGGTAGCAACCAAAGCAAAGACTGGTATGACACAGTACATGAAAGAAAAGCCGACAAAGTGGGGTTTCAAGTTGTTTGTGCTTTGTGACTCCAGCAATGGATACACTGTGGATTTTGCTGTGTACACAGGAAAGAACAGCTTTCAGACAGGACAAGGACTTTCATATAACTCTGTGATGTCACTTGTGAATCGTGCATTCTTGGGTTTCGGATATTATGTGTACATGGACAATTTCTATACGAGCCCAAAGCTCTTCAGGGACTTGTATGGACAAACTTAGCAGGCAGGTCCTCCTTCTCAATAAATATTAATTACAGAAAGGCCATTAGCCCTCCCATTTTCAAAAATAATAGTCACAACACTTACTTTTAGCAATTTATTTTATATTTCTCATTGGATTTGCAAAAATATTTTGTCATCTTTTGATACCCAAGACCTTGATGAACACATTTCAGTGACCAAAAGTCTTCGTCACAATTGTTTAGTGTGTTTTATTACAACATTCCTGTGCATGTTCAAAACTACTGTTAACAATTTGTGTGATTTTAGAGCTGTTTACAATCCACACATGATTATGACCTACTTACTACTGCCATATTCTTGTAGCTGAGTTTGTGCTGAAAACAAAGATATGAAAAACTTTGGAATCACTGTATATGAAGTTGATGAAATTTACACAAATGCCAGAGCATCGCAGAATCACCAGTTTGCCTCATTTTACCCTTAGACCCCTGAGAGTTAAAGACACTCGATTTCTAAAATAACGTATATAACCAAAATATTTTGAGCAGTAATACTTACATAGCAATGATGAAATCTTATATATGTTCAGTAGATGGAGACAGAGACAGTAAATCAATGACAGTTCAATCCGCTTCTGTTTTGTTCCAGAAAACGATGTCAGATAGGTCTATCAGCAAACATATGGCATAGCTATGCCCAGAAGTCCTCAATAATAATAGTATTTTTCAAGGAATTACAAAAAATCGTTGACAACGTTTTGTTAGGTGCAACGTCTTTTAATGCTACCATATATAGAGCGAATGCCATGGTAAGAAAATGTTCGGTTACGCTGACCTATAAAACGCTATTCCAAAAGCAAAATTAGACATGTTATACATCGTTAGAATGCTTATACTCTCACCTACTGATTGAGTGTCCGCCATTGTAGCAACCTCACAGAGTAAACAAACATAGGCTACTACCACACGGCTTTATTTATGGGCGGTGGCTTGACCGAAACTAAGTTACAATAGCCAACGAAACCAAACATGCTAATTAAACTGCACCCCCATCACGCCTCCAAAACCCGGCTGTAAGAATCACTAAAACAAGCCGACTTTGCTGACAAATTATGAGTATTTAGTGATCCTAAAAAATGTGTTTATTCTATTGAGTGACTTCTTCAACACTTTAACTTTCGTAATATGAAAAAACCTTTTTTGCCTCCTAGCGCCATTTCAAGATTTGCGACTTGCGGACCTTTCCTCCAGCACCCGTCACAAATGTCATCATTGCTATGTAAGTATTACTGCTCAAATATTTTGGTTATATACTATGTAAGTATTACTGCTCAAATATTTCGGTTATATATTCCAGTCATTCTGCTTGACTGGAACCACCTCCTCACAGGAGAGGAAATCAGCACAAGCTTTAGCTGACCAATGAGTTACCCGGAATCCAAATGGCTGAAGGGCCAGATACCACCAGTGATCCTGCTGTTCTTCATTCTCTGGAGTTACTGGAGTGCATGATCAAAATAAAGGACAAAGGGGCTCCCCTGGAGGTGTTGGAAAACATGGGCCAAGTACAGTTTACCCCACTGAAGTGTCTCACCTTGTAGTGGGCCACTGTCCCCTAATCAAATCAAATTCTCGTCCTTTGATATTCAGTACCTTTGTCTGATATCCTCTACCCCCTACCACCAATTCAATTTGAGGTAATGACCATTTGGCCCCTTTGTTTTCCATTGAGGGACAGGGTATAAATATTGACATTTTCATTTATTTAGTTTTTTGTTCATTGGGATGGCAGGTATGCCATCCCGCCAAGTTACGCCTTGGCGGGGGCATGCCCCATACCTATACAGCACCGAGAGTTTGGCACTTTTCAGGGTTCCCCACAGAAATAACCACAACAGCCACAGACACTCAGCCCTTAAAAACATTAAATTCTGTTCATTCTGACCCCATTTCAACAGACAGAATTCATAAACAACTTCACATGTCCACACAATAAAGCCCCAAACTAAGGGGATTTTGCGTTTTCTACTTCTTCTTCCCTTTCTTCTTCTTCTTCTTCTCATTCTTATTTTTCCTGCCGCCTATCCCACTAATAACATGTCTCCCCATTGGACATTTTACCAACACCCGCCAAATCTTCACCTACAAGACCCAACGAAAAACTCGCATACACATGCAAAATACCAAAACCTTTTTATTCTGAAACATTTTCAGTACAAACAGCTACTCTGCCTGTGGCCTAGTGGGTAAGGTTACAGTCTTGGGAACACAGGGTCCCAGTTTCAAGCCCAGCTAAGAATGCGTTTCTTTAACCTGCTTTTACCCTCACTAATAATTGTCTACTACTTCTCAATTATTGCTTTTGCACCATATCTACCAGCCGTTCCCGGAACGTATACGCTGTATTATGATGTACCGTCTGCACGTTCAATTGTTAACCGGCTACAATATTGCAAAGCCATATGGATTCAATGGGAGCTCTTCTGTGCTTACTCACCTGTGTTCTTCTTTAAAACCACGGACAGGTTTGCTAATGATATTTCACGCATTGCATAGCTATGTCATGGTGCTGCCCTAACAAGGTGACAGACTGGTAAACCTCCGGTTGAACGACTGAATACCGCCTCGTCCTCAGGCAGATAATTTCCTCTTTTACACTAACGTTCTCTTACGCTTATATTTTCTTTACCAAAACTCACTGATGGCCACCCATATGCATTTCATGATGGCAAATGTATTCCTTTTATTAAAAAGTTACACCAGTTCACCACTGTGCCATTTCTACTAACTACATTTCTTCACTTGGCTACCGTACAAAACCTTCTTATCAGCAAACGCCACGTTTCTACATTCATGTTACCTCGCCCTGTTCTCTATCTAGCCACATACAAACAATTACTACGTATGTACGTTCTGCAACTCCCCATTAAAACATTACATTTAAAATCATGATTCACTCATAATTATAACTACTAGTACTGAACATGAAAAAAACACAGCAGTGAAATAGATTTCACACGTTACTTAACCCTCCACTTTAACAGCTAATGCTTTACAGCGACTGTTATATATACCATTCGATAAGGAATATAAGCTCGCTCATGGTTACTCCATTTACTTCGCACTATACTCCGTGATCATGTCAACCTTCACCTACATGCCCATTCTGCTAAAAACATACTGTTTCAACTACGCAATTTCATAATTTCATCCTAATTTCTCTCACACTGTTGTTATTTTCTCATATGCAAAGCCTGCTGGGACATATGTGTCTGCTCCTATTCTCCACTATCATGTTTTCCGGTTCTAGTTTAGCAAAACAGCGAAGAGGATTCCTACCTGCAGATAAGCCTATCAAAATGCCTTATAAACCTTACAAACACTAAAAGTGCATCTCCACGAAATGACAGACAACGGAGCAGGACAGAAGGCACAAGTTGCGACCTAGGGAGTTATAATTCTATGGGCTTGCTGATTCTTTTGTCAGTCAAGGCTCGTTGGATGGACGTCAAATCCGTGAGTACATACACTGTACTTACTTGGGGAACAGACCCACTAGTTCCTTTACCATACTAAACAACCTATTTTTTAAAAAAAAAGATGTGTCTGCATTTATTTTTCTACTCACAAAAGAACAAAGGAATAAATTTAACTCTTTATATTATTCACAAGGCAGCACAAATCCGCCGTTCTTCATCAGCACATGACACTGGCCTGCAGAGAAAACAAAATTTTTTATGTCGACACCACATTCAAGAAAGGAAGGGGAAGGCTGTTTTGGAAGCCATTTACCAATACTGAATAAGTTAAAACGGACTTGAGGGCAAGGACCTGACCATGTAAATTTGTGATTATGAAATATAATATTGTAGAGGAATAGTTATGAAAATTTTGTAATGGTTTAAAATACAAGTGGCTGGAATTGAGCAGGGTGTTACGTGACGTAATGCAGGTGGACCCAAATGCACGACTCGGACACAGATTCTCTGGGAAAAATCAGACACGTTTATTTTAATAACTGGTGATCCAGCTGGGTAGCGAGGGAGAAGGCGTTGATACCCCGGACAGAACTGGAACTGGGCTGGATCCGGACCGGACTGGATCAGGACTGGACTGGACTGGAGCAGAACTGGACTGGACAGGAATCAGGAGTAGGGTTGCAACCTATTCCGGGAATATTCAAGGATGGAAACTTTCCATTAACAGGAATTTATGGGAATTAACGGGAAATAACGGGAATAAAATGGAAATATAGCCCTATTTGCTCAAGCTGCATTTACCATGTCATATGCAGATAGAAACAAACATTTTACCATATCATAAGCAGACATAATTGCAAACAGTCTCTATGACCCCCTCCAAAAAAAAAGACTTTTCTCTTAACACCTAAAAAAAAACCCCTAAAAACAGTCTTCCGAGTGTTGTTTTAGAATTCTATTTACATAGATAGTTGACACCACAAGTTTTTAGAAAAAGTCAAGGAATGACAGACATGCAGAAAAAACATTAACCCTCTGGGATCTAAGGGTAAAGTGAGGCACACTGGTGATTGTGTCATGCTCTGACATTTGTGTAAATTTCATCAACTTTATATGCAGTGATTCCAAAGTGTTTCATATCTCTGTTTTCAGCACAAACTCAGCTACAATAATATGGCAGCAGTAAGTAGGTCATAATCATATGTGGATGGCAAATTGCTCCACATAAACTGTAAACAGTAGTTTTGATCATGCACAGGAATGTTGTAATAAAACACACTAAACAATTGTGACTAAGATTTTTGGTCACTGAAATGTGTTCATCAAGGCCTTGGGTATCAAACGATGACAAAATATTTTAGCAAATCCAATGAGAAATATAAAATAAATTGCTAAAGGTTAGTGTTAGTGCCAGCTAAGTAGGCTATTCACACCTGGCCACATGCCTCCCCACCACTAAGATAAAGACTCTGTTTCTGCCTTCTAAATGGCTCACTAAGACATCTTTTGATTTTCAGAACATTTATTGAAGCAAACTATACGCATGGAAGATGAGATGAGACTGATGTACTCTTGCAACGCTTGCGTGACCTCTTAGCTAGTGGTGAACTAGGCCGTGTTTCCTGATCAGCATCTCTGTAAATATGATAAAAACAAAATTGTTAGGAAATGTGACATCAAATCAAACTTTATTTATATAGCACATTTCCTTCAACAGGTGAAAATTAAACGTGCTTTACAAAAAAGGGGCAAACCACTAACTAATGAAAACAAAACTTAGGAAATGTGACATGGTTACATCATATACAAACAAAGAACCAAACAAACACAACCAGACACAGAGAGGTAGCCTATAATTTTGAGAAGCAATGGTTAGAATCGTTCGTAGTGTGGGAATTTACAAGCGCGCATATTAGTGAATATTCCTACAAACACACAGAGAATGTAGTACAGCACAAATTTACAAATAATGCAAGCTATCAACGAAACAACATTAGCTAAACTAAATAAACATTGATATTCCAGCTCAACTACACGCAACTCATCAATAACAATGCCTCAATCTGAAGTAGGCTAGGTCTGTTTAGCTAAGTGGTTATTATATTGCTATTTCCCGAATTTACTTACAGTATGCTAATATCGATTGTGCAAGGACATCAGTTTTAGAATCCTAGCCACGCCACGGGTTATTTATTACCAATATGATCGAAAAAAAATACAGTCTACCTGCTACTTCTAACACACAACCAGACGCAGAGAGCCTAGCCTATAATTCTGAGATGCAATAGTTTGAATCGTTCGTAGTGTGGGAATTTACAAACACAGAGATTGCAATCCAGTACACATATTTACCAATATGACCATAAGAAATATACTTACTCATGAAGTTGATCCTCAGCTGGATCAGTTCGCTGTTCGAAATGACACCGCTCTTCATCAATGTCGGCTTCCGGACGGACCATTTTCCAAAATTAAACGAAATGTTTACCTCAAAAGAAGTGAATTAGGCTACTCTCTGACATTCTATCCTGCTTTCGCAGGCTTGGCATTTCTCACATGGATCTCGCATCACCCCTCCCCTACTCTCCTTCTATGGAGAGTAGTTATAATGTCGTTAACATGTGAATGCGATTTGGGCGGACTTCCTGATGAGTGAAATTCACATAGTAATGAGTAAGGATTAACGAAGCATACATGGTTTAATTAATCAAATTTAGAACTTTTAAAACAATTCATATCATTTGTCAATGGGCGCATTGGAAAGTCGCGATTCTAAGGTTTCTGTCAACGTTTTTGTTGCGTCTGTATGATAACAACTCGTGAAGTTAATCATCCAAATAGAAACGAAAGTTCATTTAATCTTGCCGAGCTCCGCCGGCGGAGCTCTCGACCCCAGAGGGTTAACAAAATACATCCCATTTTACTGCCAAGGGGTCAGTTGACCCCACGGTTCTAGTGACGAGCAGTGTGTAGAATTTAGTGGCATCTAGCGGTGAGGTTGCAGATTGCAGACTGAATAACCCCCCTTACCCCTCTCTTTCCAACGACGTAGGAGAAGCTACGGTGGCCTGTAAGTTCCAAAAATTATGTCATCGTCTACGACAGCATCGAGTAGCCAAGTGTCAAGTGATGAGGTTCCTTGATAGATTTATAAATTGTATTTAGTTATTTAGTCTGTACAACTATAGGTCATAGCTTACAAGTAAGATAGCGATTAGGACTGATAATTGTTCCACATTGTGGTAGCGTTTTATTGCTAACGTTAGCTGCTTTGCATGGTAAATCATAGAAAGACATGATGCGTCACAAAAACTATTACACTACTAACTAAAGCTTACATTACAGTGTGAAATATCCTCATTAGAAAATACCACTATCCTATTTAAAGACACTTCAAAAATAGTCAGAGTACAGTTCTGATGATGATGAAATGGAAGTCAGACAGACAAATACGGCAGCTCGTTTGTTAGACATGGATGATGAGGGAATTGATAATGGAAGTTTTGATGAAGAGCCAGAATGGGTCTAATAGATCTACAGGGGGGACAGAATGTAGTTCATCTATTGCCAATTCACTTCTTTCTAATTGCCGATGGTTAGTTTCCAGAAGATCTAGATTACAAAAAGAAACCAAATCAGCCTTGACAAAAAAACACAAAATTGCACCAACATTTACACAGCAAGTTCATACAAGAGTAACACAAAATCCTCTTAATAGGACTATCACATATGAATATGCAGATCAGCAGGTCGACTGCGATCTTACACTGTCAGAGTTGACTAACACTGCAACAACTTCCTACATGGGACAGAGTTAGTGACCCAACTGCAGTTGTTGATAAAGTGCAAGCACTTCAGCAAATGATAACTGATTTTTGTAAATTATTACAATCGGTGCTTCCTACATCAGTTACTATTCCATTAGGATGTGTACAGGGTCAGGGAAACCCTGTTGTTTTCCCCAATCATAACACAGGATTTAGGGTAATGAATGAGGCTGTGGGTTATTGAATTATAACTGACATTAATAAAATTCTTGAGTTTGTACCTAAGGAGCGGCATCATCCCACTGATTTTCTTAGAACATTTGTAGGCGTATACAATCAAAACAGGTGGAGGGAACAGGGCGCAACTTTTTCTAATCAATAAAAACAAAGACCTTGTCTCCCCTAGCTGGCAACATTTATTGTTACAATACAATAGGGAATTGAGTGCACAGCCAGTCAGACAGCACATAGGCAGGGATATCCAAGACTGTAACTGCATTAAATGAGTCGCTACCCAGTTCGTCCCCCAAACAGAGCTCTAGGAAAAGGACCGCTCTGCTAGCATCGAATAAGGGCCTGGTCAAATTTCATGTTTTTAACAGTGGGAAGCCAGGCCACATTCAGAATGAGTGTAGGAGCCCCTGTGTGTGCTAATTACAAGCGCATTGGAAATTCCAAGCAACAGTGCTAGTCAATAGAAAGTGGGATGGAAGGAAAAGTACCAAAATAGCTGGGTGCACAACAGCTTCAGACAGAACAGTCACTGACCGAAGGCACTCCTACATTCAAAGACTTATTGTCTATGGTTAAGGCTATGGCACATGCTGATCAGAGCACCCAGAAAGGCTCTGGGAATGCCTTTTATAGTCCAGGCCCACAATGATGGCGTCAAGCAGTGGTTAGTAATTTTCAAATAGATCAGGAAGGCCGCCCCTATGTTACAGTTTTAGTTGGAGGCTATCAATAAATTTTTGAGTGACACAGGAGCAGCTTGCACATTAACTCACCAAACTGATTTTCTTCATAGCGGTAAAATGGTCCAATTAATGGGCGTGGGAGGCAATGTGCAACCAGCTCAAATTTCAATTCCACAGACATTACAGTTTGACGATATATCTAGGTGTACCATTAAGCTTCTAAATGATGCTGGCAAAATGGGAGCAGCCCATCATTACACAGCAAAGGCCTATGCCCCCACATGCAGTGTAACTTTTCAAATTGCGGAACAAGTGATGCTTAAAAAACTTTTTAAGGGGGAGACAGGGAAGAAAATTGAGAAGGTCCATATGAGGTCATGGACAAACTTGAAACCAATTTGAAAATCACAAAGTAGGCCAGTACACTAGTTCTGGTATAATGGGGACCAATGTAGATTATACAACAAAGCTAAACTTGATATCAATGTCAAAGACTCTCCCCTACAGACCTAACTGTGATGAGGACAGTGCTCCTGATGCCCATAAATTCAAACACACAACGTGTTAAACAAGGACAGGATACCCACTCGCCGTTTGATTCACCGATTGGACTTCAGACATGGTGGAAAGATGCTGAAGCATCTTCCAGAGACAACATGGAAGATATAAAGTGAAACATCATATCGACCACATACATGTTTGAGAGTGGAAGAATGACCCTACAATTCCCAAGAATAGAGAAATTCAGTGTGACCGTAAAAGCAGGTGAATAGACACGTTATAATAATACCATAACTAGTGGGGTTGAGGGACAGAATAACCAGGAGAGATGGGTCACATTACACTCGTCTAACAATAGCAGGGTTTACATGGAGCCTAATATTACAATTAAAATCGGTTTAAAAGTCCAAGCAGAATGAAAATGCTCCATATAAACACCTTAATCAGAATAAACAGGCCCAAACTGATTGAAATTCCAATCGGTTGCAGAGGGTTAGTTTAAACCTTTTCATAAACCGATCAAAAGAAAAATTGTACCATGTAAACAATGAAACTGTTTATTTTCTGGCTGCATTCTTTCTGCGCATGCCCACTGTCTTGACGTAAATTTGTGGTGACGTATGTTTCTCTCCACTAAGGCTGTCAAAAGTGCCATGAAATTGAGTTCGAATATTAGCTTTTGTACTTAGCGTTCGAATATATTTAATTTGCCTATAATTCTCAAAAATAAGCTGCTTATTAATTAATTCATAATTTTATATCGGTGTGTGCAGTGGCTAAAAAGATGTGTCGGGAAGTAATTTGCTCTGGCCCGCTTCCAGCTCGTAGGAGCGATGAGGTCTACAGTAGGCTATCTTCGCTAAATCTCTGGCTGTCAGAGTGATGCTCATCTAGTGACATAGGCTTTATTAATAATTGGCCTGATTTCTGGGGAAGGCCTGGCCTACTGAAGAGAGACGGACTCCACCCGAGCTGGAGAGGTTCTCGTGTCCTATCGAACAACGTAGCTGCTAGTCTTAGTAAGGCCAGATCCTGACACTCCATCAGGGCTCCGGCCAGGCCGCAGGCTTCTAACCCTATGTGTTTGCCTGCTCGTTTCTTTATACCTGTGTCCCAGACATATGGCCCTACGCCTCTGTCTGCAAGGTGCGTTTCAGAGCTAGCCAACAGAAATAGTATTTCAAAAGCCCCTTTAACTAATACTTTTAAACTAGGATCTAATATCTGTTATATTGAGATTGTGTCTGTTCCACACATCTATGCCAAACGTAAAGCTAACCGTGGTATTGATGTGGATAACATAATTGTCATAAAAACACGGCACGTTGCTACTAATCATAGTGAACCATCCTTAAAAATTGGACTATTAAATGTTAGATCACTCGCTCCAAAAGAAGATCTTGTCAACGAATTGATAATAGACCATAATCTCAATGTATTATGTCTGACTGAAACTTGGCTAAGACCTGATGAATATGTTGCGATTAATGAAGCGTCTCCTGTGGGTTTCATAGGTACTCAGGTGTCACGTCCATCAGGCAGAGGGGGAGGCGTTGCAGCTATTTATCAGTCCTTATTGAGTCTAGCACCTAAGCATGGATATATGTTCTCCTCTTTTGAAGTTCTTATTACTAACTGTGTACAGCCCGATCTAGCTAATAAAAGTGCTAGCGGGCAGTCCTTTTTTCTTGTGTCTGTTTACAGGCCACCTGGACCTTATTCTGATTTCTTAAGGGAATTTGCTGAGTTTTTATCACACCTTGCAATTTCAGCAGATAAGGTCATAATTGTTGGTTATTTCAACATACATGTGGATAAAAACGGTGACCCACTAGGAACAGCTTTTGCCTCTATTATTGATTCCATTGGTTTTGTACAGAATGTTTGTGAGCCTACTCACTACCGTGGCCATACCTTAGACTTTGTTCTGTCCCATGGTATTAGTGTGGTAAATCTTACCGTCGCACCTCATAACCCTATACTATTAGATCATTTCCTCATTACGTTTAATATTAAGGCATCCAATCCTTCTGTATCAGAGCCTAGACATTACTACAGCCGATCAGTAAACCCTGAGGTTATTCCAAAGTTTATAAATATGCTTCCGGAGTCATTCCTTTCCACAGAAGAAAAGGCTGATGAAAATGCTAATGAAGCTGCACTGGACTAATTGACAAACCAGTTAACCCTTACCCTCAGGAACACTCTTGATGTTGTTGCCCCCCTTAAAAGAAGAATCCCTAGTCGGAAAAACCACACTTCATGGTACAATGATACCACCCGGGCCCTGAAGCAGTCTACTAGAAAATTAGAGCGAAAATGGCGGGCAACAAAGCTAGAAGTATTTCATCTTGCATGGAAAAACACAGCTTTCTTCAGTATAAGCAAGCTCTTGCTTCTGCTAGATCTGCCTTTTTCTCAAAACTAATTGAGCAAAACAGACATAACCCAAAATTTCTATTTAATACTGTGGAAAATTAACTAAAAAACAATCAGCAGCATTGACTTCATGAACCTTTTCGATCAGAAAATTGAGGCTAATAGAGACCAGATTTCCAAACTGTCTCCATCCTGCACTATTCCTGTTCATGTTAATAAACAGCCCCGCACCTGGTTACAACAGGAAGATTTACAGACAGCGGTACTGAACTGTTTGACGCCCATTAGCATGGTCGAGTTATCCGAATTAGTTATGTCCTCAAAACCGACAACCTGACTACTCAATCCTATTCCTTCAAATTGGATTAAAGAACTATTTACAGTACTAGGCCAGCATATACTAAAAATCATTAACACAAAATTACAAATGATTTTCTACTGTCAGCCGACCGTAACTCTGTGTCGGTTCTTGTACTCCTCGACCTGAGTGCAGCTTTTGACACAATTGATCATGGAATTATACTGGACAGACTCCAGGCCTGTGTTGGACTTCATGGACAGGCACTCGCATGGTTTGGATCATACCTATGTGACAGGAAACAGTTTGTCAAATTAAAAGAAGAAGAGTCCAGCTCCTCAATAATGAAATATGGTATTCCACAAGGATCAGTACTAGGACCAGTACTCTTCTCGCTATATATGCTACCACTTGGCAATATTATCCAGGCACATGGCGTAGAGTTCCACTGTTATGCGGACGATACTCAGATTTATATTTCAATGAAACCTGGCGAAGCACTGCCGCCACTGTTCACGGTTAGAGGCCTGTATTGTAGATATCAAGGTTTGGATGCTTTTCTGCTCCTAAATTCAGATAAGACTGAAATGTTGGTTTTAGGTCCCAAAATATTAAGGGAGAAATTGTCTACTCTCACCTTAAACTGTGATAGTTGTTTGGCTGAACCTAATATGGTTGTTAAAGACCTTGGTGTCACCATTGATCCTGATCTATCTTTTGACACCCATATAAAAAACATATCCAGAATTTCCTTCTTTCAGCTACGCAACATAGCTAAAATTAGACATTTCCTGTCAGTTGGGGATGCTGAAAAATTGATCCATGCGTTTGTTACGTCTAGGTTAGATTACTGTAACGCCCTGCTTTCTGGCTGCCCTAATAACTCGTTAAAGAGTCTCCAGCTTGTGCAGAATGCAGCTGCTCTTATCTTGACCAGAACTAAGAAATATGAGCACATTACACCAGTACTAGCGTCGCTTCACTGGGTACCCATTAAGCATAGGATAGATTTCAAGGTTTTGCTCCTTATAAAGGAGTCAGACTCATTTAAATCTAGATTAAAAACGCACCTCTATGCTCAGGCTTATAATCAGTTGTAGTCTGGAGACGAGAAGCCGACGAGACGAGAGGGTACGAGAAGCCTGTAGTCATAGAGCTTTGTAGGTGGCAATCCTTTCCTTAATGTCACTTGTCAATCAGCTGTGACCCGACTTTACATGGACTGGCTCTTGATATGTATGGTATGGTTGTCTACCCCTCATGACTGCATGGGCTCTCCATCCCTGTCCTAGTAGCTATGCAGCCATATACTACTCCTGGCGGGGTCCCCCCAATTCATACTACTGCCACTTTACCCACTGTCTGCTATATTGCAAATTTCCTAATTGCCGTTTCTACCCACTTCCCCACGCTGCCGGCGGGGCTCTTGCCCAAACCCTCGAGAGTGCTTTGAGAGTCGTCTGGTCTCCCCCACCTCTGCGGTCCAGCCCCTCTTTCATCATTGCCTCCACCCTGCCCACATCTGTTACCACCTGCTGTTCCCCATCACCGCCACCCGGCCCCACCCATCATCTGAGCCACATCATAAACCTTATAAAACTACTGACATATTGGTCACCAGTCGGCACCCTGAGCCGACCAGAGGAGGATGGGTTTCCCCCTTCAGCCTGGTTCTTTCCAAGGTTTCTTCCCATCTGCCACGGGGAGTTTTTCCTTGCCAATGTTGCCTTAGGCTTGCTCCTGTGGGGGCCAGGGTTGTCTGTAAAGCGTACTGTGACAACTGCTGTAAAATACGCTATACAAATAAAATTTGATTGATTGATTGATTGATTGATTGATTGATTGATTTTATGCACGTGACGCTCCCTTTAATATGGCCTCCACGTTATTTTCCACAAGCAGGCAGTAGAATAGACGACATCGGTAAACTTTCATACTAGGTTACTACATCTGGGGCCTCATTTATAAAACGTATTTTAGATCAACTGTGTGGCGCGTACGTAGAAAATCACATCAAAGTAGTGATTTATAAAATTTCAACATGACTCGATTTGACCGTGGGAACCGTTGTGGCTCCACGTCATGTCTTCACTTGACGTATGCACGCAAATTCATTTTATAAATGAGCCCCCTGCAGTTCCTATTGCCTAATGCGCGAATGAATAAAGCACTTTCTTGTGGATGTAATTTGCCACAACTCGGCATTTATTAATCGCAATAATAGGGAAATGATTGTTTATAGGAAATCCCTGTTTATTTCTTAACACAAAAACTATTCAAACGGATACACCAGACTTTATCTGCAAAGCTTGCGCAAAACTCTTTTCTTGTCCTTGACCTCGCCATTTATGGCCAAGAGGCCGAAAAATTCCCAAACAGGGCTTCTACTACCAGCTAGTGGGACCAACTCCTCTGATGGTGCTCTGCTGCCGTTTTCACCGTTAGTTTTCAATATTTTTGATGTGACAGAGGAAGTAACGTTAGCACAGGAAATTAAGTTTGCGTGCATGAACATGATTCGCCACATGAAATTAAAGCCTGTATATTTATGTTGATTACAAAACGCGGAATCAAAAACGCGGGATCCAAAACTAATATTCGAATGCTCAAATTTAGGTTCGAACTTTTAAATAAAAGATTTTCGAATCTTTCGAATATTTTTTGATAGCCCTACTCTCCACTGATCAAACACGTGATGTATTCATCACTTCTGCGCATGTCACACAGCTGTTCCGATTAAATGCCTCGGCGCATGTAAACACCAGACCGTATTAGATCACATCCCATGTAAACAGTTGACCCAAAATCTTCAATTGGAATGATTTCAATCAGAACGAAAAAAAGTGTGCATGTAACCACAGCTAGTGATGCATCTAAATTTATATATATATATATATATGCAATATGGTAATGTAAAATGTAAATCACCCCCTGGTTTCTGGCTTACACCAACGTACCCTGTTCAGGGAACATTATTGCACATACTCCGGATGCCAGTGAGCTCAACAAATTAGTCATATGAGACAATGCCTTCCTGGCTCCTGAGTGTGTTTGCAGGTGTCCACACTCAGGTGAAGAAAGCTCTTTATGAGAGTGATTCACTTCTCAAAGCTAACGTGGAGGTGAGCTTTGCCTAGGCAGACACCACAGTCCTATAGCACTACGAATGGTGAAAAGAACACATTTTGGGACTGGATATTCTTGTCAATTGCAGGTCTAAGAGCAATTCTTGTCCTCAGGAATCTATCCCCCCCCCCCCCCCCCGAGGTGTCTCACCTTGTAGTGGGCCACTATCCCTTAACCCAGTCACATTCTCTCCCTTTGATATGCAGTACCTTTGTGTGATATCCTCTACCCCCTACCAATTCTCCCATACCGTTTTTCATCTCCCCCATGTCTGATTACACTGATGCATGATGCAGCTGACCTGATGCATCATAACAACGTAGAAAACTTTCCAGATGATGTAGGATTACTTGTTACTTGAATGAGCTGACTAATATTACTATGGGAAACAATGCCAGTGGAGGTGTTTTAAACCGACCTCATTGTCGGTCGCTGCAACACACCCCTTTGGTGGACAGAAGAGTTGGACACAGGGAGATGCGAGAATCCCAGAGTATTCCGGTGTTCATGCACTTTGCGCAGTCCCCCTAGTGGCCGGCATGCCGGCGTGCCTAGATTGCTCAACTCAGACATTCTCTACTCCTGCAACCAAATTATTAGTTGAAAACACAAAATTGGTGTTCTATCTTTATTAGTAAATGATTCAGGACAACTATGCCGAATATGGAGTTTCGCAGCGCCACCATTGTCGCGCTGGTCGTCCATTTATCAAGCCCCCCTCCCTGCAGTCTCATCTGTAACTACACCCCGCATGCATGACACACTAGACAATAGTGTCTATCTGGGCATACATAAAACATTCTTTTACCACTAAAAATTTGTATTCCGTCATAGCAACAAGATTAAGCCAACAATAGCTGAAAGGTATGCCAGTAAAGCTGAGAAAAACACTGCTCACTGAACAGTGAAACAAACAAGACAAATTTTTCTAAAATTATACCATGTCATTCTACTGTCAATATCTGCAACTAAATATGGAATAAATATACAAACTTACCATAGGTTTTACGCATAGAGATGTCCCTTTCGAGGCTGAGTGGTCATTTATAGTCTTGGACAATCCGTTTGTGAAATATATGCTAATTTGTGACACCTGTGTGCCATCAAAAATAGCTGTGCATAATAGCACACATGTTGTTTACAATGTTGTTGCCCTTTGCAGTAAAGTCTGCCTTGATCACCAATTAATCTGTCCAATAGGTGACAGAATAAGCTTTCTAACGATGTATAATATGTCTAATTTTACTTTTCTGAATAGCATTTTATAGATCAGCGTAATCCAAAGTTTTGTCTCATTATCGCCGCCTTACGCATACACTCTGTGGTAGCAGTAAAAGACACTGCACCTGGAGAAACTTTATCGATGATTTTCGTCATTTCTTGGAAACTATTATTCTTCAGAACTTTGAGAAAGGCATATGTTTGCTGATAGACCTAGCTGATGTACTCTTTTCTGGACTACGTCAGAACAGGGGAAGGACAGAATTGATTCGCTGAACACAGATAACATTTCATCGTCAAAATGTGTTAATGCTGAAAATATTTAGGTTATATATGTTGTTTTTGAAATTGAGTGTATTGTAGGTTAGTGGTATATTACAATGAGGATATTTCACACTAGACGGTTTAATATTGATTCAATGTCATCCCATCCCCATACAAGAAAACATTTAATATTGTAGAGTACAGAAAAACATATGAGAGTTAATAATTACACATTTAGGTACTGTACCACATTGTGTGATAATGTTTTTGCATTATTATTCAGTGTTTTATCTTAAACCTTCATAAGGGGCACATTTATGTGCTTTATAATGGACTAAAAGCATTGTATTCATTTTTGGAGAGATTTTGGTTTCTGGACCCCTAGATATTTTAGATATTTTAGACCACTAAAAGTCTGTAATTCCCACTTGAAAATGATGCAACAGTGAGTTTCTTGAGTCAAAACAGTTGATTTGTAGTGAAATACATGATTATGTTGTGATTTACAGCAATGCATAATTTATACATTTTGGATAGATTTGGAAACGCTGGGTACACTACTTACTTTTTGCTTCATAGATCTTTAGTAGTTCTGCATATCCACCCTTAGATGGCATACACTTGTGGTCAAGGAGTTTTTGATCCAGGACATTTATAGTTTAACCTGTTTTATAAATGGGATCTCTCAGAATTTCATTGCAAACTAAAAAAGTAAAAAAAGTCAAAAAAATTTTGCCTAGACAATTGCATTTGTGGCACTTTAGTTCTTCCAAAATTTTGAATATAAACTGATCTAGTAGTATTGTAAATGGTACAAATGTCCAGCTTCATTTAAGCCACTTCAAGTCTCTGTGATGCTCACATCTGGTGTTATAAAGCTTTAAATAAGGTGCCCCCTAAATGGGCAAAGATTGGGCAGATTTAGCATTTGCGCAAAGGGGTCAAGTAATCTGTTACCATGGTTGGGAGGGAATTGTTGGACGTTATTTCCTGACTTCAGACAAAAATGATCCGGGTGACACAATGACATTCTAAAACAGCTGTTATACCCATTGTGACGTACTTAAAGTTTTGTTGCAGTATCCGTTACTATGCCGACACTGCTAGCCTTGCGACATTCTGTGGCGATAATGATTCTAAGACAACTCAGCAATTTCTCTGGTTTAATGGGTTATTTTCCAGCCTGAAATGCGATCGTATTAGTAAATGGCTACACGTGTCATCTAACTTGCAAGTAGTTGGCTTTCTCCCTGAATATGAATTAAATGTTTTTAACAGAAAATAATAATTATAAATGCAATTTTATCCACAGAAATAGCTATACAAAAAGGCAAAATAAATGTTGTCATCTCGATCGCCGTCATAGACGACAGAAGGAAATGTCACTGACAAAAAATAAGAAAAGTTTGCAGTGGTTTTGGTTGGAAACAAGCTGTAAGAGCGGAATAAGCCCCCAAAGTGAAGCACAACACTGCCTACTCATCGTCGATAAGATTGCTGCGAGGTTGCTTTCCGTAGAGGATTTCAGCTGCATTCTCCCATATTCCTGAAAATGCTGTAGCGGTGGCTAGCTATAAGTGCATACATATGAGTATATGAGTGCTGTGAGCGTTGTGGAAAATAACCCATTAAACCAGAGAAATTGCTGAGTTGTCTTAGAATTTTTAGCAAGGCTGGCAGCTTCGGCATAGCAACGGACACTGCAACCAAACTTTAAAGTAATAATCTCGAAGATTTTCATTAAAATAAATGTCTGTTAAGTCAATATCTATCGCCAAATTAGGTAACACAATGGTGATTGAGCCTATTATTATATTCATTTATATTATTATTATTATAATAATTTATGATTAAAGAACTGGGTGTCTGTGGCGACATTCCTGGGAAAAAATCACAAGCGGCACATAGTTAGTGACGCGTTTTCCATCACCCATCAGTGGTTGGTCCGCCAGAGAGGGTAGGCGGAGCTAACGCAACAGGCTTGCTCTTCAACTCACTTGTGTGTGAGCGGCGTACTGTTTCTTCCTGTGTCTGCTACAATAACAGAGAAAGTTATGGAACCCTAAAAAGTTCTTGTGTAACATGAGAGGTCATATTATTTGTTGATGTAGATTTCGTATTACATTTGATGACAATGTAACGTTACTAAATTACATAGCTATTTGCACAGCTAACGCTAGCTACCGGACCATGTCAAGAAAGGCAACATTAGTTTAGACAACGTTGCGCACAGTATCCATCTCTCATATCAGGTAATGTTGCGTTAGCTAGCTAGCTAATGTAGTTAACACAATCTGATGTCAGCTAACAATTAGAAAAAACGCTAGCTAACGCTAACGACCGGTACCGACCTCGGCAACCGTCTCTCAAATGCAATGCTAGCTTGTTCCAACGTTGCGTTGCGAATCATTGATCTGAACTGGCCTTAACGTTACCGTTATTTACATTGACATCAAGTTAATCAGTAATCATAATGATAGGAATAAAGCCGGGGTATACGTGGATCAGAGTCTGATTTCTGTGTAAAGATGTCAAGCCGGAGAAAACTAAATAAAAGAATACGGAAGTATGGATTAGCATTGTTATTATTTTATTACGCTTCCTCATATGTTCCTTCAGCCTTGATGCCCTTTTTGATGAAATCTCCTTTGTTTTTGTTTTATTCTTCTTGTTCTGATTGCTAATTTAACACCCAGCTCAGCTTTATTCTCGAACAGTTTAGCTAGCAAAACCAGAAACCCCAGGGGTAACATTTTGTAAGGCAGTTGTTTCAAAAATATTACAGTCATTCACGAAAAAGACTGTTTATTGTGCACGAGATACATAATTCACGAGCCACAGCAAATCCCGCAAATTCTTCTCTGCAGTGTGAAGATGTTCATACCGGGCAAAAGGTGGATAAAGAACGTGTGTGGAAATTGATCATCACTAATTCTACCCCAGATCTGCTACAGCATTTTAACCTGGCTCGGCAGTGTGAAGATAGTTTAAGTTAGCCTAATGTTAGACAATAAATGAGTATGTACATAACATTACTTTTATAACAACCATTTTTTATTCAGTAAATAATAAGTGTTATAGTTGGTGTGGCCCAGGTGCCAACTGACTGACGTCACACAGGCGACAATAGTTGGATCTATGGGAAGTGAGGTCCAAAAACGCACCTGCAATTACCTCTTCTCGCCATTGGCACCGCCATAGAGAACGAAACTGAAATCTTCGAGATTGTAACTTTAAGTACGTCACAATGGTTTTAGAATGTCATTACCTCACCCGGATCATTTTTGCAGCACGGATCAAAATTGGCGTACCAATAATAGTTATCCAGGATTCATTTTTATGTCCAACTCTTACGTTTTTCACTAGATAGGTCATTTTAAACAACTGATTAATCTTCACCATATCTTTGCTTATGTCCATGGACATGTATAGCTGCCACTGGAATTGGCTCACTTATCTTCACTGACGATGTGACTGCTGACAACAGCAGCAGGATGAATTCTGACCTGTACAGATACCTCTCATCAGCTTAGATCTAATCACATGTATCAAAACTCTAATCACATGCCTCAAAACTAAAAACAATTAAACATTTTATTGTTGTGTATTGTTTATTGTTTTTCTTACTATAACTATTATTGTCATGTCATTGTCATTGTTCTTTAACCTCAGGCAGTCTCACAAAATTTATTTTCTTGCATGCGGCTCATCAACAAATTGCATGCAGTCTAGTCTTAGCATAACATAGGGCTAAAATTGAACAAGGTCTCTGTTTACAGACTCATTTCACCCAGCCAAATGGACAAAAACATACTTCCAAACCTGCTTACAGATGCCTCACATTCCAACACAATTTATCGGCAGATTGTATATCCTGCAAAAAAAATAGAGAAAATTGTCCATGGGCTGTTTGTAACTTAATGCAGTAGCGGCATTGTCAAGTGCAAGGTCTGGGCTGGCAGAACAATTACTCCTACATGACATGTCCAGCCCCAAGGCAGCTCCAGAAAGCCTCTCATTTCTCGTGAAAAAATGACCTTGTTGTGAAAGTGTTGTCTGTCTCACAAGTATTTAAAGTCATTATCGCACACTATTTACAAAACATTCCTTAAGAAGAGCTTGACATTTGACCAGCTATTTTGCTGACTGTGTAGGGATATGTCAGTATCTTAAAAGGCACTCTGGAATGTGTGCAAATTTTGCCAAGGCTTGGGTTATCATGTAGCACTCACCAAAATGATAAGGTAGTCTAAGGTAGGGGATAGAGGGGAGAGAGCTACTATTCAGATAACAAATTAGCCACTTCTTTACTGAAAACCAGAGCCTGATATGAAAAAGCACAAGGGCGACTTTTGCTTAAAGCAGCCACTGAAAGTCATTGTCAAAATATTTTACTCACAAAAATATCTTCCTCTCTTGCATGTTTCTAAAATGTTTAGCACTTTCATGCTTGGCTTGTTGTTTGAGGCCATAGTATGCCATTGTGGTCAGAAAACTGGAGGGTTGGTGTTTTAGATGGGGAATTGCTGTTGAATTCTTGAGTAAAGTACTTAGCCGAGATTGCTAAAGTAAATCCAGCTTTTTGAATTTATCATATCTCGAATGCATGCAGCAGTTAAATTGTCAAAGCAACAATTTTATTACTGTAAAAATTGTGAAAATGTTTTATTGTTTTATTCCACAGTTGAAAAAAGCCCTGAACCTTGGGTTTTTTCAGACTCAAGTGTCGACAAGTGTTACCCCACTAACGTTAAATGACTAGTTACAAAAGATTTTAAATGCACACTTACCATCTCAGAGTGATGTTTTTGTCACACCACCTTTGATAGCCACCAATTTTTGGGATAGACTAATATAACACTGTCCTAGACTATGCATTCTTTAGCTTTTTTAATTAAATTAAATACATTTAATTAATTTTTACAGTGACGGTTTCCACAATGCAGGGAAAAATATGTACAGTGAACAAACAAATAAAATACTAGAAAATAAAAACTGCACCTGACAAAAGGAAAAATACATTTTAAAAAAGAAATGTGCAAAATTGGGCTATGCCTTATGGTCCAAAGTTTGCTACGTAGGTTGAGTCGGGACTAACGGGAGGAACTCGGAACTCTTCACTTTATGAAGGTAACTCCTCCCCAGACATAAGGGTGGCAGAAAAATAACAAGTGACTGCATGCAATGTTATTAAGAACATACATTTATAGATATCTTCAATTATCATTTTGACTAGTCAAAATGCAGTTGTAAATACAAAAAACTGGCTTCTTGCGCAAATTTCCTCATTTCCTCATTCCTCATTTCAGTGCTGCGGCTCGTGCGAGAAATGAGCTGTTAACTTTACTGTCTGTTTATTGTTTACTGTCTGTTTCAACCCATCTCTTTGCACTTTGTGTATTTTCTTTTTTGCTAGAACAGCCACCGCCATTTCTTAAACCACAATTGATCACACTCGGTTTGAAAAACATTACATTTACATAATATTTTATTTGGCAAATGCTTTTATCTAAAGCGACGTGCAATAAGTGTATACTGAAGGTCATTGGAACAACTACAGAACATAGGTCAGAGAAGGTACAGTGGATATAAAAAGTCTACACACCCCTGTTAAAATGGCAGGTTTTTGTGATGTAAAAAAATGAAACCAAGATAAATCATGTCAGAACTTTTTCCACCTTTAATGTGAAATTGCAACCCTTAGAATTCAAGTGAAAAACAAACTGAAACATTTTAGGGAAGAAAAATAAAAAATAAAAACTTACAATATCCTGGTTGCATAAGTGTGCACACCCCTAAACTAATGCTTTGTTGAATCACCTTTTGATTTTATTACAGCACTTAGTCTTTTCGGGTGAGAGTCTATCAGCTTGTCACATCTTGACTTGGGAATATTTTCCCACTCTTCCTTACATAAACGTTCTAGATCCATCAAATTGCGAGGGCATCTCCTGTGCACAGCCCTCTTCAGATCACCCCACAGATTTTCAATTGGATTGAGGTCTGGGCTCTGGCTGGGCCATTCCAAAACGTTGATCTTCTTTTGGTGAAGCCATTCCTTTGTTGATTTGGATGTATGCTTTGCATTGTTGTCGTGCTGAAAGGTGAAATTCTGCTTCATCTTCAGCTTTCTAGCAGATGCCAGAAGGTTTGGCGCCAAAATCGACTGGTATTTGGATTCATGATTCCCTCCACCTTGACTAAAGCCCCAGTTCCAGCTGAAGAAAAGCAACCCCAAAGCATGATGCTGCCACCACCATGCTTCACCGTGGGTATGGTGTTCTTTTTGTGGCCTCCGGGAGGTGGGGACACTCCCATACAACTAATGGTTGCCACTCCCAATTATAAGGGTGGGAGACCCTGGTAAGGTTATTGGGTGAAAAATGCCCCGCACAGATATAATGCAGGAGACAAGAGGAAGCTGGTATAAGGAAATATATACACTCTCTTTATTAGGTCATTCATGGGAACATTCTTTAAAACCGCATACACAATTTATCAATGGCAATGGGCTGACACACACCAAGCAAGGCAAACGTGGCTAGGACATAAGGTACCGCACTAGTTAGATTTGTTCTCTTGAACCCGGTCATAACAGCACAGCAAGGCAAGTGAAACTACCCGGACTTCAACAAATAACGGTACCCACTCTGAAGATTAATCCTGATATGTAACAACCTACAGAGTAATATAAATCTCACCAAGCTCACAGTTCAATAGTTCAATAGAGAGTTTGTAAGATAATCACACAAAATGGTCTCAATATCACCAATTCAAAAGGTATTCCACCGCACCCAGGATTCAGAATGATCACGCCATCGAAATTAGATTAAAAATTAAGGTTTACCATAGAATATGTCAGGTGGTTCACTACAATCGGTCCTTCAGTGAGTATTGCACGCAATTAAATATTAAATAATTGGCTCTCAAAGAGAACTATTGCACTTGGCCCTAACGGGTAGGACCTTAGGACCTGGGAGATATTGGGACTGGGAATGGACAGAATGACGTTTCCTATAAGGTGACGTAAGAATTCCGTTCTGACATGGCAGCTCGCGTTTGTACGGAAGTGGTGGAATCACTTTTTACAGAATTTTGCATTGCGGTGCAAAGTGTGACATAGAAACAGTTCCTTGTTATAGTGACATATTTGACTTTTTATGCGTATCTTCGTGGCAGCTTTTGGCTACTTGTGTGCGAGTGAATCGGCTTACTTGCAGTGGACTTGCTTGGCAAACCTATTTAATAGTAAGTGGTCAAACAATATGCTTGGTGTTTTGATACGGTAACATTATTAATATCTTGTAGCTCATGACAATTTTCTTTTACATTTATAGCGGCTGTTGCATCTGGTTCTGAGCAATATAGCTAATATATGCCCAACAAGAATTTGCGAAGTGAGTAAAGTTTTCATGCTTCGGGAACGGGCCATGTTAGAAGGGCTTCCCATAGTGAATATCCTTTTCCCCGGCAAGCTGGTTATTTGCGGTGTAGGATATGTAGTGTTTAGATTTTGGCCTTAGAGAGGGAATCAGTGAATAAGAATGTGGCCTGGCCTCCCCGTCACAAGCATCAAAGCAAATGTGATTTCGGCAATATAAAATCCACCGATACCCTAATCTAGGAAGACAATCTATGGGTCTTCACCCCCTCCGAAGAGACAAATCAGATGACACAGGACACCATATCGGGGGTCGGAGACCCTACATGCCTAACATTTCCCTTTCCTATGTCCTGTTTAAGTTTGAATGCAATCTTTAGGTAGGCCAGTCCTTGCCATAAATTTGTCTGACCCCCCCCCCTTCCTTTCTCTTCCAAACCTTAACCCGGAATCATCCAATCAGTGCAAACATCCTCGAGCCATGCTGGGTAAGGTATTTAAGATGGCCACAGGAAAAAGTTGTTTGTGTTGCGTTTGGTTTCGGAGCCTGGAAGAAGAAGGGTTTTCCTCTTTGTATTTTGGTGGTGGTTCCTATGTTGTGTGTTTTTTAGGTGGTTTCCTTTTGGCGCTTATACTGGAAGTGGGTGATACTTTGGCAAGGTCTGGCTGATCCGTTTCTCTCTCTCTCTCTCTCTCTCTTTCTCTTTCTCTCTCTATTATCCGTCTCTCTCTCTCTCTTCTGGAAATTCTAGATTAGTTGCTTAATGTTTTGCTGTGTCTTATGTTGTGTAATTTAGAAGTAGTGTGCCTGCATTCAATAAAGAGTGGATGTTTTCAATTCATTAATATAATTGCCTGCTTCTTATTGAATTCAATTATTTAATCTGAAAACCTGATATACAGCTTGTTTTGACTTGTTGATTGATTCCACCAGTTTTCTGTAGACTGACCTATCAAAGAATTTAGCAATTTCATTGATAATTCTAATTTTAAACATAATTATTAAATTAAATCTAATAAAATATATTTAACATGGGGTTCTAGCATGCAATATCACTTGGTTCATTATTCAGAGTGCTGAACATTTTAACAAGGACATTGACTGTTGGAACCGCTGGATTCAGAAAATAAACATATTTTTAATTAATCCTTGCTTGTCCGACATCGGGATGAGGCCCCAGACTCACATTAGTGAGTAAAGTCATTGGGTAAGGTTGCTCATGTTATGGGGTGGTAGTAACAGGCTTCCCTCATTGAAACTTGGAGTTTAATTTCCCTTTTTTTTCTGTGTATTTTAGTAGCGCACCAAAACCCTGTTGTATGAGTGCTCCTTGAATACTGTTGAGGTTGCCGACATTTGTAATCAAGGTATGAAAATACATGCATTGTAGTAGCGATGTTTAATATCGTATCCCTGTTTCTACGGGTGTGTACGTGTGTGTATGTAGGTGTATGTTTGTATGTATATATGTATGTATATATATATATATATATATATATATATATGTAGGTGTATATGTATGTATGTGTAGATATATATATATATATATGCATGGGTTATGGGGTTTCTTTATCTGATTACAGGAACCCAGCCTAGTTCTATTGTTGACCACTGTTTTTCTCCTTGACATATTGTATATGGAACGAGTTTTCGTCACTTGCCACCTTGGTTGTATGGATGTGGGGAATTGTAGTTTCTTTTATTTTATATTCTCTATTTAAATGGTGGTTTTTTGGGCAAAGTGCAATCAACAGACATTGTAGGTATTTTAGTGAATGGGCAACATGCATTTAACAGACATAGGTATTCTAGCGAACGGGCTAAGTGCAATATTATTCTCTTGGTATCCTCAGAGTCTAAGATCCTTAATAGTTCTGTCTTGATATTACATCTTCGGGCCAAGTGCAATAGTTCTCTTTGAGAGCCAATTATTTAATATTTAATTGCGTGCAATACTCACTGAAGGACCGATTGTAGTGAACCACCTGACATATTCTATGGTAAACCTTAATTTTTAATCTAATTTCGATGGCATGACCATTCTGAATCCTGGGTGCGGTGGAATATCTTTTGTATTGGTGATTTTGAGACCATTTTGTGTGATTATCTTACAAACTCTCTATTGAACTATTGAACTGTGAGCTTGGTGAGATTTATATTACTCTGTATGTTGTTACAGGATTAATCTTCAGAGTGGGTACCGTTATTTGTTGAAGTCTGGGTAGTTTCACTTGCCTTGCTGTGCTGTTATGACCAGGTTCGAGAGAACAAATCTAACTAGTGCGGTACCTTATGTCCTAGCC
This sequence comes from Anguilla rostrata, assembly GCF_018555375.3. Lineage (NCBI taxonomy): Eukaryota > Metazoa > Chordata > Actinopteri > Anguilliformes > Anguillidae > Anguilla > Anguilla rostrata. Next base: position 37,947,640 of record NC_057933.1, on the reverse strand, counting down.
ATGTTGGCCTTGCTCGGTGTGTGTCAGCCCACTGCTATTGATAAATTGTGTATGCGGTTTTAAAGAATGTTCCCGTGAATTACCTAATAAAGAGAGTGCATATATTTCCTTATACCAGCTTCCATCTTGTCTCCTGAATTATATCTGTGCGGGGCATTTTTCACCCAATAACCTTACCAGGGTCTCCCACCCTTATAATTGGGAGTGGCATAGTCTAAACCATTAGTTGTATGGGAGTGTCCCCACCTCCCGGAGGCCACAAAAAGAACACCATACCCACGGTGAAGCATGGTGGTGGCAGCATCATGCTTTGGGGTTGCTTTTCTTCAGCTGGAACTGGGGCTTTAGTCAAGGTGGAGGGAATCATGAATAGCTCCAAATACCAGTCGATTTTGGCGCCAAACCTTCTGGCGTCTGCTAGAAAGCTGAAGGTGAAGCAGAATTTCACCTTTCAGCACGACAATAACCCAAAGCATACATCCAAATCAACAAAGGAATGGCTTCACCAAAAGAAGATCAACGTTTTGGAATGGCCTAGCCAGAGCCCAGACCTCAATCCAATTGAAAATCTGTGGGGTGACCTGAAGAGGGCCGTGCACAGGAGATGCCCTCGCAATTTGATGGATCTAGAATGTTTTTGCAAGGAAGAGTGGGAAAATATTCCTAAGTCAAGATGTGACAAGCTGATAAGACTCTTATCCAAAAAGTGCTGTAATAAAATCAAAAGGTGATTCAACAAAGCATTAGTTTAGGGGTGTGCACACTTATGCAACCAGGATATTGTAAGTTTTTATTTTTTATTTTTCTTCCCTAAAATGTTTCAGTTTGTTTTTCACTTGAATTCTAAGGGTTGCAATTTCACATTAAAGGTGGAAAAATTTCTGACATGATTTATCTTGGTTTCATTTTTTTACATCACAAAAACCTGCCATTTTAACAGGGGTGCGTAGACTTTTTATATCCACTGTACAATTCTTATAAAGCATCCACTACCCAAGGTGATGAAAATAGCTAGTTCAAACAGTAAACATAAAGACCAATATCCATTGCAAAGCTTTACATAAGAGTCACGTCAGGCACAGCAGATTCGACTAGGAATAATTCTAATTCAGATATCTGAAAATACCATTTTGACTAGTCAAAACGGCATTGGATATCTTTAATTATCATTTGATATGTGTGACGAGTCAAATAATGATTATTGTGATGTCATTATAGATATCTTTAATGGTATATTGATTAGTCAAAATATATTTGCAGATATCTTGAATCATCGTTCTTACTAGTCAGTTTATAATAGCAGACATCTTGAATTATCATTCTGAGACTAGTCACATTGTAATTATGACAAGTCAAAATGCATTTGTAGGTATCTAAAATGTAATTATGGATAGTCAAGTGAGGCTATTAAATGTTAAGAGGGCTTGCCATATGTGCTCCGAAAAAGCTTTCAAATCGTCTGACGAACTGTGGCCACTGAACTGTGACTGTGGCTTTGCTGGCTAGCCACAGGACTCATTTCTGATTTGGTTTCTAAATTTTCTGCAAGTAAAAGTAATAAATAAGGCAGTCAGTATTTTTATTGAAGTATTTGGCAAGACTGTACATTATATTAGCTAGCTAGCTAGATACATAGTCTACTTATGAAAAAGCTACGCCGAGCTAGCAAGACTGAAATGCAGTGAGAAGTTGTGGTTAGCTAGATAACTAAATAAATATTAGACTAGGTTCAAATATTCAGTGGCACTCGACTGTAAGAAGTAATTATATCTAGCTAACAGACTAGCCACAACTTCTGACTGGTTTAAATCCTACAGTCAAGAAGTCTGCACTCAGCCATTTGGTGTTATGGGAGCTAGCTACTATCTAGGTACTGTTGTTTGAAGTGGTGGTGGGAAAAACAGTTCTTTTCAGTGTACTGAATCAGTAGAATCAGTTTACTAAAACGATTCGTTCAAATGATTCGTTCACCAAATCAGTGGCGTTACTAGGGTTGGTGTAGGTCAACTGGGGGGATGGGTGGGGGTGCTGTCGGGTGTTGTCGACCGGGGGGAGCATTTATAGACAGAACATTTCCCTACAAAATATTATAGCCAAAGAACCAAACACTTTCTTTCCCTATTTTTCATAAAATGTTTTTGTTTTGATTTTATTCTACACAATTTAGTTTGAAAGAATGAGTTTCATGTGGCCATTTCATTTCATTACATTTGCCAAAAGGGGTTGTTTTAGCCCTAGATGCGGATTTCTTTACCGTGACTTGTACTAACGGCTGCTTGAAATAGAAAGTGCTGATATACGTTGGCTAAGTAGATCACGTTTTCTCATAAAATGTAGTCGATAAAATAGTAGCCTTGGCTAGCCTACTTTGGGACATGTTAATGTTTCGCGAAAAGCGAATGCAGACTGGAACAGCTAGCTAATACAATTCACTTGATTTATCTGCTTCCTTTGACTTGAATGCCTGTTAGATGCATGAGAGAAAGCAAAAGATTTCATCAATATTAAGATTTATTTTTTTATTCAAATGGAAATGTGCTTTATATTTATATGTATGTATTTAACAATGTGTAGTAATAAAATAAGAGCTTGTCACTTACTGCAATATTGGCTCATTTTCATTGTTTGCAGGAAAAAGTACAATATGGGCAATGACAACCTTTCAATACTATTTGCTGTACTGTAATGTTGTTAGTGCTGCTATACTGAATATGGGTATTGACATAATCTAAGCAGTACAAGGTGGAAATTATTCAAGATGTCATTGCCTAGTGCTGATAAATGTACCCCCATCACTTAAAAACCATCCTAATTAATTGTGCTTTATGTCTGTGATTTAAAAAAAAAAATAATGAAATACATGCTAAGAGATGACCAATCCACTGAACATCCGTATCCTTATAAAAGCGGTGAGTAGTAGCCTACAATTAAAAGGGAACCTTGAAGTGACTTCAAAAACAGCGATATTCTACGAAAAGCGGTAGCCACCGACGTGATGGTCGGTCTAACACAGCACACAGACAAATTTTCACGCTTACTGGGCGCATTGAACTGTGAGTTAGCCAAAAAATAATAAATGGTAAAAATACAAAAATTACTTAAAATCTTGATAAATTAGGCTTATGTATCGTTTTATATCCAGTCGTCATCTTTGTAAATTATGGTTACCATCATCATCACCACTTCACCTTAATCAGCACCACAGCATCATTTTAAACATAATTTAAGAGCAAATTAAATATAGCTATTCTCATTTTTAAATTTATGTTGGCCTATTTATTTTTCATATGTGATTAGTCATCAGCACCATCATGCAAAGACAGAAATACTACAACTAATAACATTTTTAATGATATTAGGCTATTAGCAATATCAGAATGAGAATGTAGTCTAAATAATATGAAGGAATCAGCATAATAGAATCTTAATTTAAGAGCCACATTTTCCAGCTTTATTACTAATCATTTATTTATTTGCCACGAGTCATCACCATGAACAATGGGCACAAGAAAATCAGGGCAGGTAACATAATTATTAGTAATATTCATATATCAAAATAACAATATAATGAAAATAATGGCGGAGGATTCATGTAATCTTAGGTCATGGTTTAATACTATTCTGATACATTGGTTCTGAAACTCCAAATTTAACCCTTTTCTACATCAATCGATAACAGCCTCATAATCGTCCATGCGCAGGTGTGCTCCGTGCTCCTCTAAGCAGTTACATGTGCTGTGACGTAAACTCATGCAGACCAAATTGGAATGAAATAAATCTTCTGTGGGACTCTGAAATTAAATTGGTTCCTGGAGAGTAATTAATGCAAGATTTAATTTCATTTGGCCAGGGTAAATTTGTAGTTTTGAATGGACTTCAATGCGGAAATTTTCTTTTAGTCACCTGAGGTTTACTAAACTGCAAAAACTTAAGTAACCATTGGAGTTTATGAGCTTCACAGAGAATGGCAATCCCTGGTCCCCTGTTTAAAGCACCATTGTCCATCGAATATTGAAAGCAAAACCTAAAATGGACCAGATTGTGTCACCACCACGATTGTCCTCCACCAATTCCATTGGCTAAGTTTGTTACTATCACATATAAATGTAAGCCAAATTGTATAGAAACTTGTATTGGCAAAAACGTAACATCATTACATCAATATCATATCTGGATAAAATCCCAGCTTTTAGATTCACACTGTTATCCATAAGATATTTAAAGTGAAATTCCCTGCCTAAAATGGACTCAATTTATCACGTCACCACAACTGCACTGCCCCAAACAAAATGTAAGTTATCGTTTGCTATCACATAAAATTGGACATTTACGTAACCATATCACAAATGAATGGGCAAAGTTCTCAACAGCAGCACATTACCCACATTTCACATCAATCAAGCGTACCTGTCTGTCAGGCAGAAGGCGAAGAGAAATGGGATGAAAATGGGAAGAATTAAATGCATTTTTAAAATGCCAGCATGGCCTCTGGGATCGACCAGTCGATCACAATCGACGTATTGGGAACCCCTGATCTACATGAACTTTGAGTTGAGTTTGTCATCTATCCAAATAGAAATGGATAGTGGGGGATTTTCTTGATTATAGTTCCATCAAAAGAGTACATTTCTAAAGTGCTATAAATTGTGCTATAATCAGTCATGTTCCCCTTGAGAACAACATACATTTTTTCCACTGTGTTTAAAATTATATTAACTTAAAATATTAAAGTTAAAATTAACAAGATTGAAGAGTCATGAAAGAATGTTGTAACTTGCTGGCAGCAGGCAGATTCAGCCCAACAGTGTAGAACTATATCATCAGCATATAAGTGGGTTTTACAGGAAGTCAGGGATGACACAATATCATTGATATAAACAGTGAACAGTGCAGGCCCAAAGACCAATCTCATGTAAAAATAGCTGACATTGCCTATTTTTCCACACTGAAATCCATCAGACAGGTAGTTTTGGAACTATAAGAAAGCCTCAGTGTCTAAGCTAATGCAAAATAATTTATTAAGTAGCAAAGAATGATCCACTGTATTAAAGGGTTTGCTGAGATCAACAATACCACCATGCACCAAGCTCCTGCCAAATGCCTGAAGCTAAACAAGTGTGGGCTTGTTTAGTACTTGACTGGCAGACCACCTGGGCAAATTTAGTTGCTGCTGGAATTGGTGTTGGTGGGCCAGCAGGGGACAATCTTACCTCTGGTCAAATAAACCCGAATAGCTTGGTGCTATAAGGGGGACACTGTGCTGTTGGAGATGCTGTCTTTCGGATGAGATGTTAAACCAAAGTCCTGACTCACTGTGGTCATTAAAAACCCTGTTACACTTGTTGCAAAGAGTAGGGGGTTCCCCAGTGTCCTGGCTGAATAGCCAACCTGGCTCTCTTCAGCTTGTGACCTAATCTTTCCCTGATTTAATTAGCTAAAAATGTTCTCTTCTCCACCTTAGCTAATGTGTGGTGAGTGTTCCGGTGTAAAATGGCTGCTGTGCACCACCCAGGTGGGTGCTACACATTGGTGGTGGGTGAGGTGAGCTCCCACTCATCACTGTAAAGCAATTTGAGCATTCTGAAAAAGTGCTATATAAATGCAATGATTCTTTCATTCAAAAAGTGCTGAGAAATGTTTTCTGCAGAAAGTGAAGACTCAATGTCATTTAAAACAAGAGTGGAAGCAATAATAGTAATATGCCTGGCCCTAAAGCCAGATTGAAAAGAGCTATCCAAATGGATAACTATAGTGGATGACACAAGTGAAGTTGCTGCAGAATTTCTGGAATTAATGTCTTAGCATCAGGAAAGAAAAAAGTATGTGCTTGAGGGACCGAGATGTGCCAAAACCATGAATGAGCCCACCACATTCACGCAATAGAGAAGTTTCTCATCTTCTCTTATTTGATGCAGGGTGGATATCTGGCCTTCCAGTTTGGTAAACCTCCAGCTCAATCAGAGTCAGCTCAAGCAACCACTAGAAGCTTCCATCTCGATATCCTCAGCCTCACTCAACTTTGTATGGTAAGCTATTCAGACTTCAATAGTTAATTATAAATAAATAGACATGTATACATGAATAATAATAAAAATAAATAGTTTAAATAAATAACAAATAAGACTGACATAAATAAAATGCCCATGTCGGGGAAATTTTTTCAATTAAAATGAATTTATAAAACCCACAATGGGGTAAACGGTGAAAACAGTAAAACTTGGAAATAAGAGATAAAATTTTTTTTTTTTTAAGATGAAACAGTAAAATATGATAAAAGAGAATAGAAACATAAACTTAGATAAAAACTCAAGTATAAAAGGGGAATATGAATCTGCTTTTATAATTGATACTAAAACTGAACTTTTTAAAAAGATTTAAAAAGCAATACTCCTGTGGGCCTCCTGTATCAGATTCAAACGGGCGACCACCAGCTGCACTGAAACAATGGCATCAACCACTCAGACCTGGGCTTCTTTTTCTATCTGCAGGTCAGTGTGTGACAGCTCCCCACTGAGCAGAGAACAGGACAGTGTGTCAGCAGTAATAAGGTTTTTACCTGAGGTATGCTGGATGTCATAGTTGAATCTCAGAAGGTGAAGGCAGAACCCAAGGATACTGGGTAGAAATTCTTCAAGGCCTCTGGACCCCAACAGATGTATTAGGGGTTCATGGTCGATGAGTATGATGAAGTGTAGGCCCAGGAGATATGACGCTAACCTTTCAGACACCTATGTGACTGCCAGCACCACAGTGTCACTCAGTCTTCTTGAAATGTATGTTACAGGCTTCCATGTCATCAACCTGTGTCTGTGCAAGGAGCATGCCGATGTCATAGGAGGACTCATCTGCTGCAACCCTTGTCTCTCTTTCAGTGAGTATTGAGCCAGTACCTCAGGTGAACTAGAATACCTCAGGTGAACTAGATATTGATAGAATATCTTCCTGCCTGGCTGACATCTCAACCTGGATGGCCAGTCATCATCTGAAGCTCAGCCTCAACAAGACTGAGCTGCTGTTCTTCCCTTACAAGACCTCTGTACTACACAAGCTCTCAGTCACAGTTGATGGCACCACAGTGACTGCCTTTCACTCCGCAGAGGAACTGGGGGTGGTCCTGGACGACCAGCTGGACCTCAAGGAGCACGTCAAGGCAACATCACGGTCCTGCAGATTCCTCCTGTACAAGATCAGGAAGATTGACCATACCTGACTATGCACTCCACCCAGCTACATATCCAGGCTATGGTGATCTCCTGTCTTCACTACTGCGACCCCCGCCTTGCAAGCCTGCCAGCTTGTGCCATACAGCCACGACAGATTATTCAAAATGCTGCTGCCCGACTTGTCTTCAACCTTCCCAAATTCTCCCACACCACTCCTCTGCTGAGGTCACTCCACTGGCTACCAGGATCAGGTTCAAAGTTCTGACCCTTTCCTACACTGCAGCCAACAGGACAGCCTCCTACTTACAGGACATGATTCAATTCTATACGCCTGCTCGACCACTCCACTCTGCGGCAGCAGGGCGCCTTGCACCCCCTGACATCCAGGTAAAGGGTTCTCGCTCATCCCTATCATGGAGCTTCTCCACCCTAGCTCCCCAGTGGTGGAGTGGAACAAACTCCCTGTCTCAATATGAACCACTCCCACATTGCCCATCTTCTGCCATGGTCTGAAGACGCATCTCTTTAGACTATACCTGGACTAACTATCACTACTCTGCGGACCATTTCTATCACTTAAATTCCCCTCTTTCATGGTACACATGCACCTCCTGTCCCATTCATGTTACATGTACCTCCATCCAGCACGTATTGTGCGTTGTATCATCGTCTTGATGTTGTAGCTTGTTGTAATGCCTCCTAGTTTGTCTTAGCATAGGTTAGGTCAGAGTAATGTTCAGTGTGAACTGGACTTCATGTGTTCATGGCTAATGAGTATGTTACCTTATCAGACCTGTGACCTTTCCAATGACCTTTGGTATGCACTTATTGTACTTCGCTTTGAATAAAAGAGTCTGCCAAATAAATGTAATGTAATGAACGAAGCTCCTCTTTGAGCCAGCAAAGGGTCAGTCTTTGTGGCTTGTCTGAGCACCACTCATTTCTCTCTCTGAGTAGCTGTTTCAATGGCAAGTTGAATGTTGCAAGTTGTGGGAGGAATTTAGCAAGATAAGTGGCCATACCCATCACCCAGCATACATCAGCTACACATGTTGGTTCTGGCATGTGAAGGATGGTTTCTACTGTGTTTGGGTATGCTTAAAGACCAAAGGCTGTGATCTTGTGTCCTACGAAAAGCACTTCAGTTTTGATTGTGAGACCAACTTTTTTAGCACTCAGTGCAGTGCTCAGCGTAGTGTCAGCCAAACATGAGAATGTCGTCTGCATGGTAGACCCCTCCATCAAAGTCTGCTAACAACTGAGACATCTGCCTTTATAATATTCTGGGGTGGACGCAATTCCAAATGGGAGATGGTTTAAAAAATATTTCACAAATGTAGTGATAAATGTGGTAAGTCTCAATTCAATTCAATAAAATTTTGGCGAGAAAAACTCCCCAATGGGAAGAAATCTCTGGAGGAACCTGAATATAGAGGGGGAGCCCATCCTCGACTGGCTGGCCTGGTGTAAAGCAGAGGTACAGTGGAATGTAACAGAAATGCCATAAAGGATCGATCACAGCAAGTAAAATGGATTAAGCAGGTTACAGTTGAGGTAATAGCTAACATTGTATAGTTCAGTAAAATGCAGTTTAGAGAGGCCGGGTGATATATCTGGAGCTCCAGGCTGCCTCAAGGCATGGGCTGAGGAGGAACAGGGCTGAAGTGGTCCATGACCACAGAGTGAGGGACATGGCTGGGGCAATCACGCTGACTCAGAAATTCTTTGCTGAGGTGGATTTTCCAAAAGCCAGATCTGGTATCCAGCTTTATGAACACTTTAATATTGGATAGCATTGCGCAGGATTGATGTACTTTTGGAAGAATGGCATTCCCTCTTGACCCACTTGTTCAGGTTTGTGAGGTCCAAATATACAGTATATCTTCCCATTTGGTTTGGGAAGGCACACCGTTCTGTACCTTTGATATTATCCCCATCTTCCTTGAGCCTAGCTCTCAGAGGTATTGGTAGGCGGTGGGGCATAAGGTGTAGCCCATTTCTCAAGATAAATGTTGATGGGCTCATTAAGTATCCCATGTTCAGTAGAGACAGAGGGATAGGCAGCAATAAATGCTGTGCGACAGTCACAATTCAATGAACATGGCTTTAGACTTTGATAGCTGGTAACCCTAGTAGTGGTGTTGTAAGTCCAGCAACACCATATACATTCTGAGTTGAACTATGCTCTTTTGCTGAAAACATCCTTTAGTATCAGCAGTATGACAAACTGATTATCAAGCCTAGGCAGAGGCCAGGTAAGATAAACAACCAGCAGCCTGGCCAAGTTAACTTACTGGTTTTTAGCTTGTCATGATGCATTAGTCTATAATCTCTTGTACAAGGTTCATATCTTATCCTGCGCTCAACATCCCTTAAAGTTGTTATTTATTGAGAGATTTTCTCTATTTAGGAGAGATAGGAACCGAAACGGATGGACTGCGGCTATATTAGTACAAAATCAAATTCCAGCAAAACCACGTATTGATTTGATGAATAGTCAAGTAGAAGCACTCTGGTTCTAAGTGTATCTACCCCTTTTGAAATACATATTGGTGGGCTGCTGTTACAGGCCACCCAGCACTTATATACAGTACTTGAATGTCTTGTGTTATTTGACTGATAAAGTTGATGACGAGAGCAAAGATATTTACATGCTTGAGGATTTTAATGCTGGCTGGCTCTCTAACACCTATGCATTTAAAGAAGAAACTAAATGATGCCCATGTGTGTAACTGACATGGATGATAAAGAAACCAACCAGGGTTTATATTAATCCTCCAGGTATCATCAACCTGTATTGACCATATATTTATCTATACAATGGAGATATGCTCCAAGCCAACCTCTATTCCCACTGGTTTTAGTGACCACATAATGTTTGCTGTAGTCAGAAAGCCCAAGGTTCCTAAGGCTGGACATAAAGTTGTACATAAAAGGTTCTTTCAGGATGTTCTGTTAGAATGCTTTTGTAGATGATATTAAGAATGTGCAGAGAGAAAGTACTTGTGCACTGGATAACGTTGATGATCCCTTACAAATGTTTATGCAAATATTTTTGTCTGTAGCTGATAATCACACACCTGTTGCAAAAGCAAGAGCTAATAGAACAACTAAATGAAGAATTGAAAACTTGCATGGCCAATAAGGATGAAATAAAAAGAAAAGCAATGAATTAAGGTTGCACAAAGGAATGGAGAGCATATTATGGCCTGAGAAATCAAGCCACAAAAATTAATAGGAAAAAAGAGCAAACTATTAAAACAAAGTCTGTTAATTTAAGAAAGATATAATAAAGTTATGGAAAATGTTTAATCATACAATGGGCAAGTGCATCTCCTGCATTTATTGAGGTGAACGGGGAGTTTATTCCTAAGTCATTGCCAGTTTTTTTTCAATTAATATTTTGTTAGAAAAGTTATGTCTGTCAATTGATGATTTACCAATAGAGCAGGTAAAACAAACTAAACTTTAGGGGATCACTCTTGATGAGAAACTCGCATGGACTACTGTGTTATTTTACTGTCAGTTGTCCAGAACAGAGTAGTTAAATGTGTGAGCAGAATTCCTTCCGCTTTCGCACAGGTTTCTTTGTCTCACATGCAGAAATATGTGCACGCCCAAAGATTTACCCTGCTGTTTCGCAAAGCAATGCATGCTCTCAAATATACTCTGCTCTCGCTTAAATTTGCTGTTTTCTCACTTGGAGAGTTTGTATGCATTTTAAAATCCATCCCTTGCTCTCGCGAACATCTGTGTTCTCGCTCAAACTTCCCTCTCATGGCTCTCAGATTTTTAGTTTAAAAACACTGCCAGAAGGAGTAGGCCTGATTTTGAAAAATAAATGTGCCATGCAAAATGGGGGGGCATGTTCGACATGTTGATGGGACTGGGATATTCGACAAAAATGTCAATCAATGGACCACAATCAATTGAGGTGCAAACTTGATAGCTAATGTAGTTATTTTCTACAATCTTCCAGACCTGCAGCTGCCAGAGGTGGCATGGTTAGAAAAAAATAATAATTTCCTGAACCACCGGATCCGCCCCTCTCCAATCAATGAGAATGTAAGGGAACATCAGGCCTAACAATTTCATTGCTCAAACAGACAGCCTACTCCCTTTGGCTTAGGACCTTTGGCAGTTTTTGCACTGAAAATCTGAGAGAAAGTGAGGGAAGTTTGAATGAAAATATAGGGATGTTTACAAGAGCTGGGATGAATTTGATTGCATTCACATAATCTCCAAGTGAGAGAACATCACATTTGTACAAGAGCGGAGTACACAGTATTTGCGAGCAAGCATACAATTTTGTGCAAGAGCAGAGTACATTTGAGGGTGCACATACTTGCATGATAGAAAATGAAATAGCATGAGAGCTGAAAGAATCATTCCCTCACATTCAATTACTCTGCATTTGACAACTGGCAAAATATAGAACCACAATGGACCAAATACACATAGATAAGGAGGTGGCCAGAGAGGGCTGTGGTATATATGTATGTATATGTATATGTATGTCTGAAGAATGACACGTTTTCAACAAAGAAAAATTCCAAGTTACTCGCACATACAAACCACTGTCTATAAGTCATTCAAATCTAGTCCTGCCATTAAAGGTATTGATATCAAAAGTAGGCCAAGTTACAAGAGACCATAGTGGCTATCATAAATCACACAAATTAAACAGGCTGTATTCCAAAGCAATGCTACCTGTTTCCTAAATTATTTCAAGTAACTTGGCCATGTGTTCTTTCAGCTTAATATCTAAAGAGAATGTGGCCATTCAAAGCGTATGTATGAAACAGCTGAGGCATAGGGGGAGGACAACTTTTATTTCCAAGGTACAGTGTATATGACACACTAGCGTGCATTGGTTAGTGATTTTTTTTACTAAAGATCATTGACTCAGTGATCATTGACTCTGACTTTTCCATTTAATTCAATTTTGTGCACATGCTCTGTTATGTGCTTGTGGTCAAGAAGTTAATATCAGACTCAGAGGTAGTGTAAACAAAGGATTCTGCATTTTTTTACACACATAAGAGCAAAAAGAAAGGGGAAAATACACTGTGTTCTATAAACACAGATATTAATATCTGTGTTATTTATTGATTATAATATTTATGCAGCCATTGTTTAGGATCAATGTATTTGGCTAACAAAGCTAATGGAAAACAGAATGGGCTGTGCGTATACAAGTTGGCAGATCATGAGCCTCCAATTTATCACAATTCACTAAATTCACAACGAACTAACCCATTGAGAAACGCTTGTGGAGCAAGAATTTCTTAATCTGAAATTTTACAGTATGATCAAGGTTTGCCATTTAGCACTGATATATATAAAAAACATTAAAAAAAAAAAAAAACACTGCTTAAACAAATGGTGTGGTAGCACAATTCAAACTATAAGAGGCTGGCATCATCAGAGACCCAACACAAATCCCCTTGAAAGGCACTTTATGTACTCACTCATTTGACTGGTGTCTGACGAGCCTTCATTTACAAAATAATCAGCAATGTCACTCAATTACGGCTCCCGAGCTCTGACGCTCTTGACAGAAAGTAGACCATAGCGAGCCCATTCTGTCTCTCCTGTCCAATGCTGCTGATCAGGTAGTTCTTGATTCATTTTAATTTGAAAAATGATTAATTCCTTTAAACAGTGGTCTGCCGTTGCTGAAGTGACAGGCAGTGTCATAACTGCAGTAGCCTACACCCCTCACTGAAGGTTACCGGAGGATGCAATAAGCATTTTCGTTTGCAAATTAATTAAGTTTGCAAATTTTTGCGAGTGTTGACAATCTCAGTTTTAAAACATGGCCTGAATGCCAGCAGTTAAGCAAGGAAGGTTGTTGATATACCCGTGGTGAGACTTGTCTACCCTTCTCTCCTGGTCCAATTAGTGTTTTCTCTTCTGTGTTCTCTTTTTGTGTTCGCCATTTTGATACTTAATTGTAGCTAGGACTCTGTGGAGGGGCGGGACAGACGCACGCAGGAGCTAAGTGGTGTTTGTTCCCTTCACCATACCTATGTTATTGTGGTTTAAGCGCACAACAAACCTATGTGCATCTCATACTTGCGGATTGTGTGGTTTGTGGGCAGAGGAACATCAGGACCCGTTACAGTGGTGGCTCGTACAGGGGGAGAGGAGGGAATAACGTCCATGGAAGGACAAGCAGGAGCGAGGGTGATGGAATCGCCGCTGGGGCAAGCTTTGAGACAGCTAGCGGCTTTACAGGAGAAACAGTCCTCTGCCCTCTTTTTGCTGGCTCGGGGGCAGGCAGAGGATCAAGCTCTCCTGCAGAGCATGCTGCAGCAGAACCCGGCAGGACAGCCACCGCCGACAACCCCAAGTCTGCATTTGCCACGAATGTCAGTCACTGAAGACATGGAGGCGTACCTGGTCATGTTTGACGGTACAGCGGCTGCCTGCATGTGGCCTTCAGAGGAGTGGGCTGTGCATTTGCTTCCCCCTCTCGCCAGGGGAGCTCAACAAGCTGTGCACAGCCTGCCGGCGTCCTCAAGATTCATCTACAGGGACCTGAAGCAGGCAGTTTTAGACTGAGTGGGTTGAACACCAGAAGACCACCATTGCCGCTTCAGGGCTTCCCAATAGGAGGACGCTGGATACCCCTTTACGCTGGCTTAGCTGCTGCGAGATACCACTAACTGGTGGCTCCAGCCAGCAGTACACTCGGTGGTGGAGACTGTTGAGCAGGTGATGCTCAAGCAGTTTGTGCTAAGCCTGCCGACAGCCCCTGCTGACTGGGTGGGCTGCCATAGACTAATGTCGCTGGTCGCTGCCATGGCCCTGGTGGAGGAACACCTCAGCACCCTCCAACCTCGCTGTCTAGCGCCTAGCCCTGCTCCCAAAGGAACCCCGATCTTCTCAACCGGTTCATGCTCCAAGGAGAAGACCACCAGGGGGACCCTCATCGGACACCCAGAGGCCTCCTCAGACACCAGGGCTGGATTGCTGGTATTGCGGGCGGCCTGACCACGTCTGCAGGAACTGTCCTCTGATGGAAGTGGGGAAAATGGTGTGGGTCGATGGCTCGCCAGCCCCCTCCCCTGGTCAGGAGAGGATGTACTGAATGCCGGTAAAGATCCAATGGTGTCCATGCCAGGCTTTGTTGGATTCAGGGTGTAAACCAACCATGATTCATCAAAGCTTTGTTCAGCCTGAGGCATTGGTGGAAGCGTTGTGGGTGTCAATAAGGTGTGTGCATGTGGATATTCACAATTACCCAGTGGTGCCAGTGGAAATTCTACACTGGGGAAAAAAGCATAGAGTAAAGGCTCCCGCCCGCCTGACAAGCCCTCGCCTGTTGCATCCACTTTAATTGGGTACGATTGGCTGGGGTTTACTAATGTAAAGAAAGGTTACATGGGGAAGCGATCATGACCGATAGGAATCTGGGAGCTATGTGATGTGCTCGCGAGAGCTTCCCCGACTTCCGCATACATCTCCTCTTGACACCAAACCGGAGAGGAAAACACCCAGTTGTTGGTACCGAAGAATCGTTGGGAAATGCTTTTCCAGGCGGCTCACCACAATCTGATGGCTGGTCACCAGGGTTTTGATAAAACACTGAGTTGGCTAATGGCCGGATTCTATTGGCCGGGCATCCGGGGCGAAGTGCAGAGGTGGTGTGCATCTTGTCCCAAGTCTCAGTTAGGTAATTCTGCAGGCACTCCAAAGGCGCCCTTGTGTCCTTTACCATTAATGTAGGTCCTATTTGAAGGGGTGGGGATGGACCTCATCGGGCCATTAGATCTAAGTGCACGTGGGCGTGTTAGTTCTAGTGGACGACGCAACGCAATACCCGGAAGCAGTGCCACTGTGTAGCATGTCGACTAAGAGCGTTGCACAAGCATTGTTTCAAATAATCTCCCGGGTTGGGATCCTTAAAGAGATTCTAACTGATCACTTCATTTATGTCATGCACATTACACAAACTATACAAATTACTGAGAATTAACTCAATCAGAACAAAGGAGACAGAGCCCCCGCACACTGTGCACAACTTGGCAGGAACACTGTGGGCAATGGATTGCCTTTCATTTCACAAGGGCAACAATAATGGGAAAAAGCACTGAAGGTTGCCTAAGATAGTCCAGGGAACCCCCTCTCCCTTGCCAGTCCTGATACCCAGACAACGGAGAAGGAAAAGACTGGTACTATGGTGTCACAACAGCAGCAGGCAGAAGAGAGTCTAGAAGAGACTGTTGATGTCTCCACACCACACCTTACCATTGTGGGATTGTGTCCAGCAGTAGGCCAGCCGATCACAATTAGACTACTCAATTTTGACATAGACTAAATGTTTTAAAAGATGGCAGATTTACCACTGAGTTTTTACTAACTAATGCTATGTAAAAAAGTTGTGCATCTGCTCAATGCCTATAACGTAATGTTAACTGCATCTCAGATATGTAAATGTGTAGTTTTTATATAGCTATGCCTTAATGATTATACTGTGTCATTTTTATGTGGTGATGGACAAATAGGCTTTTAGCAGGTGCATTCACCTATTTTTCCTAGAGAGGGAATGTAGGATATGTAGTGTTTAGATTTTGGCCTTAGAGAGGGAATCAGTGAATAAGAATGTGGCCTGGCCTCCCCGTCACAAGCATCAAAGCAAATGTGATTGGGGCAATATAAAATCCACTGATACCCTAATCTAGGCAGACAATCTATGGGCCTCACCCCCTCCGAAGAGACAAACCAGATGACACAGGACACCATAGCCACGTTTCCACCGCAGGAACTTTCCCCAGGAACTAGGAACCTTTTGAGGAACTCAGTGCGTTTCCACCGCAGGAACCAGGGTCTAACTTCCGGGGACTTTATTTTACCCCTAAAAAAGTCCCTGCTCGGGGGGTAGTACTTTCAAAAAGTACAGGAACTTTTGGGGTGGGGCGCAAGCGCTGAACATTTCTGATCGGTCGAGTTCTCGCAACATTTTATTTCAACCGCCATTTTTAAAAATCTGCCGCCGCAAACTGATTTATTATTTTCAAAATAATAACTTGAATTCAAACATTAGTAGCCTACTTTTGGTTATAGCCTGTCAACGTCTACTGATGAGAAATTAAGATTGAGGATTATTTCATGTGCTCTTCTGTTCTTTTCTTGCTTTAGCGTTAAGTCTGTTTTATTAATTATTAAGCATTCGTGCTGGGACAGCATATTACGTACCGAAACATTCAAACGATTTAATTCGGTTGCTGAATATTTTCATCCGGATTTTCTTTGTTAGCCAGTTATAATTGACTCAAAACGCTTGACACATTTACGTGAGGTATGCGGTAGTTCTGCGTAATTTACGTTGGGTATACAGTAAAAGCAAACTGGAAAAAATCACCTTTCGCGCTTTTTGTCAAATAACAGGTTAATAATCGTCCCTTTTGCTTTTTCAAACTGTCACAATTTTACTCTGCGATTCGGCAATTCCACAAAAAGACCAGGAGGAATAGACATATGGACTCTATTTATGGTGCATGGTTCGCATCTGCAGGGCACGCTTCAAGTATTTAGCTGCTCCGCTAACAGTAACTTTAAAAGATGAAAGCTAACGGTGGCTGTACCACTGCAATATTAATTTAAATTTTCACGCAAGTCCGAGTTTTCATTCTATTTATTCTTGTCATTTTGCAATTATATGGAAATGACGATGAGAGTCGAATTAATCAATTCAACAGCCAAAATTGTTTACGACGTGTGCATGTTTTCTGCTATAAATGTTGTTACCAGTTATTTGTGGAATGTGAATGCATTCTGTTGCCTCGGATGTCAAGACATGAAAGTGAATGTTCACGTAAAACATAATGAATGTGTTTGAGAGGATATAACAGTTACAGTCTGTATATTGGTCTGTTATATCCTGTTTGTTGCATAACAATGGTCCAAGTTGAACCACCAACGAGAGTTTTGCTTGACAACGGTAAATATATGACAAACGGCCGTGGAAAAATATTTCAATTTTAGGTGATTAAGTCGATAAAAAAAAAAATCAATAAATACTACAGTAACCATATATAGTTATTATTGGTAACCCGTTGTATAAGTGGAATAAACCCCTCCGGGCTGTCCCGTTATTGGAAAATAACGTACTTCGGTGGCAGTATGGAGTTACAGAAGAAATCATAGGACAGATGGACCGACGACAACGTCGCTTTTTCATACGTCAGCGGACTAATTTGCCTAATCATTGCAGGACTTTAGACCGCGGTGGAAACGCAGACAACAATGGGCTGAAGGAACCTTTTAGTTCCTTGAAAAGTAGTTCCTGGGACTAAAAGTTTTACGGGTACTTTTTGGGCGGCTCATATCGGGGGTCGGAGACCCTACATTTTAAACATAATTATTAAATTAAATCTAATAAAAGATTTAGGTTTAGTGAGGGGGTCTAGCATGCAATATCACTTGGTTCAGTATTCAGAGTGCTGAACAGTTTAACAAGGGCACTGACTGTTGGAACCGCTGGATTCAGGAATAAACATATTCTTAATTAATCCTTGCTTGTCCGACATAGCTGATTAGAAAACTTTCACATTGCAAACAAATCTAGCCGGTTAACTAACCGTCTAGATGGTATAACATAATACAGTCTATACATTCGGTGAAACACTAGATTTGGTTTTAATGTGATCTAGTCGGCTAGGACATGCAGGCTCACTGTAAAAAAAAAATTTGTTGATTCAACTTTAAATTCTTAGTGAACTTTTTCCAGTGGCATTTTTAAGTTTAATCAACTTTTATTTAACTGTTATTTAGACTTTAACAAAATTCAGAATAATTCTATATAGTTAAATTAACTTCCTTTTAGTTAGTTTAACTAGAATGTTAAATTGAGGACAACTAGTCTCAATTTCAGTTTGAACTCTTAACTTAAGTGGTCTTAACTTGCCATTAAGTTGGTTTAATGAAAATATTACATTGAGGACAATTAATCATGATTCAGTTTGAAATATCAACTTAAGTGGTCTTAAATTGCTCTTAAATTACCTGAATTGAATCTTGAGTTAATCAAACTATTGTTCCAATTTGAGAGAACTTCCAAAAAGTTAAAACAATACACTGCAGCAACATTACGTTTGAATGAAAATGCTTATTGAATTGGAATATTAAATGTTTTGATGAGAATTGTCTGACAATTGTTTCAAGCAGACTTAAACCCCTGAACAATACTGGATTAGCTGTTTGGACTATGAAATTTAATCCCATTTAATCCGAAAAAAGAGCTTACTTTTGAACGTAGCTGAAATATTAGTTCCCACTGTTTCGAACTTTCAACCCATATTCAATGTCAAACAAGGTGAAATTTTGAAAAATGTTTAACAATTCATTTAAAACCCATTTCGAAAGATGGCAACAGGATGGACAAAAAATCTTGAAAATACAGTATCAATTTGCACTCGCTGAATTCAAACCAGAAAATGACCACAGCATTTTAAATAAATTCGACTAATTTCACCAAAAAAAAGTGAACATCTTCATAAAAATGTATTAAAACAAATAAACGGTACAAGTGCATTAAAGTGTTTCTGTAAGGATCAATATAAACTTCTCAAACAAATAAAAGATGCTCTGCACAAGTACATTCTAGAATGTTCGCCTCTGTAGAATACCGACTGTGACTTCAGCTGTGTAACAGCCTGTTTTTGAGTCCATGCAGTCTTGCAGTGCAGCTCTCACCATCTATCTTCATGAATACACGCTGTATTACCTCAAAGCTGTAACGTAGTTCCTTTGGGTAGTCAAGATTCAGTGCGTACACCAGTTCAATCAAGATGGCAAAGACACGGGACACATCACGCAAATCCTGTATGACGATCTGCTCCTCAATCACCACAGCCACATCAATCACATCAGTTGGAAAGACCTCATCTTCTGTGGTACCCTCTGCAATAGTCAGGATAATGACTGCTATGATGAAGAGTGTCTAAAATAAGCACAAACGTTGAGGCCCATGGCGCACAAACTCTTCTGAGAGGAGTCAGTTGAGAACAATAACTTTTTAAAGTACAAGGTCTGTTAGGGGAAAGGGGGGTTTGTTGAGTAGATTGACTTTAAATGCATAGCTAAGTGCAGCACCTGTGAAGAAAATTATCATTATTATTATTTACAAAGTTATATGAGACACTGCTTGAAGAGTTTTTAGTCTACATGAAAAAAATTAGTGTCACTTAGCAGTCCTAACAGCGGTGAGAAACCACTATGGTGCTAGGACAGATGATAGCATTTAAAATAGAAAAGACTGGTCTGAATAGATATGCAATCTACAACATGGTACCCTTACCTCTTTGTCAAGGCTCTGCGTTAGCTTCTTCAGCTCTGGCCCTGCGCTTATCTTTCTGCGGTAGAACTTAAGGGCTTTGGAAGATGTTGATCCAGGCCTTCATAGAAGGACTTCATTAGATCAACAGACACAAGCCTTCTGAACTCAAAAGCCACCTGATGAAGACAGAAAATCATACATTAAGTGATGTAATATGTGACACATTCACATATTAATTATTTTTTAATGTTGGTTCAGGTTTAACATGCAAATAACTTAATTTACTAATTTAACTTAATTTAATTTACTGCAAATAACACAGAACACATAGCCCCTATAGACAAATTTACACTAAGGAGAACCACATGGCCGCTTAATTTTCTGCCTATAGATAGATTCAATCATTAAACGACTGCCATCAATGGTGAATACTTACTTGTCTTGGAGTGAACAGTGTAAGCCATTTGTTTTTCAGCTCTTCCACAAGGGGCTCATCCTCTACGATCTCCTTTCTTCTTAATGAGAATGTGGCATCCATAGCTGCATCTATCATTACCCAGTCTGGACTTCTCTTCTTCATCTCACTTTGTATGGAGCTCCTTTCCTTCTTTAAACAGCCCAGACTCTTTCCTTCTGGTAAGTCTGGCAGAAAGTTGGTCTTTGACTTCCTTGGCTTTTTCAGTTTGGTTCTTTTGCAACTGCCATCCCAGTTTCCAGCCATACCACCCCGATGCCGACCCTGGCTTTTTTAGACATAGGTGCTTCTCTGTGAGAGCCATGGCAACACTCTCAAACTCCTCATTAGATGGATAAGCCTTGAAAGAGTAGACACCTGTAAGTTTGTCCAGTATCTCGGTCTTAACATCTTTGGATACAATGAGTAGCGAGCCATCTTTTGCATACTTCTCCTTCCCATGACTGAGTCTCAACTCAATGTCAAAAGAAAAGCTTGGAATGACGAAGGGGACTGGCCAATGCTTTGAGCACTTACTTGCTACTGTTGTGTCAGATGAAGATGAAGATAAACTTGCAGTATCATGGGTCCAGTCTGACAGACTGGTCAGTGGAGGGGAGGAGTCATGAGTGGGGGGCGTTTGACAAATTACCTTCAGTGTTGCCTTCTCAGGGGGCAGGTCTTGGGGGCAAGTCAGATTGCACAATGCATTTCCAAAGTCTGGCTCTTCATATTGAAGGGTAAATGTTCCTTATATATTAAAATTGCTTCTCAATGCTGACAGAAGATCTTCTGTTGTCTCTGGCAAGGGATCTAGGTGGAGTTTTCTGATGTCTTCTGAAGAGAATACTACACGGAGCAACATCTTGCTTGTATTGGAAAACTGCAATCAAAAACAAGCAAGCAGCAGAAAAAATGGAGAAATGTTAGGTGTTACACTTGAGTTCACAGCAAAACTCATCTCAGATAGTTATTTAGTGCTACTTGAGTTTTAAAGGTGCATAAGCAGTCTTTAAAGATACATGGCAAAGGACAAGACCTTCCGTGATGCCCGTGTTTTAATTTATAATGGCTGACTATGATCCCCTTATTGGTGGTGCAAAATCTGCATAACTTACAGCTCCACTTCATTCATTCCAGTTTTCAGCAACCTACAAAAAAAAAACATAAAATAAACTTTATTGATGGCATAAATTGTAGAAACTACAACCCATAAATTACATGTCAGAAAATACTTCACATTCACTCACATTTATATACTCAAATCTAAGTAAACAGAGGTCGGAGAACAAGAAAGACATTTTCTAAAAGTTCTCCCTGGAGGCTGTCGCACACTGCACCGTAAGAACACACAACACCGTGTGTTTTTGTTCTTCGGTTGTTCTCATTGAGTCTTTTTGCTCAAAAAGTTCTACTTCTTACTAAGTATACCGCCTACTTAACACGTGGTTAGCTAAAATATCTTACGTGGCAAACTTAACTAGCTTGCTATAGCTAACGTCTGATTAGCTAACGTTATTTAACTGTTCATTTTTGTCATTTCAGATAATGTGGGTAAAAAAATAAAATAAAATAAAAACATAACATTAGCGTACAATTATTAAACTCCCATTTGAAAAAGCACAATGCCTGCAGACTGATAAGCAACGTGGTTGGTGATGGCTAACATTAGTTACAAGCAAAACTTGATGTTTCAACTTTAAAAATAACAACATATAGTCATTACGTTCAAAGGGGAAAATACTCACTTTTATTTTGCTCGTGGTGGGATTGGGTCGTGTTTTTCTTTTCCTTTGCGTGTGCAGCGTCTGTAGGAGCAGTGCAGTTGAACCGAGCTTGAACTTCTGATTAGGCACTGGCAGCGTTTACTGTGCATGTGCAATTTATAAAAACCCAGTGTCAATTCAACTTAATTTGCGTAGTTGTTGAAACTTACCAGCTTGTGTTCAGCACAACAGTTGGAAAGTTGGAATAACTTGTTTTACTTTGTTAAAATAAATGATTTGTTAATATTAATTGTTTCAACTCAACAGGACAATTTCAAATAACTGAAATAGGAAAATATTTTTACAGTGCTATGTCAGGGTAAAACATCAGGAAATTAGTGCCAAATAGAGTTAACCTAGTCAGTTTATGTGAGAACATCTGTCAACCTAGATTTCCATCCCTTCAGATATTTTGATACCGTCTTTATTTGGTCTTGTGCTGACTGGGAGAGGAATGATACTCATGCGTAGTCATGAAACAATACTATGTGGAGTTTGCATGTGAAATGGTAGAGAATGGATTTACAGTTGCAAAAGCAATAGTTTCAAAGTATTAGGTAATTATTAGTTAGCAAAAAATCTTGCATAACAAATTAGAGATTTGTCTGAGCCTAAGGTAGGATTTGATCCCAGACCTCATTGAAGGTCTTGTAGGCTAGCGCATTACCAGTGAGCCACTAGCAAAGTAGCCGCAATGGCTGCAAATCTTTTTGGTCAAAAAAATATGTATGTCAATTTTGAATGTGTATGTGATGTTTTGATTAGCTGGTGTAGCTAAATGGAAAGGCGTATTGTTTGTGGGTCTGGGGCATTGTGATGATACAATGGACAGGAAAAAGAAGATAAAGTTTGGGGCTTTATTGTGCAGACGTGAAGTTGTTTATGAATTCTGCCTGTTGACATGAGGTCAGAAGGTACAGAAATGAATGTTTTTACGTTCTGAGAGTCTGTGGTCATTGTGGTTATTTCTGTAGGAAACCCTGAAATGTGCCAAACTGTCAGTGCTGTGTAGGTATGAGGCATGCCGCCCTGCCAAGGCCATATGAACAATATAGGTAATATATTTTTTGCGGTCAACAAAATCTTTGTAAATCAGGACCTTTTTGGAAAAAAACATTTGTACTTGAAAATAAAAAATCAAGTGTCGAAGAATTCCAAGGAATAATGATCAGTGGAGCAAGCCAACTATGTGACAACTAACACTACCTTTTCCTGGAAGAATATTACTCTACATATGCTGCAACATGAACACGATTTAATCTAACTATTATCAATAAATTAAACTGCAGGTGTAGTTAACAAGCAGACATGCCAGATCGTTGATGTAAGTATACAATCTGTTGATAGAACATTGCTATGTAAGTAATGTAAGTTTATGATGGTTAATTATGTGAAGTATGTCATGTGAATTTGTGATTTGAGTGTCAGCTGATGATGGAAGCATATGATGTGAGCATGTGATTTTCAGTTGGAGATGGAGTGCAGATAGAGTTTTACATTTTACACGTCACCATCTTGGCTGTTAAATACAACAATGTTCATAAAGCTGTATTTTAGAAGGAATTAGAACACACAATCTTCTTCCTATAAATCCAACTGTACGAGGTCATATGTAAAACAATAAGCACTACAAGAATGGATAAGGACAATTGTGATACTTAATTATAATATCTACTGATCATTTATCTTGTAATTGTTCTTGTAGTCCTTGTAGAATGAAATATGATTGTAGTGGAAATTCTTAAGTATAGCATAATCTCATTATAAGGTTTAATGGAAGTCAAACATAGCTGGCCAATGTAAGCAGAACAAGGTGGAAAATGGAAAATAGGTTGATTGGTTGTTTTAAAGGTGAGACAATCCCCTTTGCAGTCTGTAAGTCACTGGACAGAGCAGCAGACATTGTGCACGAAACATTGAACCTCGCATTCACTTTTCTCTACTGTTTTTTGATATGGGTAAACATATGCATATATCTTATTTTGTTTCCATCTTGCTCATTTGTCTTTAATTAGACAAGCATTGACATAAGAAATCTGACAGCCACATTTAAATGAATACAATAATTAAGGCAGCATAAGTACTTCATTGCTTAGTTTCTTGGATACATGCAATTTATCTTTCTCTTTGGGTCCCTTCTGTTTCAGTTAATTCAACTATTGTAATTTAATAAAGACGGATGTGAAAGGGAATGTTGCCAATAAGGATGAGCACATATGACAAGGATGAGCCAAAAACAAGAAGTCAAGCCGAGGTTACATGCGAGAAGATGAACCGGGGGAATGAAGCTTCCCATGTCGCATCTGCTTCTTTTTTTTGCTGATAATGTACAACTATACCCTGTTAACTTATTGAATATATTGAATTATTTAGGTTTCAGACGTTGTATCAGTTCAATAGATGCCACAGATTTTGTTTGAAATACCAAGCATCCTGGAGGTGCAAACAATGGTTTCATTGTCATCCGTGAGACATTTTGCTAGATGTCTGCTAGGTGAAACCTAGGCTGCCATTTATCCTCTGTCTGTGGTGCTCCACCCAAAAGTCCAGGTGAAAATGGGGAGATGGAGACCTTCTTTGATTGGTTCAACTGAAAGTACACAAACAATGCACCTCTGGTGAATTGCCAAAAATGCAGATGTGATGACAACAACAAACATCTGTCTGTTAAGCACAGAATCCCCATTGGAGGTGGAGGGCACAGACAACAGTCTGTCAGAAAAACTTTCTGCAGGTTTTGGTGTAAAAACAAAGCTCTGTTTATACAATATTTGTATTTCTGAGGATAGCATGACTTTCAACAGTAGTATCATTTTACTATCAACCTGTTGTAAATCCTTATTTGAATTTTGAGTATGTGCTACGTGACTAGCTTGATCACTGACCCTTTAAGACATATTCATCCATTATACCACCAGTCCTTTTTAAATAGTCTGTATTTTCCCAATGTACATTACTGTTGAGGCATTTCATGTCTATTCCCAGTACTAGCTCATTTGAAGGTTCTGTAATTTAAGGAGCTCTCAGGCTATTTGGAACATTTCAGTGTTTAATTGGACAGTAATTCTAACCCAGTGTGGTAATGGCCCTCCATTGTATAATTACTACAGGACTACCTGGATTCATCCACTGTGTCCAGTGAAAGATGAGTATACACTGCTAGCAGCTCTTGTAAATGGGTTGCTAACCCTCAAACAAAAACACTGATTGAGTTAAGTCAGCATGGCAAAACATAAAGGAATACCAAACAAACCAGAAGAGAGGGTCCTCCAACACTGCCAGGGGTGGAAAATGTCCCAATGTTAGCAAATCACAAACACAGAATATGAACTTGTTATTCTTGGCTGCTCTTATTAAGTTTAACAGCAGTGAGAAAGCCATACCACAAGAGACAACACCATACGTTATTCCACCAACAATGGCATTCCTTCTTTCTTGCCGGCTAAATGCTATTAGCACCTTGGGTGTAATTATAGCCCATCAGGTATCACATAATCCCATGACTTGATTTTTTTTCAAGTCTTCATGAAGTTTATGTGGCCAAAACCTCCCCAGGCAAAGTGAAAAGAGACACAGGAGTGAGTCAGAGTTGATTCTTTTCTTTGGAATGTTCCTGGTGCCAATCAGGCCTTTGGCATGAGAGCATATTGCGAAAACCCGATCCTGAACTTTGTTGCAGTCTTTGTTTCCCTAGCTATGACAAAGAACCCTGACAAAACCACGCTTCAGCCATGCAGATACAATGTAAACAAATGACTGAAGGCTGGTAATAATGGATGTAAAGAGCCATTGTTCTCCACAGAGTCATGGGCTTCACGTAAAGATCTAGTGTCATGCCTTAGGCTCGCTACCTAATGCTAGTCTCACCTTTCTTCATAAAGATCAAAGGGAAGCAGTCTTCAGAAGGCACAATAACGTGCACATAAGCAGGCCTAGAGTTTTCAGAGCACTCATTCAAACACACACTCAGCCTTGTAACATTGCCTTTGGGCAGTCATATTAGCCTGCCACAGAACATGTGGAACCACAGCTTAGACACCCACTCCTAAGCAGAACATGACTCCTGAAGCCTGTTACATAAAATACACCTAAGTGGGAGGGGGGAATTTTATGGAGGAACAGCTCAGAAGGGAGTTATCTTTTTGTCACTGTAATTGCCTGTGGATACACCCATGTTCATTACCAGTTAACCATTAGCAGCCTCTGCCTGAACAGATTATGACTGACCTCATGCTTCATGCGTTGTTTCCCTACAAAAAAATCCAGTTAGTCTGTGCCATGCAAGATGGAAAGAAAAGTACAAATCTTGTACAAAGCCATAGAATTAGTTTGGTATATTAAAATATGTTTTATTACCCACAGTGTTTATGGGTAACCTCACTACACAAACCCCAAATCTGTGGATATGCTCTGTTTGATTATATTATTTACTAAACATTTTCGGTATATATGCACATACAGAATACCCACACACCCACTTAAAATGTGCACAAACTGAGAGCAGCAGGGAATTATCTGCAAACAGCCATCTTGCATCTTTCCTCTGCTTTTCTGTTTGTGGAACAAAGGCTTCAGCACCTTTCGAGGGAGAAACTGGGTGTCAAATTTCAGCCACTGCCTCCCCCACCTCCCTCCTTCTCTAAAGTCAAAGATCATTAGCTTCTTAAGTTACTTTCCCTTTAGCTGCTTTTCCAAGACCTTGTAGTGAACAGCTTGCTGTCATAAAGGAATGAATAAGTGCCTTTAATAGGCCTCTTGTCCCCCATGCTCTATGCTGCTTATTTTATTTTACAGACAGAAACGATTAAGGTTGTGGACATAGATGAAATCAGTATATTATTGTACAAGTCAATACTGAAATGCTAAAGCGTGTTTTTTTTACCACTATCACTTGAGGTACAAACGAATGTCCTGGTTTTGTATCAGGGTGTCAGTCTAGTGTCCTTTTCTAGTACTGCATTTGCACTTTTAACTTGGAACTTTTCGCTTGTTTTCATCCTTCCAGCTGAAATTCTGATTTAATCAACTGTCAATGGCCTGTAATTTTTTGATAATTCATCGATAAAAACATTTTCTTTTATACACCTCAGGACACAAACATCCAGTTATAAGATCTTTTTGTCTGATTGAAATCATGTTTACTTTTTCAACCTGAGGAACTGAGTACAGTTTACGGATCTGTGAACATGGTAAGTTCTGAAGGAGTGATAGGCCTCCCAGACCAGGAATTGCTGCAACCATTTCATCAGCTAGAGTGAAGTGTACTGAAGTGTTGCAAATGCATGTAGTCCATCAGTGTCATGGTCCTGTTTTCCTGTCTGTGTTTCCCTTATTGGGCCGCCAGATGGCGGCACTTCTGTTTTGTGTCCTGCTCCCCCCCTGTTAATTGTATGATTGTTTTCAATTGTCTTGTTATCCCATCATTGTTCCCACCTGTGTCTTGTTATCCCCTCCTTCTGGTTTGATTGTTTTTTGAGTTCACCTGTGTCTTGTTACCCCTTGTCTATTTAAGTTCTTTGTCCCCTTGACTCGGATTCTGGTTCCTTGTGTTTGTTCCCGAATTCTGTTTGTTGCAAACCGTATGTACCTGCCTGTATTTTGTTCCTGACTTGTGTTTTGTTTGACCTTCCCTTGTGCTCTGCCTTCCCGTGTTCTGCCCTGCCTGTGTTTTTGAGTTCCTGTTGTTTTCTGTTTCATTAGATTATTTTTTGAGTTTGTGTTTTTGCCCATTGTGGCCTTGTCTGTTCCCTACTTGTTTGCCTGTCGTGTTAGTAAAGTCTTTGTTAATTTTCCCTTTTGAGTTTGTGTTTTTTTTTCCCTCTGCATTCGGGTCCCCCCTACCCGTACCGTGACAATCAGGGTAAATAATAATTCTTCTGAGAATTCCCGGGTAAACTTTGGAGCACCCCAAGGATCTGTGTTGGGTCCCTTGCTTTTTTCCTTGTACATGCTCCCTCTTGTGGCATCATAAGCAGTCATGGTGTTAACTACCACTGCTATGCAGATGACACTGCAACGCAGAATTTCCTCATGTTGAATTCAGATAAAACTGAGATGCTCATAGTAGATCCCAAATCTCTTAGTGATAAGTTCCTCCATTTTTCCTTAAATATAAATGGCTTCTCTATCGCCTCCAAAGCAGTTGTTAAAAACCTTGGCGTAAATTTTGATTCAGATCTCTCCTTTCGGGCCCACATTAATAATACTATACGAGTGGCCTTCTTCCACCTAAAGAAAATATCTAAATTACGGAAGATGTTGTCCCCCCAGGATGCTGAAAAAATGGTTCATGCATTTCTATCGTCTCGGCTTGATTATTATAACATTGTACTGTCAGGTTGCACCAACATGGCCTTGAAATGTCTACAACTTGTACAGAATGCAGCTGCTAGGGTCCTCACTATAACTAAGAAATGGGAACATATCAGTTCAGTGCTTAAATCTCTTCACTGGCTGCCTGTCAAATCCAAAATCAACTATAAGGTCTTGCTGTTAACGTATAAAGCTCTAAATGGTTTGGCCCCTGATTATCAAAGTGAGTTACTTATTCCTTACTCTCCACCAAGGTTACTTCATTCACAAGATGCTGGTTATGCAAAAATTCAATGTGTATCTAAAATTACAATGGGCGGTAGAGCCAGGCACGTGCACACATAGACCTCAAGGGGGGCTTGAGCCCCTGCCCTTTTGCCCTCTCACTCGACGAGTGCCCTTTTGGTCGGTGGTATTTATAATTTGTATTTTATATAAAATACTAATTATAAATTCCACCAACCAAAATATAATTATAATATATATTATGAATAATTATATTATATTATAATATATGCACGGGTCCGCAGTTTTAGCGTCATGCGTAAATCGCGACCCCTGAGCTGCAGTACCGGGTGCTGTACTGACATCTGTAGATAACAGTAACAATACTGTGAATTTCCTACTGTGTACACTTTTGCAATGTCATAAAACAAAATCACAGTTGAAACAACAACACTTACGATGCTCAAAATAGAATAAACCGGTTTATATCGGATTTGCCAACTTTAGACTAGGTTAAGTTATCCTATAGGCTACTAGCCCACAAGCAAGCTAGTCTAGCTAATTGTGGTTAACGATAATTAATGAAAATAGCCCCTTTGTCAAGCCAGACAACTTACAAATAGGCAATGTTTGAAGCATGTCGCTAAGATGAGTGTTGTTGTAAGTGTCCCCTTTTCTTTAGTAATGCCACGGGCAGTAGTCCGTTTATTTAGCCGGTTGTTTCATATGGGTGGTAGTGGCACGCTGCTAATTTTCAAAATGCAACAAAAAAAATGCAGTAGCCTGCTTTTGCATGTTATTGATTACTCAGAACGTAAAAAGGGAAATAGGACATGAGAAGAAACACTGGAAAAAGGATTGGTTAACATTTAATTGTTTTCCTTAGTAATGTTTACTTAATTGCTGTTAAAACCAAACATATTTGAATGAATGATGGACTGCGTTTATATGGACTACATTTATTTATATAGCGCTTTTATCCAAAGTGCTTTACAATTGATGCCTCTCATTCACCAGAGCAGTTAGGGGTTAGGTGTCTTGAAACCCTTTATTGCCCCGAAGGGAATTTTGCTTGCACACAATGAGCGATACAATAAAACAAAGTAACAATAACAGACAGTAATCATAAACAAATCATACATTTCAAAAGTGTTTCCACTATATTGCTGGGTTTACATTGGTTACTTCAGAGAAAAAAAAATGTTTATCTTTTCAGTTAACCATTAGGTCTGATATTTATTTATTAATGTTTATTTATTAGTGGGCTTGCTTCGGCAAGCCCACTCTTGCTATCTTTCATATTTTTTTATTATCTGCACTTTCCAGCCAATTTTTCTAGCTCTAACTAGTCCTACAGTTTTTGCACTACATTCAAACTTTTTACACCAACAATGACCGGCTAGTTCCAGGCAGGCTTGTATTCAGATTTTTTTAAATATTCAAAACTTTTTGAAATATTCAACTTCTTGTGAGCAATTTTTGTGGTCACTCCATAGAGGGTCACTCGTGGATGTTTAGTGGGACACGCTTCCAACAGCACAAGATTTTTAAGCACAGCTTTATAGTCTAACGTTACTTTAGCTACCCGAACATGTTAGCGTTTCGCCTACTTTAGTTAACCTAGTTAGCGCGTACGGATGCTATCCTGCACGTGTGAGTAGGAGCTAATGACACACAGGTACACCATCGATACAGATGTATGGACACACGGATGCTACAACCACCAATACAGATGGAGGATAACAAATAACATTACAGAGGTGCAGACATGCCATAGCTAGCTAGCTATATAGTTAGCCAAGTTTTACTCATGACACTTTTGGGATATGACTAATCCCTAGAACATAATCGCTACTTGCTGATCCCCGGCTGTATATGTTACACTACAGTGCACCGTGGGTCTGGACAGTTTTGTGCTTCTTCTGAGCTATGCGGCCTCATTGAAATGCATTGAGGCTTGAGGACAGTGCCAGTTGGAATTTGAAGCAAGCCCACAAAATTCCTTCAGGAATTGTAACCTTTCTAGTTTTGTTTATTTGTTTATAATATTGCATGTGCTTTGTGACAGTGTTTTGTGTTTAATTACCCATAGGAAAGCAAATGCAAGAAGAGATCTCATAGTTGTTTCTTTCATTTCTGCTAGACACAAATGAACTATTTTTAATACTAAGGTGAGACCAAAGGCTTTTTCTCCTACTTCTGAAATTCAACTCAGGAGAAAAAACCACATATAATCTAATTTATGTCTTACTCTGATCAAAACAAGAGATCTCTAAATGATCTTAAATAAGTCTAATTTAAGTCTCCTGAACATGGGACCATGAGATCAGAGAAAGAACTCAAAGAAAACTCAGCTATGATTCCTAGGATATCATGATTCTTCTCAAATATGTCTCAGTTTTCTCATAGTGACCTCGTGAGAAGCAACCGCATCTCAATTCAATATCCATTCCTCTTACTGAAGTCTCAAATTCATCCTCTCATCCTCATCTTTTCTCCTAAGTGGGTTTAGGAGCAACAATTCAGATTGAAGTGATCTCAAAAAGATGTACAATTGAGATCTTACTACGTTCTTATGAGTTACAGAAAAGACTATCCTGAGCAAAAGATTTTTCCTCTGGGTATTCCTGTTCCTGGAATAAAGGTAAAAATAAAATAAATAAATAAATAAAAACATTGAAGACTAAACTGTATGTGTGAAATGCTGTTGTAGTGTTGTGGGGGATACAACTGTAGAGCATGAACATGTTTGGATAAGTTTATTGGGTCCAGAAATGAATGACGTATTACTTTAAGGAATTATGTTTCAGAAGACCCAAAACAGGGCCCTTATTATGAACAAAGTGTGTGATTATGAACGCGGTGTCATGGGGCAATATCAGGATGAAAATAGTGGGGATGGTGCGTGGGGGGTGGAGGGTGCCCTTTTTTTTCAATTGAGCCCCTATCCCCCAAAATGTCTGTGCACAGCCCTGGGTAGAGCCTTCTCACATAGAGCTCCTGTCTTATGGAACAATCTCCCTATGTATGTACGGGTTTCAGACACACTCTGCCTAAGTGTAGGCTTAAAACCTACCTCTGTAGTCAGTCCTATAGTTAGCCATTTCAATAGTCTTATAAACCTGTGAAATGGTCATGTATAATCATGGAGTCTATGAAATTAAATACAGATGTCTGGGCTCGGTAGGGACCTTAGCATTAAGTGCCAAGCTCGCATCAACGGAGCGGACACACTAGTTAGCTTAGCATCAAGTGTCTAGCTGACCATAACCCTGTCTTCTCTGTTTGTCTTTCTCTTTCCATGGGGCTCCCATCCCCCTACCTCGCCCTGAGTCCAAAGACCACTCCAGCCTGTTTCCTTGGCCTGAATCCACAGGATCGCTCCAGTCCTGTCCTTCACTCAATAGTAATGTTCCTCCCCTGCCCATGCTTTGATGCTGTCTGGCGCTCCAGATATATCATCCGGCTCCTCTACACTGCACTACTCTAACTATATAATTTGGTTTTCTACTATTCCTGTTAGCTTTCACCTCAGCTGTAACCTGTTCAACCCATTTCATTTGCTGTCTGCTGCTTTACACTGGGCTGGCCAGTGCAGGATGGGCTCCCCCTCTATAGCCGGGTTCCTCTTGAGATTTCTTCCCATTGGGGAGATCTTTCTCCTCACCATTGAGGGTTTTCTCCCCACAGGGAGTTTTTTTACCTTATGTACCAGCTATTTGGGGGTTCAGGCCTGGTGTTTGCTCTGTTTGCTCTTTTTTGCTCTGTCTCTTGCCTTGCTACTCTGTAAAGTGTCTTTGTGACAGTTCTCTGTAAAAAGCGCTATACAAATAAAACTGAATTGAAATTGAATTGAATCACTCATGTCATCATTCACTGGATGCCTACATAGCTATTAACCGGTTAGCTAGGTACACCAGTGTTTTATTTACAGATTAGCTTAGCACATTAGCTAGCTAGCTAGCATTGACAGAAACGCTTACTTAGAAATTGCATGCTGCATTTTAATTAACATAATACAAAATCTAGTATGGGTCATGTCTGTCCCTTTTCAACTGACTAGCTACCTAGCAACATCATTTTCCATTTAAAAAAGTTATGTCAATGGAATTACCAGCTGTGCACATCAAATGCTTTGTGCCCTTACTCTGAAATTCCACACGGTAAATCAATGCTATGGTGAAATTGCAGATTTCACATAGGCTACAGTATCACACGTATTAATTCTTAGTGATGTAACCTTAACTTATCTAGCTTTATTGTAACCTAGATGGCATCCTTTGGATGCAATTTCCTAAGGATTGTGTTTGTGTGTCTGTGTGTGTATGTGTATGCGTGTGTGTGCATATTGTGGTTTTTGTGGGCATGTGATTTCATCACTACCTACTTACCTCCTTCCCAGATCTCCAATGTGATGCATTTAAGATATCTTTCTTATATGATATGCATATTAAAGCCCATTTGCCTCTGATGCATCACTTTGGAACCAAACAATATGTGTGTCATTTAGATTCCATAATAGGACATACAAATTCCAACAAGTGACCAGTTTACTGAAGTTTAATTACACAGCCAACAGTCCAAAATGGCACCATCAAAGAGAAATTAATCTTTTAGTTTATTATTGTGTGTAGGCTAGCACAATGTATTGTAACTAGTGTTTGCTGCTACTTATAATACAAATATTTACTCTTATAATTATGTGTACAAATAATACACATCATAAAATAAATATTGAAGACACAAATATTTCTATACACAGAACCACAGGAATGTGTTTGCAGACAAATCTTTATGTCTTTATCAAATCAAATGATACCAGGTTTCAAGTGTACCTGTACTTTACCACCAATCATATGCAATGTGGACTATAAGTTGCTACCATCACTTTGATCCAGCTGGTGGCAAGAGAGAAAAACCTTTTTAGGTTTTAGTATTTTGACAACACAAATTCACACAGTGAAAACAGAGGTGGGGCTTACCCTTGGAAAGTTCTGAAGTACTGGGTAAATTGACCCTGTACTGCCCAGTTGCTTCAGATTATCGTTCTTATTTGCACAAAAATTTAATTGCACATCTTTCATGTCATCGAAAATAATTCCAAAATTATTCCATTTAACAAGGTTCTGCAGTCCTTCTCCCCACAAACTGCACAATCTGTTGTTCTTGGATGCACACAGGCTTTATTGTGCGCTCAATACAAAAACACAGATACACAAACAAAACAAAACACACACGGTAAGGAAGGGGAGCACACAGCACATTGCTTCCATGTGCATCTCTCATTCTAGCGCCCCGGTCTCACTGCAGGCAGAGCATATAAACAATTACCAATTAATTGCAATCGCAAACAGCTGTGGTTGTAGGCCAGGTAAACCGCTCCCTCTCCGCCTGCAGATGGCGCCCTAACCACATCACCGCTCCACATACCCCCACCGCTCGACTTAGATCGGGGAGCCGTCCGGACCGCAGCCAACCCCTTCCCCCCTCCCCCAAAGTGGGAGAGGTTGTAAGCCACCACCATCTAAGCCCCTGGCCTATGGATCACCTTGAACTTATGTGGTTGTAATGCCAGATACCGAGTGATAAAAGTGTCATGAAAAACCGAGCAGTGCCCAACCGGTCCAGGAGGATGTCGACCCAAGGCATAGGATAAGCATTGAGACATATGACATCATTCACCTTGCAATAATCAACACAGAAGCGCACAGACTAATCCTACTTAAGCACAAGCACAATGGGGCAGCTCCACGCACTGTTTGATTCTTCTATTACTCCCATCTCTAACACAGCCTGCAATTCCACGTGCACAGTCTTTTTTTTTGTGTTCAGGAAATCTTTAGGAACAAGAACACACCGTCACCCCTGGAGATGTTTCAATGTGGTGGTAGATGAGATTTGTTCACCCTGACAAGGGGGAAAACACATCTGCAAAGTTCTTCTGCAACTGGGCCACATCTGCTCTCTGACACAGTGAGAGATGATCATCACAAAGAGCTGGGGTAGAAGTGACTGGTTTTGTCACTTCCGGACCCAACTCATCTCTCTCACTCACTGTGGCAACCAGAGAAACAGGAGCAGCCTCTCCCCATGCTTTTAGGAGGTTGAGGTGGTATATCTGTGTTGCTCCACCCCTGTCAGACCATACAACTTCATAATCAACATCCCCCACTTGCCGTGTGACCACAAAGGGCCCTTGCCACCTTTATTATATGGCGCCGTTGTCGTTCTTGCGCCTGCAGCAAATGCTCCCATGACAATTGCCCTAGTGTGTGGAGCTTTGTTCCCAGGTCCAGAACATACTGAATTTCATTTTTACTGGTACTTGGACCTTCCTCCCAGCTTTCCTTAACCACTTAGCGTAATCCCCCAAGTGGTCGGCATGCCAGCATGCCTAGATTTCTCAAATCAGACATTCATTACTCCTGCAACCAAAGTGTAAGTTGAAAACAGAAACTCTGTGTTTTAGTTTTATTAGTAGACAATACACAGCAACTATGCCAAATACGGAGACCATTGTCGCGCTGGCCATTCATTTAACATACACCCCCTCCTTGCAGTCTCATCTGCAACTACATCCCCCACCCATGACATAATGGACAATATTGTCTATCTGGGCATTCATAGAAATATTCTTTCAGCACTCAAAAATCATATTCCGTCATAGCATCAAGATAAACAGTCCTAAGATATGCCAATACAGCAGTACAGCATTTTTAAAAAACATTATACCATGCCATTCCACAGTCAATATCTGGGACTAAATACTGAATAAATATACAACCGTAGCATTGGTTCTATGCGAAGAGATGTCCCTTTTGAGACTGAGTGGTCATGTATTGTCTTGGATAATCTGTTTGTGGTATATACACACATTTGTAATGCCTGGGTACCTTCCAAAATAGCTGTGCGTAGTACCACACATCTTGTTTACGGTGTTGTTTCCTTTTTTAGTACAGTCTGGCTTAATCGACAATTATTCGACCCAATAGGTAACAGAATAAGCTTTCTAACAATGTATGACATGTCTAAGTTTGCTTTTGGAATAGCGTTTTATAGCTCAGCGTAACCGAAAGTTTTCTCATAATAACATTTACTTACGCATTCACTCTGTGGTAGCAGTAAAAGACACATTACATTACATTACATTACATATATTTAGCAGGCCTCTTCAGGCCACGGCAGAAGATGGGAAGTTGCGTGTCATCTTCATAACAGTGATAGGAGAAGCTGTGTGACACTGCACCAGACAAAACTTCATCGATTATTTTTGTAATTTCTTGGAAAATATTATTATTATTGAGGACTTCTGGGCATAGCTAAGCCATATGTTTGCTGATAGACCTTACTGAAATCGTTTTCTGGAGTAAAACAGAAGAGGAGAGAACGACTGGGCTGATTTAATCTCTATCTACTTAACACAGATAACATTTCATCATCGCTAAGTAAGTATTACTGCTCAAAATATTTTGGTTATATACGTTATTTTTTAAATAGGTCGTTAAGTAGGTTAGTGGTATTTTATAATGAGGATATTTTACACTGTAATGTAAGATTTTGTTAGTAGTTTAGCATTTTTTGTGTTTTATGCACCACATATGAAAGTGAAAGTTGGAATATTGCCAAAATGTGGTGGACGGTTGAATATTGTTTTCATGTCATCCCATCCCCATACAAGAAAACATTACATACTGTAGAGTACAGAAATACGTACGAGAGTTCATTATTACACATGTAGGTACTATACTACATTGTGTGACAATGTTTTGCATTATTTTTTAATCCGATATAAATGTTTTATCTTAAACATTCATAAGGAGCTCATTTATATGCTCTATAATGGACAAAAAGCACCCCTAAGAATTTTAGACCACTGTACTGATGGACAGCTGGTCATTGCTACTTGAAAATGATCCAACAGTGAGTTTCTTGAGTCAAAACACTTGATTTGTAGTGAAATACGTAATTATGTTGTCATTTACAGCAATGCATAATTTAGACTTTTTGGATAGAATTGGAGACACTGGGTACACTGCTAAGTTTTTGCTTCATAGATTTTATATTTTGCATAGATAGATTTTATGAACTTGTGGTCAAGGAGTTTTTGATCCAGGACATGCATAGTTTAACCTTCTGTTTATATGAAATCTCTCAGTATTTATTTGCAAACTAAAAAAGAGCAAATTCATTTTTGATTCCTAAACAATTGCATTTGTGGCACTTTATTACTTTCAAAATTATGAATATAAAGGAATCTAAGTTATCCCAATTACGACAATCTCCATGCATGAACTTGCAAATAATTGTTTTTAAAGTTTTATTAAATCTTTCTACCAAACTGTCCATTTGGGGATGGTAGACCAATGTTCTGATAGATTTAATTCCCAATAATCCGTACCGTATAGTTCACGTAACGTACATGACACAAACAAAGCGGCTTGATCAGTTAGGATCTCTTTCGGGATCCAAACTCGGGAGATTATTTGAAACAATGCTTCTTCGCCAACATGCTACACAATGGCACTGCTTCCGGGTATTGTGTAGTCCACTAAAACTAACAAAAATGGATGCTCGCGTGCACTTTGAGACTGCTCCTGGAGCTGTATAAAAGGAGAAACTCCTCCTGGACCCATGTGCCGGAAGTCGGAGAAGCTCTCGTGAGAGCTTCTCCCGCCCCAACTCTCATCTGGCAGCATCAGATGACCTTGCGTCACCACTGAGCACATCACATAGCTCACAGGTTCCTATCAGTCATGATCGCTTCCCCATTTAACCTTTCATTACATTATTAAATCATACCCAATAAAAGGGGATGCAACAGGCGGGAGCTAACCGCAGCCTTTA
Organism: Anguilla rostrata; assembly: GCF_018555375.3. Classification (NCBI taxonomy): domain Eukaryota; kingdom Metazoa; phylum Chordata; class Actinopteri; order Anguilliformes; family Anguillidae; genus Anguilla; species Anguilla rostrata. The sequence goes on along the minus strand of NC_057933.1, from coordinate 37,910,590 downwards.
CTTTATGCTTTTTTTCCCGTGCCGAATTTCCACTGGCACCACTGGGTAATTGTGAACATCCCCATGCACACACCTTATTGACACCCACGATGCTTCCACTAATGTCTCGGGCCGAACCAAGCTTTGGTGAATCATGGTTTGTTTACACCCTGAATCCAACAAAGCGTGGTCTGTAACCCTTTGAATCCTTACTGATATCCAGTACATCCCCTCCTGACCAGGGGAGGGGGCTGGTGAGCCAGTGTCCCGCACCACTTGCCCAACCTCCCTCAGGGGACAGTCCCTGCAGAAATGGTCGGGCTGCCCACAACACCAGCACTCCTGCCCAGGTGTCCGGCTTGCAACCACTGAGACCGGGGACTGTTAGGGAACATATAAGGGGTTGTGTGGAGACAGGGTATTAGGGAGAGAAGAGGCATTTTTCCCCGCTACCGACGAGGGTCCCCCTGGTGGTCTTCTCCTTGGTGCTGGGACCGGATGAGAAGACCGGGGTTCCCTTGGGGCAAGGCCAGGTACAGGAGAGCGAGGTTGGTCTATGGCAGCGCACCCAGTCAGCAGTCAGCAGGCTTTGCACAATCTGCTTGAGCGTCACCTGCTCAACAACCTCCACCACCGAGTGCACTGCTGGCTGGAGCCACTGGTTAGCAGCGTCTCGGAGCTGTTGAGCCAGAGCAATGGGGTGGCCGACATCCTCGTATCGAAGAGCCCTGAAGTGGCGATGGTGATCTTCCTCTGTTCGACCCACTCGGTCTAAAATCGCCCGCTTAAGGTCCCCGTAGTTGATTCTTGAGAATGCCGGCAGGCTGTGCGCAGCTTGTTGAGCTTCCCCGGCAAGAAGGAAGCTCAACAACCCACTCCTCTGTAGTCCACCCGTAGGCAGCCACAGTACCCTCAAACGTGACCAGGTACCCCTCTATGTCCTCGGCGTCTGCCATTCATGGCATCTGTAGTCTGGCGTACCTGCCAGTTGGGGTGGTTAGCAGCGACTATCATGCCGGGTTCAGCTGTAGCATGGTCCACAGGAGAGCCCAATCCTCCACCTGCCCCTGAGCCTGCTGTAAGAAGGCGGTGGTCTATCTCTCTTGCAACGCTGCTAGATGTTTCAGGGCTTGCCCCAGCAGTGATTCCACTGCCCTCGCTCCTACTTGTCCTTGCCTCCTCTCTCCCCCCATATGGGCCACCACTGTAACAAGGTTCTGCAGTCCTCCCCACAAACCACACAATCTGTCATTCTTGGATGCACACTGGCTTTATTGTGATTTATTTGATGAGGTACTGCTCTGAAAGCTGAAAGGGTATACAATTTTTTGTAGAGAGCACAAAAATTTTTATGATGTGGGTTACTGTGTAATAAGTGATTAAGAGATGGGGAGGCTCCTTTTATTTTACTGCCATTTATTGCCCTGAGCGCTGATAAGGGAACAAGTGCTGTTGGCCAGAATGGAGTCTGTTGCAGGTGCTGGCCACAAAATTGCGGCATGTTCGTGGCCCATTTTTAAAATAAATTGCTGGTATTTGCTTTATTGCCATTCTCTGGGCATCGGTGCCCACACTGCTATGGGGCAGGAGAGATAGGGCTACCTAAAAAAGGAAAATATAAATTCATAAAATACACTTTTGCACACATGCCAAATCTGGCCAATCCTTGCCCATTTTGGGGATGCCCTATTTAAAGCTTTATAACTCCAGGCATCACACAGACTTGGCTGAAATGAAGAAAGACAGTTTGTGGCAGGGCTTGGTTTTTGTGAGAGGTTCAGGGCAGTCTAAAGACCACGCCTGCTAGTTAAGTAGGCACATGCACCTGGAGCACATCAATCAAAATGTGCTTTTTTTCCAGTAGGGGTCTGTGACCAAGGCAGACACAAACCGAGAGAGAGAGAGTAACATTCCAGCACAAATAAGGCTAGAAAGTGCTTTGTAGTTTTGGTTATTTTTCATTGTTATTTTAGTTGCTTTATTATTTTTACCTGGATCCTGTGAAGGTGAAGGGCGAAGCTGTTTTGTTTGTTTTGTAGTAACGCCATTCTCTCTCTCTCTCTCTCTCTCTCTCTCATTACATTACATTACAAACATTTCTTATCCAGAGCGACGTACAACAAAGTGTATAACCATAACCAGGAACAAGTATGACGAAAACCCTAGAGAGAAGTACCAGTCCAAGTGCAGGGAACAACCGCATAGTTCAACTTGGACCCTGAAGGTTAAACTGATTAACACTAACACAAACGAGAACAGCAACAACGCAGTCTATGGAAAAATACAAGCAGTAGTTAAGACAGGTGCATTAACTAAGTCACCTACGAAACAGCTACCTAGTTACAACCCTAAGCTTACAGTCATTTAAGAGATTACAGGGAGGTAGGGAGGGATGGGGAGAGGTGCAGCCTGAAGAAGTGAGTCTTCAGCCGTCACTTGAAATGGGTCAGTGTCTCAGCTGTTCTGACCTCCATGGGGAGGTCATTCCACCATCGTGGGGCCAGAACAGACAGGAGACGTGTTCGGGAAGCGCAGGTGCGAAGAGGGGGAGGTGCCAGGTGTCCTGAGGTAGCAGAACGGAGGGATCTGGCTGGCATGTAGGGTTTGAATATCTTGTGGAGGTATGCTGGGGCTGATCCCTTGACTGCCTGGTATGCTAGGACCAATGTTTTAAATTTGATGCGAGCTATAACAGGCAGCCAGTAGAGGGTAGTGAGCAGGGGAGTGACGTGGGAGTGTCTGGGGAGGTTGAAGACCAGACGAGCTGCAGCATTCTGAATGAGTTGCAGGGGTCTGATGGCAGATGCCGGTAGTCCAGCCAGAAGAGAGTTGCAGTAGTCCAGGTGGGATAGAACCATTGCTTGGACCAGGAGCTGGGTTGAGTAGGTGGTGAGAAAGGGGCGGATTCTCTGGATGTTATACAGGAAAAATCTGCATGCCCAGCTTACTGCTGCGATGTTCTTGGAGAGGGACAACCTGTTGTCCATCACCACTCCAAGATTCTTGGCACAGGGTGATGATGTCACTAAGGTGTCCCCTAGGGAAATGGAAACATCGAGGAGGGGAGAGGATAGAGTAGGAATAAAGATTAGCTCCGTCTTTCCCGGGTTGAGCTTCAGGTGGTGATTGTCCATCCAGGTTCAAGTGTTTTGGATAGAAAAGGGAGGAGAAATACCGGGCGGTAGTTCTGAATGACTGAAGGATTTAGTGTGGGTTTCTTCAGCAGTGGGGTGATGAGGGCCCTCTTGAAGGATGAGGGGAAACATCCAGAAGATAGGGAGGAGTTCACGAGGGAGGTGACAAATGGGAGGATGTCTGGTGTGATTGTCTGGAGGAGAGATGAGGGGATAGGGTCGAGAGTGCAGGTGGTAGGGCGGTGGGTGAGCAGGAGCTGGGAAACTTCAGTTTGAGAGGAGAGAAAATGTGGAGAAACAGGGGGCGGAGGGCGCAGAGGGGGCGGAGGGCGCAGAGGGGGCAAAGGAGCTGCGGATGTCTGCAATCTTTTCGTCAAAGAATGCTGCAAAGTCATCTGCAGTGAAGGAAGACTGGGGTGGGGGAGGTGGCACGCTGAGGAGAGAGGAGAAAATAGAGAACAGTTGATGAGGGTTAGAAATGGAGTTTTAGTTTGGTAGAATTTTGCCTTAGCGGCAGTGACAGCAGAAGAAAACTCTGTCAGGAGAGACTAAGCTGAAAGGTCAGGTGGGTCCCTGGATTTGGCCCACTTCCTCTCAGCAGCGCAGAGGCTGGCCCTGGAGGTGCGTAGGATGTCAGACATCCATGGACTAGGAGGGGATGAACATGCTGGCCTAGGGACAAGAGGACATAGGGAGTCGAGTGCTGAGGAGAGAGATGAAGTTAGGGTGGAGGATGCAGAGTTAGTGGGGAGCTTGGAAAATGATTGAAGAGGGGGGAGGGAAGCAGTCACTCTGTGAGCAAGAGAAGAGGGTGATAGGGAGCGGAGGGTACGGCGAACAGTGACAGTGAGGGTGGGAGGAGGAGAGGGAGGATGTGGAGAGAGGGGGAGGGAGAAGGAGATGAAGTGATGGTCAGACATATGCAGGGGGGTAACCGTGAGATTGGAGCTGGAGCAGGTCCTCAGGAAGATCAGGTCTAGGAGGTTACCTGCCTTGTGGGTTGGGGGAGAGTGTTGTAGGGAGAGGTTGAAGGAGTGGAGTAGTGGTAGGAAGGCAGCAGACTGGGAGACCTCTAGGTGGATGTCTAGCTCATCCAGGAAGCTTCCCAGGGGCCCCGGGGGACGATAAATAACATCAATATAGAGGTTAGTAGGGTAGGTGATAGAGACAGGATGGAATTCAAAAGTGGATATAGACAGGTCAGGGAGGGGGAGAACAGAGAATTTCCAGGTGGGGGAGATTAGTAGACCAGTACCACCACCACGGCCAGATCGCCGGGGGGTGTGGGAGAAGGAGTAGGAGGACGAGAGGGCAGCAGGAGTGGCAGAGCTGTCTGGTGTGATCCAGGTCTCTCTCTCTCTCTCTCTCTCTCTCTCTCTCTCTCTCTCAGTTGCTTAATAAAGACCACACCAGTTAACCACAGTGTCTCCAAATCTATCCAAAATGTTTATCTAATTTTGCATTGCTGTAAATCATAACATAATAGCATATTTCACTACAAATCAGTTTTGACTCATGAAACGTATGTTTGCATTATTTTCAAGTGAGAATTACATCTTTTCATCAGTATATGGGACTAAGACATCTAGGGGTCCAAAGACCCCTCCAAAAATGAATAAAATGCTTTTCATCCATTATAAAGCATATAAATGTACCCCTTTATGATGGTTTAAGATATCACCATGTCATCATTTGTATGTTTTTCTGTAATGTATAGTATGTAATCTTTTGTTGCAAAGGGTATGGGATGACATGTTACTATTATGATCATGTTATCTAGCACATATCAGCACACAGTAAATTTGAATGAGTATTTTCCATTGCCATTTCCATTCCATACTAACAGCTAGGGCTGTTAGTTCACTCCCAATACAAATGTGCTGAGCATTATTAGCGAAGGCTAACAGTTGTTCATTATGACCAATTAGAATATTACAATATCAAAAATATGACACAACATAAATGATGTTACAAGCAGTAATATGTGCATGCTGGTACAGTTGGGGCCAAAAGTTTACATACACCTAGGCTAAAGATATTCAAACTCAATTAGGGCATCTACTTTGTTCACATCAGAGGTTATTTTAAAACGATCGATTCAAGATTTATTTCAGCTTTAATTCACTATATCAGAATTTCAGTGGTTCAAAAGTTTACATACACCAAGTTGACTGTCTTTAAACAGTCTGGAAGATTCCAGAAATTGATGCAATGCATTTTTAGAAGCTTCTGATTAGCCTGATTGTCATAATTAAGTGTTAATAGGGAGGTAATTGGCACCTGTGACAGTATTTAAGGGCCTACCTTTAGAGCCACTGCCTTTTTTCCCTTGATACCATAGCAAAATCCAAGCAACTCATCCAAGACCTCAGAAAAAAAATTGTGAACCTCCATAAGTCTGGTTCCTTCTTTGGAGCAATTTCCAAACAATTGAAGGTACCATGAGCATCTGTACAAACAATTGTATGCAAACATTAAAATCTTGGGTCCACGCACTCTGCATCATTCAGGAAGGAGGCACAAATTCAACTGAACCTCAAGACAACAACAAAGGAACTGGTGAAGGAGTTGGAGGCATCAGGTACCAGTGTCTACATCCACCATTAAGAGAATTCCATATAGCCATGGCCTGAAAGGCTGTCGCGCAAGGAAGAAGCCCCTACTCCAAGATTGGCATAAAAAAGCCAGAATGAAGTTTGCAGGTGAATACCGGGACAAAGACCAAGCCTTTTGGAGGACTGTTCTTTGGTCAGATGAAACTAAAATTGAACTGTTTGGCCATAATGATCAACGCTATGTATGGAGGGAAAAGGGTGAGGCTTTCAAGCCGAAGAACACCATCCCAACTGTGAAGCATGGGGGTGGCAGCATAATGTTGTGGGGCTGTTTTGCTGGAAAAGGGACTGTTGCACTTCATAAAATAGATGGCATCATGAGGAAGGAGGATTATCTAGAAATACTGAAGCAACACCTCAAGACATCAGCTAGAAAGTTAAAACTTAAAAAATGGCTTAAAGACAACAAAGCAAAGTTAAAGTATTGGAGTGGCTATCACAAAGCTCTGACCTGAATCCCATATAGAATTTGTGGACTGAACTAAAAATGCATGTCTGAGCAAGAAGGCACACAAACCTGACAAAGTCACACCAGTTCTGTCAGGAGGAATGGGCAAAAATTCCGGCAAAGTATTGTGAGAAGCTTGTGGAAGGCTACCCCAAGCATTTGTTTCAAGTTAAGCAATTAAAAGGCAATGCCACCAAATACTAACAAAGTGTATGTAAAATTTTGTACATAGTACATAATACTGAAATAAATCTGTCTCTTAGCTATTATTTTGAAATGACCTCTGATGGAAATAAAGTACATACCCTAATTGACTTAACACAGGAAATGTATGGTAACATGAAATGTGTGGAGTTGTGAAACAAGTCTGAATGTCTTAAGCTTATTTCTTAAAGTGATTGATCAAGACATTCAATGACCACTGGATTTTGAAAGGGACACATTTATGTGTAAAACCAATGATAAGCTTGTATATTTATTCCATATTTAGTAGCAGATATTGATAGGAGAATGACATGGTGTAATTTCAAATTTTCTTTGTTATTTTCGCCAGTATATTGGCATTCCTATGAGCTATTGTTGGCTTTCTTGTTGCTATGGCAGAATACAAATTTTTGGTTGTGAAAGAATATTTTTATGAACTCCCAAATGGATGCTATTGTTCCATGTGTCATGCTTGGGGGTTATAGTTGCAGAAGAGACTACAGGGAGGGGGTGCACCTGCGTGACAATGGTGGCACTTAAAAACTCCATATTTAGCATTGTTTTAGTCTATCGTCTCCAAATAAAGCTAAAACACAGAGCTAGTTGTTTCCACTCATAGTTTGGTTTGAGGAGCAATGAATGTGTGAGTTGAATGTGTGAGTGGGGGGCTTGCACAAAGGGTTAAGCAAATATATTCAATTTATTTTTTGAGAAGATATGTATTAATTAGGGGGCCAAGCACCAAGGGTGCATAGGACCTTTATTGTTTTAGCTAGGATTCGTCTTCTTGTAATTATTATTTTCCGGCTTTTACTACATTTTCACCCCCTACCCAAAACTCACGAAATTTGTTCATTATGGTTACCAATTTATTATGTATGACTCACATGCAACTGGCACTCTAGGAGGCGCTACTGCGCCACCTGCAAAATTGCAACTTTATTACGGCTGTGCCATTTGACGTACATCCACCAAGTTTTTTCCACATGTCTACCAGCTCATTTTGAACAAATAATAATAATTGTAGAATCCCTGCTATTTTTACTTTTTTTCTTAGAACATTGGTCTGATTCTCACCATATTTGGTATGTGTCATCTACAGAATGTTCCTGTGTTAAATTGTGAAGGGAATTTTGATATCTCAAAAGATGGCCTGTAACACCGGATAATTTAATAATACCGGATAATGTAATAACTTTTCATAATGTAATAACTTTTTCATTTAGAAGGACTTTATAATGTAATACAACCGGATAATGTAGTAACTTGCCAGATAATGTAATAAATATGTGGAACGGATAACATAACAACTTTTTCCGGATAATGTGATAACTTATTAACATATCAAAATCACTTTATTTAAAAAGCAAATAGCCTTGCAAATAGCAAAGTTAGTTGATTTCTTTACTTAGCCTAGTCTGCATATGAAAATTATGGCATATTTTAGCCTAGTGAAAACCAACATTCGCACGTTGATATCTTTATGACGACCTTTACTCCAATACGAGCTTGTTCCGTTCCAGGCTACATGTAAATGTCAATGAACCTTGGTGCAATGACGCCTCGCTGTAATAGACACCGCAGTCGTGTGGTATGTACACACTCTACCTCTAGGACCAGGGTTGGAGACCACAATCAAATAGATAGTGATAACCAATCAATACATACATTAAATTGGTTATTAAATTAAATTGGTTATACTAAGAAACATTTACTAATTGCACCATTCAATCTGTCTGACAGATCTGGAAAAATGAGAATAATACCAGTAATAATTTTCCTGTCCTGTACCATTTGGGTCTTATGTATGGGACATGGACATCAAGCAATGTCTGAGGAGACATATGTTATACTCAAGGCACTGAAGGGGGAATTCAATGTCCCTGTAGCAGAGAGATCAAGAACCCAACGTGCTGCTCTTGTTCGATTGTGGAGGAATAGAGACCATTATGCTCTCAGTGAATATGGACAGGCAATAACATGCGCTGGAAAACTGGTAGCTAAGAAGTGTGCCATCAGACAAATTGTGAAAAGAGGTCTGCATGAGACGAAAGGGTCTGATGCAAGAAAGTTGCACAAACTACTAAAGGAACAATACTCTGGCATAAGTGAAGACAATGTGGAAAAAACATTAGACAACTCCAGGCATTACCAATAGCATAAGGCTAGATTTTTAAACAGGCCCGTTCCAAAGCCCATCAAGGCCAAAATGTTTCAAAGTCGCCATCAGATTGACCTTATCGATATGGGAAAATGGATGGTTAAACATGGACGAGTCACATACCGGTACATCCTGACCATAATTGATGTATTTACCAACAGGTATGTATGGATGAGACAATTACATGGTGAGCAGAGTACAGAGATTGCAAAACACCTTGCAGATATATACTCTGAGCATGGTCCACCTAGGGTTTTATAGCATGACCAAGGAAGAGAATTTAAAGGCGCAGTTCAGAAGCTTATGGAATCTCTCCAGGTCAAAGTAATTCAGAGTACTCCATACCATCCCCAGAGCCAGGGTAAAGTGGAAAGGAGTCACAGGGTGTTAAGGAAGAAGATCATGTATGAGCTTGTTAAATTTCAGAAGGGAGGGGTTAGCTGGGTTAAGCATTTGCCGGTTTACTCCAGAGTAATGAATGAAGATCCGAAAGAGGTGTTGAATTGGATGTCTCGTTTGAGGTATATTATGGAAGAAAAAGTCACAGGATAACCAATCCCTTTACATGTTCTCCATCCAAGATCAGTAATGAACACCCCACACAAGAACCACGGGCCAATCTACCCTCCCTAAAACAAAGACTTCAGTTTGAGAATAAACGTTGTAAACTAAGAAAAAAGGCACAGAAGGCCACTGAGCACTGCAACAGATGAATGATTCGGAATACATCTGGAAAACATCCACCTTCTGTTTACAAGGTAACAGACAAAGTATTGGTCAAGGTTAACGATAGTACACACAGAGTTTCAAAAAGACATCTGGTATTGCCAGGTATAATTATCAAGAGAAATTTAAAGGTATCAAAATACAAGGTCGAGTTTCAGATACCAGGCAAACTCACTGTGACAGAACAATGGTTTTCTGTATCTGATGTGACCAGTGTGACAGTAGAGCAGACCAGGAATCAAACAGTGGTGCAGACCAAAGAGCAGACCAGGGAGACGATAGAGAAACCTTTGTGGAAAAGAAGCTTATGGAGCAGACCAACGTTAAGACCAGGAAGCAGACAAAGGAGCAGACCAGGAAGCAGGCAATAGCGCAGACTTGAGTTCAGACCAGGAAGCAGGCAACAGAACAGACTAGACTTCAAACCAGGAAGCAGACCATGAAGAACACCAGGAAGCAGACCAGAAAGAAGGTAATGGAGCAGACCAATGTTAAGACCAGGAAGCAGGCAACGGGGCAGACTGGAGTTCAGACCAGGAAGCAAACCATGAAGAACACCAGGAAGCAGACCAGAAAGAAGGCAATGGAGCAGACCAATGTTAAGACCAGGAAGCAGGCAATGGAACAGACTGGAGTTCAGACCAGGAAGCAGGCAACGGAACAGCCTGGAGTTCAAACCTGGAAGCAGACCATGAAGAACACCAGGAAGAAGGTAATGGAGCAGACCAGGGAGCAGGTGATGCAGCAGACCAAAGCAGCAGATTAGAGAACAAACCAGGGAGAAAATACAGAAAACATAGCACTCTTAGCACTGCCAAAATAAATCCTGTCAATAATAATCAAGTTACCCCTTGAACTGGACATGTCTATGATAGGAACATTCAATAGGGTTTCACACCTTTTCAGAGAACTGTCTAAGCCATATCTACCCTGGATCTATGTGAGAGATTATTATTATAAGGTAATCGGTGGATGAAGGCCTGGATTGTGCTTAGACACTTACGGGCGGTAAGTTTTTTGGTAAGAATTTCATGTCCTCTACAATCTGTGATCTGAAGAGAGACAATAAAGGTTATTTGTTTCAAAGAAAGAATTTGTGAAAATGTGTTAAATCTTTCAAAAACCCTTCAAACACAAATATTCAATAATGTAAAGCTGCACAGTTTGTTCATGGAGCTGAAGCATTTAAGAATAGAATGTTATTCCTCTAAAGCTAGACTAAGAGTGTGCGTGTGTGTGTATGTGTGTGTTTTAATCTCTGCATGTAGCAAAGTGAGACAGTTGCTATGAATGACATAAAACAAAGACAGTGATTTTTGAACAAAATTATACATAGCTACATTAGTATTTGCCACATAAAGGTTATCGGTGCCACATTAACTGACTACAATTTTATACTCTCTAAGAAACAACAGTTCACTGGTCTCTCTCTCTCTCTCTCTCTCTACAAGTTTGTCTGTGCGAAATGTGTTGCAAAATGTGACACTTTTTGTTTTTTTCAACTATCAAATTTTTAAATAAAACATACAGTGATATTGATATGTTATTACATTATCCGGTGAAGTTATTACGTTATTCATCCAAAAAGTTTTACTCACCGGATAATGTAACAACCACCGGATAATGTAATAAGTTATTACATTATCCGGAAAAAGTTATTACGTTATCCATGTAACATATTTATTACATTATCTGGCAAGTTGTTACATTATCGAGTTTTATTACATTATTTGGTGTAACAAGGCCACAGGACTGTAATTTCAATTTATACAAAAATGGCCATCCAAATATGTGTATGGCCACAAATTTATGCCGATTTCGATGGTAATTCAAGGGATGATGGACAGCCATGTTGTGGACGAACATGCACAGGTTCGCAGTATTATACTGCAATGTGGCCTGTAGGGTGCACTTTTTGCAAAATACTCATTTTCATAGGCCCCATAAGGCCAAATTCTTTCACAGGAACCCTCAGACAGCTTCCCTCCAACAGCCTTGAGAAGTATATCCCCCTCCGTCCAAGATTCTTAAAGATAATTAATTATGAATAATTCCAAAAATATTTAAATCCAGCCGCTGTTCAAATTTAGGAAATATATAAATTGTAAAGGGAACCATGTAGATCATTTGCGCACCTACCATCCAAGTTGGTGCTACAGCATCACTTCAAAATTGCACTATTCAAATCATTATTGCACATGTGCCCATAAATCCAACACCAAATTTGGTATGGATGATATCAGGATAAGGTTTGCAATCCATGACAAAGCATACGTTGCAATGATAAATTGGGCCTGAACAACAATGATTATTCTGACAGAACTTAGTTAACATAACATAGCATAATGATGAGAACAAGCCATTCAGCCCAACAATGCTCACCATTTTCCTGACTAAATTGTACATAGTTCTCTGATTACCAACAGACTAGGTCTGGGAACCATACTACAAGAAAGATATAGAGGCTCTGGAAAAGGGTAAAAGAAGGACAACCAAACTGATTCCTGGTTTTAAAGATAAAAGCTATGAGGAAAGACTTAAGATGTTTCATCTCTTTAAGCTTAGTAAAAGGAAACTCGGGTGATTTGATTGAGGTTTTTAAATTCATAAAGGAGTTCAACAAAGTGAACTATAAGCGATAGAGGTAGAGTTCTGTTAGTAGAATGAGGGGACATAAATGGAAATTACCAAAAGATACTGTAAATTCCGTACAGACATTAGGTAGATTTTTTTCAGATGATTATACTCAATACTTTTGGCTATATATCCCAGCATCCTATTGGTCTTTTTTACTGCTACAGCACAGTGCCTAGAACCTGAAAGGCTTTGAGCAACCATTATTCACCATTAAGTCTTTTTCAAGTTGAGCACCGTCCAAATTTGTTCCTCCCATAGTGTAATCCCACATGCACAAATTTTCATTTGGCTACATTGAATTCCATTTGCCAGGTTTTTGCCCACTTCCGGATTTTATTTAAATCTTCTTTGATTACTTTAGTACATTCCAAACTATTAGATGGGCATCTCAGTTTTATATAATCTGCAAATTTGACTAATTTGACTACATTCTGTTTTCCACTGGTATAATGGTATACAAGTGTAATATTATAATATAAGCTTATTAAATTTATCCATATTATATATTTATATGTTTAAATATACATTCACATATTAATTATCCATTCATCCATCCATCCATCCATTATATATACCCGCTTATCTTGAGCAAGGTCGCTGGAGCCTATCCCAACCAAATATGTGCATGGCCACGAACTTATGCCGATTTCGATGGTAATTCAAGGGATGATGGAACTAATGTACTTTCTATGTCTAATTGACTAATGTACTAATTCCTACTGTCTTAATTTTGCTAGCAAGTCTCTCATGTGGTACCTTAATAAAATTCCTTTTGTAAATCTAAGTATGTAATATCATAAGCCTTGTTTTAATCAAAATACTTGGTAGCTTCTTCAAAGAATACCAGAAGGTTTGTCAGACATGACCTTCCCTTGCCTTAGTCAAACACACAGACTGCATTCTGTCTCTGTTAGTCCCCCTCCCCTGCCCCACACTGACACTCTGATGACAGCTGTAAGCAGGCCATAAGGAGGACCCCTCTTCCCCTCACCTCCCCCACACACACAGTCGCAGTCTGCAGTTCCTCAGCCTTAACATGTAGCTACATTCTGTTTTCCACTGGTATAATGGTATACAAGTATAATATTATAATATAAGCTTATTAAATTTATCCATATTATATATATTTAATATTTGTATATATGTTTAAATACACATTCACATATTAAATATCCATCCATCCATCCATCCATTATATATCCCCGCTTATCCTGAGCAAGGTCGCTGGAGCCTATCCCAGCATGCATTGGGCGAGAGGCAGGAATACATCCTGGACAGGCTGCCAATCTATCACAGGGCACACACACCATTCTCTCACACACTCATACCTATGGGCAATTTAGGGTCTCCAATCAGACTACCTGCATGTATTTGGACTGTGGGAGGAAACCGGAGTACCCGGAGGAAACCCACGCGGACACGGGGAGAACATGCACATTCCACACAGAAAGGGCCCAAGCCGAGATTCGTACCCACAACCTTCTTGCCGTGAGGCAAAAGTGCTACCCACTGTACCACCGTGCCACCCACATATTTAATATATTCAATATATTTAATATAATAATATAGATATATTACCATTCATATATAATAATATTGTTAAATAATATATTATTTAAATAATATAATAATAATAATAATAATAATAATAATAATAATAATAATAAAATAGTATAATATGTTGCTTAACCTTATCTTCTGTTTCTTTTTCTCTGTTTCTCTTTCCATGGGGCTTCTACCCCTACCTCACCCTGAGTTCAAAGACTGCTCCTGCCTGTTTCGTCACCCTGGGTCCACGGGATCGCTCAAGCTTTCTCAGTCACTGTAACGGTACAGGTAGGGGAGACCCAAATGCAGAGGGAAAAAAACGCAAACTATAAAAGGGAAAATTAACAAAGACTTTACTGACGACAGGCAAACAAGCAGGGAACAGACAAGGCCACGATGGGCAAAAACACAAACTCAAAAAATCTAATAAAACAGAAAACAGGAACTCAAAAACACAGGCAGGCAGAGTACAACGGCAAACAAACACAAACAGGTCAAAAACACAGGCAGGTACATACGGTAAGCAACAAACATAAGTCAGGAACAAACACAAGTCAGGAGTCAGGAACAAACACAAGTCAGGAGTCAGGAGTCAGGAACAAACACAAGTCAGGAGTCAGGAACAAACACTAGTCAGGAGTCAGGAACAAACACAGGTCAGGAACAAAACAGATCTCAGGAGCAAACACAAGTCAGAACAAACACAAGTCAGGAGTCAGGAACAAACACAAGTCAGGACTCAGGAACAAACACAGGTCAGGAACAAAACAGATCTCAGGAGCAAACACAAGTCAGAACAAACACAAGTCAGGAGTCAGGAACAAACACAAGTCAGGAGTCAGGAACAAACACAGGTCAGGAACAAAACAGATCTCAGGAGCAAACACAAGTCAGAACAAACACAAGGAACCAGCACCCGAGTCAAGGGAACAGAGAACTTAAATAGACAGGGGTAACAAGACACAGGTGAACTCAAAAAACAATCAAACCAAAAAAGGAGGGGATAACAAGACACAGGTGAACTCAAAAACAATCAAACCAGAAGGAGGGGATAACAAGACACAGGTGGGAACAATGATGGAATAACGAGACAAACAATAATACAATTAACAGGGGGGAACAGGACACAAAACAGAAGTGCCGCCATCTGGCGGCCCAACAGGGAAAACACAGACAGGAACACCGGAACATGACAGTCACCTCATGGTCATGGACCGCTTCAGTCCTGTTCTCACCCTGCTCATGCCTTAGCGCAGCATGGAGGTCCAGATCTATCACCTGGCTCCTTAAACTGCACTATACTGAACTATACAATTTTGTCTTCTATTATTCCTGTTAGCTATCACCTCAAATGTAACCTGCTTAACCCATTTTATTTGCTGTGATAGATCCCTTATACCATTTCTGCTAAATTCCATTCTACCGCTATGTTACACCAGGCTGACCAGTGGAGGGTGGGCTCCCCCCAGTAGCCGGGTTCCTCTTGACATTTCTTCCAATTGGGGAGTTTATTCTCACCACTGTTTGAGGGTTTTCTCCCCACTAGGAATTTTTTTACCTCACGTGCTTGCCATTTGCGGTTTTGGCCTGGTGTTTGCTCTGTTGGTCTTTTTTGCTCTGTCTCTTGCCTTGCTACTCCGTAAAATGTTGCTATGACAGTTCTCTGTAAAAAGCACTATACAAATAAAATTGAATTGAATTGAATCAATGGCATTGCAAATACTTTCATCTCTGATCCCTGGAATACATCAAAATAACAATTCATCACATTAACATATTCATTACACTATTACATTTCATAGTGATAGAACATTTCCAAGTAAACACAATCAGGTTTTTAAAAGACATTCAATGATTTCCCATCAGCTAACTGCAAGCCAGTTAACTTGGAAACAATTAAATTTCCACGGAAAGCATGCATCATGTGCTGTAATTGCACAACTTCCTGCAAAAACTGTAAGATGCGTTCCTTTCATTTTTTCTATATAGGTTAACTTTTGTAAACATCACAAGATACCATCCATAACGACTAGGTCATAAAAAAACTCCCATCAGGACAGTACCATTTGGGTTCCTGTAATGTAATGTGTATCAAAAGAATGTTTAGTTCTTTAAAAAAGGGACGGTAAACCATCCTTTATTATTATGATAAAACTGAAAGATGTGTTACCAAAGGTATCTTTGTAGGTCATGTTATATACTATATTTTACAGTTTAGAATTTTGCATTAACAAGTTGAAAGTTGAGCACAAGGGATAATAGTGCCAGTTTGGTTGAAGAAGTTATTTAAATACACTTGATTAAAGATTATATTTTTCATGGAAAGAAGTGGTTGTGTTCTCAAATAAAAAAGACCACCACTTCTTTCCATGAAAAATATAATCTTTAATCAAGTGTATTTAAATAACTTCTTCAACAAAGATACCTTTGGTAAAGGATGGTTTACCGTCCCTTTTTTAAAGAACTAAACATTCTTTTGATACACATTACATTTACAGTATCTATACCAATTGGTCCCAGCTGTTTTGTCTCAGAAAACAATATGTTTCATTTTTTCAACAGAACTATTTTGTTAAATATTTTTTGCCCAAACTAATATAAAAGTAGTACTGATAATTCTTTTAACAACATGTATTTTGCACTCTGTAGCAGCCAATAATGTAATAACTACCGTTAATGTAATAACTGCCAATAACGTAATAATTTTTCCGTTCTTAATGTAATAAAAGTCGATAATGTAATAACTGACCAATAATGTAATAAAATTTCTGAACCAATAACGTAATAACTTTTTGCACATAATGTAATAAGTTATTACATTATTGGCTGGTTATTACATTATTAACTGGGTTTTTAAAAAATCATAAAAAATGTAATAACAGGAGCCGATAATGTAATAATATACTTATATCGCTTTAAGTTTTATTTATTGGCTATAAAGTGTCACACTTCAATGACACTTACCCTTGTTTCCTCTTTCAAATAGCTGCTCAAAAACCTGACCACACGCGTGCGCACACACGCACACACACACACACCTACTCTCTCTCTAGGAATTATGACTATTTATTTGTTTGTGGTGCTTGGTTAGACTTATCTCCAGCCCTGCCTTATACTCCTTAACCATTTGAGTAGCAAATGAAGTGCGAGCACATATGTTTGCAAACACAGACAATTACTCTTATGTCATATAATATGAAATCTATACCTCTTTGAAGATGCTTTGTCCACGAATACAAAGACCACCATTTCTTTTCATGAAAAATGTCATCTTTAATTAAATATATTTAAATAACTTTTTCAAGCAAACTGTTTCAACCACACGATTATAGCTATTCAGCACTCTCTCTCTCTAATGTATATATGCCAAACCTGACTCCTGAAAGGTTACATGAAAATGTATTACCAAATCAGAATCCTTGCCCTATTGACATCCCTGGCTATTTGAATACAGTCATAACAAGCTCAACAAAGAGTCTAAAACCGAAGCAAATTCTATCTATAGTTCATTCTTTTTTATTTTTGCCATTTTCTTCAATTTTAGTCGTTATACCAATTCTCTGTGTGTATCACGGTCCTGGTCGATGCGCTATCCTCTGTTGGTCTGGGGAGGGTGTAGACTACCACATGTCTCTGATACATGTAGAGTCACCAACTGCTTCTTTTCACCTGACAGTGAGGCAGAGGTGGGAGTAAGTCACACTTGTGCAAGTCACAAGCAAGTCTCAAGTCTTAACCTTCAGGTCTCAAGCAAGTCCCATGTGTTTAGACTCAAGCAAGTCAAGTCGAGTCACTAGTAAACGTCAAGCAAGACAAGTCAAGTCATTGCTCAGGTCAAGCAAGTCACAAGTCAAGTCACCATGAAAGAAGTGCTTAAAACAAGAGAGAAAGGGGCACAATGGCAAGCCATGTCATGAGAAAACTGCACCTGTTAGTGAGTTAGTTAGTTTCTACAACTAGGGATGGGCATGGTTAGGATTTTATCAATACCAATACATTTATCGATACTTCCTAATTTGGAGTGCAAAATACATGTTGTTAAAAGAATTATCAGTACTACTTTTATATTAGTTTGGGCAAAAAATATTTAACAAAATAGTTGAAAAAATGAAACATATTGTTTTCTGAGACAAAACATGATGCTGGGACCAATTGGTATAGATACTGTAAATGTAATGTGTATCAAAAGAATGTTTAGTTCTTTAAAAAAGGGACGGTAAACCATCCTTTATTATTATGATAAAACTGAAAGATGTGTTACCAAAGGTATCTTTGTAGGTCATGTTATATACTATATTTTACAGTTTAGAATTTTGCATTAACAAGTTGAAAGTTGAGCACAAGGGATAATAGTGCCAGTTTGGTTGAAGAAGTTATTTAAATACACTTGATTAAAGATTATATTTTTCATGGAAAGAAGTGGTTGTGTTCTCAAATAAAAAAGACCACCACTTCTTTCCATGAAAAATATAATCTTTAATCAAGTGTATTTAAATAACTTCTTCAACAAAGATACCTTTGGTAAAGGATGGTTTACCGTCCCTTTTTTAAAGAACTAAACATTCTTTTGATACACATTACATTTACAGTATCTATACCAATTGGTCCCAGCTGTTTTGTCTCAGAAAACAATATGTTTCATTTTTTCAACAGAACTATTTTGTTAAATATTTTTTGCCCAAACTAATATAAAAGTAGTACTGATAATTCTTTTAACAACATGTATTTTGCACTCCAAATTAGGAAGTATCGATAAATGTATTGGTATTGATAAAATCCTAACCATGCCCATAATATGAAATCTATACCTCTTTAAAGATGCTATAGATTTCATATTATACAACATAAGAGTAATTGTCTGTGTTTGCAAACATGTGTGCTCCCATTTAATTTGGTACTCAAATGGCAAAGGAGTATAAGGGGAGATAAGTCTAACCACCAAGTTACACAAACAATTAAATCCTAGAGAGAGAGAGAGAGTAGGTGTGTGTGTGTGTGTTTTCTCAGAGTTAGGACTAAGATTCAGGGGTCAGGATTGGCCTAGTTTTTGAGCAGCTATTTGAAAGAAGCAACAGTAAGGGTAGGCCTAAGTGTTATGGAAGTCTGACACTTGATAATAAATAAAACTTATACATAGTGATACAAGTATATTATTACATTATCGGCTCCTATTATTACATTTTTGATGATTTTTTAAAACCCAGCTAATAATGTAATAACCAGTCAATAATCTAATAACTTATTATATTATGTGCAAAAAGTTATTACGTTATTGGTTCAGAAATTTTATTACATTATTGGTCAGTTATTACATTATCGACTTTTATTACATTAAGAACAGAAAAATTATTACGTTATTGGCAGTTATTACATTAACGGTAGTTATTACATTATTGGCTGCTACATAGCGCTTTGTATTATACTCCTGATTATAAATGTGTAAAAATGTATTGAATAACTTATTCATAGCATCACTATCACAATTTCACATAACATAACAAAACGTAACTGTCACGCTATTGAATTAGGCGCGAGACCACTGCGAAGTTATCCAGGTAAGTGTACTTTATTAACGATAGGATAAGGCGTGACCGTACATTCCTGAGGTAAGTAGCAAAAGAGAGATGCACTTTTTCCGGCCCAGTGTTCCCTTCCTGGGCTGTTCCATTTCACATGGTCTGTACAATCCCATGGGGGTGTACTACACAGATTACACCACAGTAACATCAAGTAAGACAAGAACAGGCCATTCAGCCCAACACTGCTCGTCTATTTCTACCACTAAACTGTACTTAATGCTTAGTTTACCTAACAGCTAGATAGTATCTAACACTGTATCAAGTCGGGCCTTGAATACCCCCAGTGTTTCTGCCTCCACTACATATCCAGGCAAGCTAATAATCGCCATTGAGGTAAGTTAGACTAAATTCATCCTAGAGCTACAGCACATGCACAAAGACTGTAATCAATTGCAAGCAGCGACTGTCACTGTGCAAGCATTTAGTGGTTCATGTTGCATAACCAACTTTGTTTGAAGCCAGGGAACATATCAGTTATAATCCATAACCTGTATTTCTCATTTTGGGGTAGCCTTTACTTGCATTTCAGGTTACATGACCACTTGTTGGTGAGAACAGGACAGGCAGAAAGGCGAGTATGTGCAGCAGACAATGGGGGGAAAATCATCAACTCAAAGTGGTACTTATGCTCCAGAGGTGCAAATGACCTGGTGCTCTACCAACATGAGGACCATATGTGTGCTTATATTTTTGCACACGTTTCAAAATGATGCAAATTGAACTCAGTGCTCAGAGGTTACTACTTGCAGCTATATTTCAGGGGCCAAGCACCAAGGGTGTGTATGACCCCTATTGTTTTTGCGAGGATTATTATTAGGGGGCCAAGTACCAATGGCAAGTAGGACCCCTATTGTTTTTGTAAGATTATTAGGGAGACAAGCACCAAGGGTACGCAGGACCTCTATTATTTTTGCAAGGATTTTTTTTTCTTTCTTCCATTTCTCCCTACATCTTCACCCCTTTCCCACGCTCAAAAACTCACAAAATTTGGCATGTATATTCGGTATGGCTGCCAATGTTACGATGTGCAACTCAGATGGACCCAAACGCAAGGACACCGATCTTTCTGAGCAAATCAAACAGAGGTTTATTTTTGCGACAGGGAGCCAAGCTGGGGAACCAGGGGGGAGACTATGCAGGTACAAGCTGGAGGAAGCCGGGTCGCGGGAACGAAGCCAGGTGCAGGTGCTGGTCAGGAAGGGACTGGCGCAGGTCGAGTAGCGGCGGGGAGCTGGCAGGGGACAGGACTTGACGAAGGACCGCCACCGGACTGATAGAACGGGGAACAGACGATGTGTTGACACATCGGCGAGGAGAACCCCCGGACTGGACTGAACTGGGAGGCCAGCTAAAGGTGGGCTGGAACCGGCGGGCTGGATAAGGGAGAAACGCAGACAGGACAAAAGATGAGACAAAGAACAACCACAAGGACAGGACGAACTGGGAAGACAAATGACGGGTACAATTAGACAGGAGAACGAACAAGTAACGAGCAAGGTAAGGGAAGCAGGTAGGCGAGCTAGCTGCGGGCTGGAACTAGAATCAGAAAAATATAAATAGTTATTTAGTCGTTAGGACTGGAGACGACAAAGCGCATCAGACTAGCTGAACAATGATCTGGTGAAGAGTTGTGGGTGAATCGGGAATATATACTGAGTAGAAGTGTGCAGAATGCTGAGAGAACAGGTGAGAGGAATCAGCTGTGCTCTGGAGATCACTGGAGGCTGTCAGCGTGGGCACGCCTACTCTGCAGGAAGAGAACAGAGAGAGGGCAAAGATCACACGAACAAAGACAAGATGCATGAGACTAAACAGAAAACATGGGGAAGGAGAGGGATATGACAGCCGATTTATTATGTATGCCACGCAACTGGCCCTCTAGGTGGCACTTCATCACCATTTGAAAAATTGCAACATTGAACAAAATCTTTACTGCCATCCTGTTTGATGTACATTCACCAATTGTTTCTCATCTGCCTAGCCCCTCATTCTGAACAAATAATATCATAGAAACTCTAGTGTCTGCCTTATCAAATTTCCAGCATTTTGAATTCTTGGAATAACATTTTCATACTTCTCCCAGAATGTTTGCCCAATGCTCATAAAATTGTGTGGTTTAAAGCATGTCTATGTGTTAAACTGTGAATTTTGAAATCTCAAAATATAGCCAGTTGACTGTAATTTCAATTTTGACAAAAATTGCTGACCATGCCCAAAATATGTGTATGACCACTAATTTTTGCAGAGTTTGGCGATACTTCAGGGGATGATAGACAGTGATACATGTGGATAAGCATGCACAAGTTCCCGGAGTAATAGTGCAATATGGACAATATGGCTCATTTGCATAGGCCAAATTGTACAATATTTGACCAGAACCCTCAGAAAGCTCCCCTCCAACAGTCCTGAGAAGTACGTCCCCCTCCACTCAAGATTCCTAAAGATAATCAAATATGAATGTGCAAAAATTTTACAAAACCACACCACCTTTAAATCCAGCCACTGTTAAAATTTTGGAAATACACAAATTGAAAAGGGAACCATGTAGATAGATAGACAGACAGACAGACAGACAGACAGACAGACAGACAGACAGACAGACAGACAGACAGACAGACAGACAGATAGATAGATAGATAGATAGATAGATAGATAGATAGATAGATAGATAGATAGATAGATAGATAGATAGATAGATAGATAGATAGATGACTTTATTAATCCCCAGAGGGAGATTCAATAATCATAGCAGCCAGATACATTAAATCACAAGACAACAGGTACATAAACACAAATATTCAACTACCCAAATATAATCAAATATCAATTCAAACACAGTGTGCAAAGAGCAACGTGATCAGAACAATAAGTAAATAAAAAAGGCAAGTCCCAGTCCAATAGCAGCCAGATATACTCGAGCGTTCAGACACATACAAGTGCTCTGGTAGTCCTGATGTGCAAAGAGCAGAGTGTTAAAAACAAATGATAAAAGCAAATTTAGTCCACGAGCGGTTCAATGTCAGCAGGCCTGGCAAAGGCAGATGAATTGTAGAGTCTGATAGCACCCGGCAGGAATGACCTCCTGTATCGCTCCTTTACACACCAGGCTTGAATTAGTCTGTTGCTAAAGGTGCTCTTTAGCTTGGCTGACATGCTGTGTAGGGGGTAGGAGGTGTTATCCAAGATCACCAGCAGTTTTGCCAGCATTCTGTCCTCCGCCACCTCCTCCAGTGTGACCAGCTTGTATCGAATGACAGACCCAGCCTTCTTTATGAGTTTGTTCAATCTGTTGGCATCCTTTGCTTTGATGCCCTCGCCCCAGCACACCACAGCAAAGAAGATGGTACTCGCAACAACTGATAGAACATGTGCAGCATCTTGTTGCAGACATTGAAGGATCTGAGCCTTCTCAGGAAGTAAAGCCGGCTCAGGCCCTTCTTGTAGATGGCCTCGGTGTTGGTGGACCATTCCAGTTTGTCGTCCAGATGGACGCCCAGGTACTTGTAGGTCTTGACGATCTCCACATCACTCCCACTGATGAGGACCGGAGAAGGTGGGGCCCTCTTCTTCCTGAAATCCACCACAATCTCCTTAGTCTTGACCACGTTCAGCTGCAGGTGGTGTTCCCCAAACCACTTCACAAAGCAGTCCACCACACCCCTGTACTCCTCCTCCCGGTCACCCTCCACACACCCCACAATGGCAGTGTCATCCGAGAATTTCTGCAGATGACAGGATACAGAGTTGTACTTGAAGTCCAACGTGTAGATGGTGAATAGGAAGGGAGATAGCACAGTTCCCGGGGGGGCCCCGATGTTACTCACCAGACGCGTAGACACACAGCTTTGTAGCCTCACAAACTGCATTCTGCCCATCAGGTAGTCCTCGATCCATGAGACCATGGGGGCATCCACCTGCATGTCCTCCAGTTTATCCTTCAGCAGTCTAGGCTGGATTGTATTGAAGGCACTGGAGAAGTCGAAGAACATAATCCACACCGTGCTGTTGGGTCTGTCCAGGGAGGAGTAGGCCCTCTGCAGCAGGTATATTATTGCATCATCCACACCCACATTTGGCTGGTACGCAAACTGCAGGGGGTCTAATGATGAGTTCACCAGTGGTCTAAGGTATGCTAGGACCAGTCTCTCATGACCTTCATTGTGTGAGAGGTTAGTGCTATTGGCCTGTAGTCGTTCAGGACTGTGGGACACCCCTTTTTAGGCACTGGCACCCGGCATGATGTTTTCCATAGCACAGGGACTCGCTTGAGGTACAGGCTCATATTGAAAAGGTGCTGGAGTATTCCACATAGCTGGTCAGCACACGCCCTCAGCACCTGGGGGCTGATGCCGTCCGGTCCAGCAGCCTTGTCCTGGTGAAGTCTCTCCAGCTCTCTCTTCACCTGGTCAGCTGTTATGTGGAGTCCAGCCTGGGGAGTGGGGGATGTGGCAGTGTCTGCAGTGAGTGTCAGTGGGGGAGGTGGGGGTGTGAATGAGGGGGTTGTGAACGAGCAGGGTCTACAGCAGGTGTCAGTGGGGGGGTGGGGTGTGTGTGAAGGAGTACTGAGGTCTTCTGTGGTGGTGTCGACGGGGGGAGAATGGATGTCGGAGAGGGACAGTCCTGGGGGCTGCGTGAGTGGGCAGCTCAGAGGGATAGTGTGGGGGCTTCTGGAGGTGGGGGGGGATGAGTCAAACCTGTTGAAAAACTGGTTCAGCTCGTTTGCCCGATCTAGATTCCCCTCAACTGCACCCCCAGCCCTTCCTCTGAAAACAGTGATCTCCCTCATCCCACTTCAGACATCCCTTGCCATCCCATTCCTCTGCAGTTTCTCCTCCAGATTCCTTCTTTAGGAGTCCTTACTCTCCATTAGTCTTTGTTTTAGTTCCCTTTGTTAAGAACCGGTCTCGGACTGGACACAAATGCAGGACTCAGAGACAGCAGTAGATGGAATACAAAAAGGGGTTTATTTGAGTACAGACAGAGGGCGGTAGGAACCAGGGCAGACTTGGGACAGGAACCGTGAGGGTAGGTGCAGAGGTCCGGGATCCGGCTTGGGTGGCGCTGAACAGGCTGTGGCAGGAACCCAGGCAGGCTTGGAGCAGGGCTGTGAGGTTTTGTGGGGAGATCCGGAATCCGGCTTGGCGCTGAACGGAATACCTCCGGTGTCGGTGGCGGAGCTGGGCTGGAGACTGGGAGGCCGGCGAAGGACGGGCTGGATCGGGAGGTTGGAGCTGGGGAGGTAACTGGGGAGAACAGGGGAACATGGAACAAGATGCAACGCAGACAACACGTAGGCACGACAGACAGGGGAACACTGAACAAGGTACATGAACAAACAATCTGTGGCCAAGGAAACAGTGCGAGGTGAGGAAACCGAGGAAGGTGCAGAGAAAACGGGGTATAGAAATTAGTGCTAGGCTAGGGTTTAAATGCGATAGCAAGGTGTGACGCTGGGCAACAAATCAACGATCTGGCAAAGACAGAAACAAAAAGTGTGGCTTCATAGTCTGGTGCTGATTGGAATTAATCAGGGAGGGTGTGAGGAATGCGACCTGAAGGAGTGTGAAAATTGCTGAGGGCTGGAAGTGATTAGGGAGTGCATGGGGAAAGATCACGCCCACCCTGTGGGGAAAAGCAAAGACATTGTGAGGAACAAAGCACACGGAACAGAAATAATCGGAACACAAGGGAAACCATATGACAACCGAAACACGGGGGCATGACACCCTTTGCACATGTTTGAGCTCCGCCTGGTCCCCTGTCCTAAAGGCCCTCTTATTTTCATTAAGTAGGGCCTTCAGGTCACTGGTAACCCAGGGTTTGTTGTTTGGGTAGCAGAGAACTTCTCTTGTGGGGGTGGAGTTGTCAGTGCAGAAGCCGATGTACTCAGAGACGCAGTCTGTTATGCCATCTATGTCCTCACCATGTGGTTCATACAGGGCATTCCAGTCAGTGGCTTCCAGGGCACCACAGTGTCTCCATGGCCTCATGAGACCATTTCCTCACTGTCCTCACTGTCACAGGTTGCTGCTGAGCAACTGGCTTGTATGATGGTGTGAGCAAAACTAAGTTGTGGTCTGATCTGCCATGGGGGGGCAGGGCAGTGGAGCTGTAGGCATCTTTAACGTTTGCATACAGCAGATCCAAAGTCTTATTTTCTCTAGTTGTGCACTTGACAAATTGGTAGAAAGTGGGAAGGGTGGTGGAGGGAGAGGTTAAATTCACCTTGATTGCGATGAAGGCACAAAAGTATTTTGTCTGTAGTCTCGCAGTCACTGAGTGAATGACGTCACACGCTGCTTCCGCATTCCCCGATGGTGGAATGTAAACAGAGATGACAATGCTGGTAAATTCCCTTGGCAGATAGTATGGACGAAATCCGATGGCAATCAGCTCGATGTCCAGGCTGCAGACACGCTCCTTAACAAAGATATGTCCCAGATTGCACCATCTGGAGTTAACAAGCACAGCAAGTCCACCTCCTTTCTTCTTACCACTCGCAGTGGTGTCTCTATCCGCACGAACCGTGTGGAATCCGGGGATAGGCACATTTGAGTCAGGTATCTGTTTGTTTAGCCACGACTTGGTGAAACACATGATACTGCTCTCTGTGTACTCCCTCTGAATTCTAAAGAGTGCTTCCAGTTCATCCATCTTATTTTCCAGGGACCTCACATTCCCTGTAATAACTGCAGGGATGCAGGGTTTAAATCTCCTTTTCTTCACTTTCCGTTTAACACCGGCCCTGCATCCCCACTGTCTCCTCCTTAGCTCCTCTGGAATTGAGGGCTTTTCTCCGGCTGCAAGAGTCGGCCACTGCAGAGTGATCACCTGATCGCGTGTGTAGACAATGCCGGCGGAGTTGCAGGCATAACTTGCAGTCATTAGAAGTGGTCCGAGGGCAATGAAGAGCAGTAAAACATATCAAAACCATTGTAAAAGCATCTTGGTGTTGAATGATGTCCAGTAACGTAAAACAACATATTTAAACACGACAGGTACTAAAAACACCGATACAAACGCAATAAAAATGCAATAAAATGACAAAAACACGGAGCTGCTACAACAGGCTGCCACTAGCACGGCACCATCTTAGAATTTTTATGTAGATCGTGTATCTCATTTTGTGACCCCACCACCCAAGGTGGTGCTACAGCATCACTTCAAAATTGCAGTGTTCAAATCATTATTGCACATGAGCCCTTACATACAATACACACCAAATATGGTATGCACGATATTTCTATGAGGTTTGCAGTCCATGACAGAGTATAACGTGCTAAGATAAACATTGGCAGAACAATAACCTTTCTGATAGAAGTTCAAATATACAGACTGCATTTCGTCTCTGTCAATCATAGCTCCTCTCCCCTCCCCCAAATTCATTCTCTGAGTGTAGCTGATAGCAGGCCCTAAATAGATCCCCTGCACACACAACTCCAGTGTGCAGTTCCTGAGCCTTGGTATGAAGGTATATTATGTTTTCTACAAGAATGATGGCTTCGAAAATAGATTTTTTAAATGTATTAATTGAACAGTGGTGGACGAAGTACACAAATCCTGTACTTGAGTGAAAGTACAGATACCCTTGCTAATATTACTCCACTAAAAGTAGAAGTCTTCAATTTAAATATCTACTTGAGTCAAAGTACAAAAGTACCTGCCTTTAAAAATACTTAAGTATCAAAAGTTAAAAGTACTATTATTTAGTATGGTTATGTTTGTCAGGGGTTGCCGACATGACAAACATTTTTAAAATACAGTAGGCAAACTAAATTGTTCACCTCCTAACATACTGTATGTAAGAGTGAAAACTATGGTATATATACAAATTCACAGTTTAATTTTTTTTTAAAGAACAAAGGCACCATCAATTCCAATATTTCACTATTAAATATCAAAATACATTGATGTTTCCTGGCGACTTAGCCACCAGAAAGGATGTAGCACAGGCAACAGGTCATAGCTTAATGCGGAAGTGAATGTGATAAAAACGCTATTCCAAATGAAAAATTACAAATGAAAACAACGTCAGCAAGGTATATCAACAAACATATGGCTTAGGCATACCCAGTTCTCAATAATAATAGTATTTCCCAAGAAATTATGAAAAATCGTTAACAACGTTTACGATCGTTAACAACGTTTCGTCAGGTGAAGCGTCTTTGTCTGCTAACACAGAGTGAATGCATAGGTGAATGCGATGATCAGAAAACTTTCGGTTGGTTACAACAGGAAGATTTACAGACAGCAGTAGTGAGCTGTTTTACGCCCATTAGCATGGTTGAGTTATCTGAATTAGTTATGTCTTCAAAACCGACGACTTGTGTACTCGATCCTATTCCTTCAAACTGGATTAAAGAACTATTTCCAGTACTAGGCCAGCATATACTAAAAATCGTTAACACATCCCTAGTCACAGGATACGTACCTGAGTCACTAAAAGTGGCAGTCATTAAGCCATTATTGAAGAAACCAAACCTAGAACCCGATAAATTGGAAAATTATAGACCTATTTCAAACCTTCCATTTCTTTCAAAATTATTGGAGAAAATTGTTTCTAAGCAACTAAGTGCATACCTTAGCTCTAACGGTATCCATGAAGTATTCCAATCTGGGTTTAGACCCCACCACAGCACAGAAACCGCACTTATCAAGGTTACAAATGATTTACTACTGTCAGCCGACCGTAACTCTGTGTCGGTTCTTGTGCTCCTCGACCTGAGTGCAGCTTTTGATACAATTGACCATGGAATTCTTCTGGACAGACTCCAGGCCTGTGTTGGACTTCATGGACAGGCACTCGCATGGTTTGGATCATACCTATGTGACAGGAAACAGTTTGTCAAATTAAAAGAAGATGAGTCCAGCTTCTCAATAATGAAATACGGTATTCCACAAGGATCAGTACCAGGACCAGTACTCTTCTTGCTATATATATTACCACTTGGCAATATTATCCGGGCACATGGCGTAGAGTTCCACTGTTATGCGGACGATACCCAGATTTATATTTAAATGAAACCTGGCGAAGCACTGCCGCTTTCACGGCTAGAGGCCTGTATTGTAGATATCAAGGTTCGGATGCTTTAAAATTTTCTGCTCCTAAATTCAGACAAGACTGAAATGTTGGTTTTAGGTCCCAAAATATTAAGGGAGAAATTGTCTACTCTCACCTTAAACTGTGATGGTTGTTTGGCTGAACCTAATATGGTCGTTAAAGACCTTGGTGTCACCATTGATCCTGATCTATCTTTTGACACCCATATAAAAAACATATCCAGAATTGCCTTCTTTCAGCTGCGCAGCATAGCTAAAATTAGACATTTCCTGTCAGTCGAGGATGCTGAAAAATTGATCCATGCGTTTGTTACGTCTAGGTTAGACTACTGTAACGCCCTGCTTTCTGGCTGCCCTAATAACTCGTTAAAGAGTCTCCAGCTTGTGCAGAATGCAGCTGCTCGTATCTTGAGCAGAACTAAGAAGTATGAGCACATTACACCAGTACTAGCGTCGCTTCACTGGGTACCCATTAAGCATAGGATAGACTTCAAGGTTTTGCTCCCGACTTTTAAAGCTCTGCATGGACGTGCACCTGTGTACATATCGAACCTGCTCCTACCTTATAAGCCCACAAGGTCACTCCGATCTCAAGACGCAGGCTACTTAGTAGTCCCAAGAATTTCCAAGAACCTAAAAGGTGGGAGGGCTTTCTCCTACAGGGCCCCACTACTGTGGAACCAGGTTCCAATATTTATAAACGAGTCAGACACAGTCTCAATATTTAAATCTAGATTAAAAACGCACCTCTATGCTAAAGCTTACAATCAGTTGTAGTCTGGAGACAGGGTGCGAGAAGCCTGTAGTCACAGAGCTTTGTAGGTGGCAATCCTTTCCTTACTGTCACCTGTCAATCAGCTGTGACCCGACTTTACATGGGCTGGCTCTTGATAGGCGGGTATGGTTGTCTACCCCTCATGACTGCATGGGCTCTCCATCCCTGTCCTAGTAGATATGCAGCCATATTCTACTCCTGGCGGGGTCCCCCAATACATACCACTTGCACTTACTCACTGTCTGCTATATTGCAAATTCCTTAACTGCTGTTTCCACCCTCTTCCCCACGCTGCCGGCGGGGCTCTTGCCCCAACCCTCGAGAGTGCTTCGAGAGTCGTCTGGTCTCCCCCACCTCTGCGTTCCAGCCCCTCCTTCGTCATTGCCTCCACCCTGCCCACATCTGCCGCCACCTGCTGTTCCCCATCACTGCCACCCGGCCCCACCCATCATCTGAGCCACATCACATATCATATCTTCTGCATAAACTGGCTGACATGCTGGTCACCAGTCGGCACCCTGAGCCGACCAGAGGAGGATGGGTTTCCCCCTTGAGCCTGGTTCCTTCCAAGGTTTCTCCCCATCTGCCACAGGGAGTTTTTCTGTTTGTAAAATACGCTATATAAATAAAATTTGATTGATTGATTGATGGTTGACTTATAGAACGATATTCCAAAACCAAAAT
Source organism: Anguilla rostrata (assembly GCF_018555375.3). Lineage (NCBI taxonomy): Eukaryota > Metazoa > Chordata > Actinopteri > Anguilliformes > Anguillidae > Anguilla > Anguilla rostrata. The sequence goes on along the minus strand of NC_057933.1, from coordinate 37,881,040 downwards.
TAGACCTGTTATACATGGTTAGAAAGCTTATACTCTCACCTACTGAATAAATTAATTCTCAATCAAGCCAGACAACAAGGCAACAACGCCGTCAACAACATGTGTGCAGCAGCTTCTGGTCCGGTCTTACTTACCGGTTTATATCCCAGCGTATTCCAAAGTTTTGTCTCATTATAGCTGCATTACGCATTCAGTCTGTGGCAGCAGTGAAAGCAATGCTTTATCACCCCAACTCGTGGGTAAAAGACACTGGACCTGGCAAAATTTCATCGATGACTTTCATCGTTTCTTAGAAAATACTATTATTCTTGAGAAATTCTGAGCGTGGCTGAGATGTACTTGGACTGTTAAACTGTCTCTCTGTGTTCCAAATCACCCCTCTCTACTCACCTTCCCACCTAGCTAAAGTCTTTGGTTCAAAGTTTCTCCACATCAAAGTAACGAGTAACAGACAGATATCGCACAAAAGTAGTGGAGTAAAAAGTAGGATATTTCATTTGAAATGTAGTGGAGTAAAAGTAAATAGTCTCCCAAAATGGAAACACTTGAGTAAAGTACAGATACTCGAAAAAGGTACTTAAGTACAGTAATGAAGTACATGTACTTTGTTACTGTCCACCACTGTAATTGAATAATGTAATTAATTTTGAGGTAAAAGAATCCCTGACCCCTGGAATATGCCAAAGGAACAATATTGACATTCCAATATTCATTAGATTATGACATTCCAAAAAACTCTTAAATGTAAAGAGAATCACATTATTAAAAGACATTACAGCTACAGCTACCTGTAGTCCGACTAACTTGGAAACATTATATTACATTACAGGCATTTAACAGATGCTCTTATCCAGAGCGACTTACACAATTAATAATCTGTTCTCTTTAAAAAGTATTTTCCACTGTGCATTACATTGCATTACAATTTCAAAACAATACGAAACAATTTCATTTCCATGGAAAACATGTATCATAATGCAGTTACAGCATATGTACCAAATTCTGTAACTGCACAATCACTGTAAGATGACTTGCTTTCACTTTCTATGCAGCTCAAAATTTATAAACATGGGGCTCTATTGTCAGATCTGCCTCCAGCCAACTCCCAGTTCAGCCACGTCCACATTTGGATTTGTTGGACTGCCTGATTAAACTACCAGAGCTCTGCACTTGGGTCTTCTGACTATTTCATTACATTTTCCAGAATCAATGTCACACAGTGCATAGACGCAGCCAATGGCGCAGCACGTGGGCGCATTGAGCGTGGCTATTGAATGTTGGTATTTTCAACACCAGAGGTAAGTAGTGCACAGCGCAAAACACGTGGCACACCTAGAAACAGGGCAGGGTTATACTGACTATACTATCAGTGGGTGTAGTTAAGCTGTATTTATTAAGCCAATCAAATTATTTCATTTCAAATCCTTTAAGGGCTGTGCACATTGCGCAGGGCGTACTGTCAATTTCAGTAATCTATGGTTGCAATGGAAGGCAAGGATAATGACATAGGCCTACTAACAGATGTTCTTCACCAGACGTTCTTTTGCAGAGTTAGGCTGTCAAATTGTGTCTGAACGAATCTCATAATTAAGAGAAATTTCTTTTCATTTGTTTGAATTTTCTTCCGTCAGAATTACAACATTTCCTAAACTTTTCTTATGGGCCTGTTTTAATTTCTCATTAAACCTGTAGCATTGCAGTTTACATCTTGAATTGGTGGCCATTTTGGATTTTGTTTGTTTATATGCTACTTTTCCCACTTCCACCTGGTTGATTCAAATGGAACTGGGCACTCTGATAGATGGTACCTTCCAACCACCACTGACCAAATTTGGTGCCAGTTGCCCTTATAGCACTTTAGCAGCCTATAAATTTTCAAGACTTAAAAACTGTTAAGACCTGTCTGTTTGATATAGGGACCATAAATAATTAACACAAAATGCTGTTTCTCACACAGAATAAATTTCCCTTTAGGCCCCATTAGTCTACCATTATGCATTTCGAATAAATTTTAAAAACACTTAATGTCTACCACCTCCTCAATGCTTTGACTGATTTGAAGGGACTTTAGAATATAGCATCTACACATGAAAAATCCCCAAAATCCCAGCCTAAAGGAAGTTGCTATGCTTAAAAATGTGCCCGCATTAAGCCAGTAAATTTGTATGTGAGCATGACTTATCACAAAAATGCCAGTAATTCCCAAATGGTTCAACAGAAATTGATGAAATGTGGTAACTATATTGGCACTCACATCAAGAGACAAGCATGATCGTATTGGCCCAACTGAATCATATGGCGTCGCTATAGAGCACAATATTTTTTATTAATTCATAGAAAATCACTTCTGTCTTTCAGAGATGTAAAATTTGCTGTTGTGTTCATTTTCCTCATCTGGAACATAAATCTGCACCTTTCATGTTGCCAATCTCTTGGAATGGCCTGTTTAGGAAATGCTATTATCCATTTTCCTCTGTCCCAAGCTTTGGCCTCTCTACATGGGTAAGACCTATGAAACTAGGCACAGTGGTACAGGATCCCTCTCTATGGCTACTGAGTGATTTTGGCACTGATTGATCGCTTTTTAAGTGGCGTAATATTGGCTGTGTGTGCTTGGACTCTGTGTATCGTTGCTTGCACCACTGTTTTTATTAAATTTTTTTCCCATTTAAATTTTTGTTTTGTTCCTCTTTCATACAATAGGGTGCAAATATTGTGCTTGCCAAAAATATGGTAAAAGTAGAGTAATCTTTTGATCACATCCAAGTGCCTTAAATGTATAGCAAAAAGAACAAATTTCAATGTTTAACCTTTTCATAGCTGTCCCGTCATTTGCAGCCATGCAAAATTAAGTTAACAGATGAAATTAAAAGTAAATCATAGTCCTTAAATAAAATAACTGTGTCAAGTCTATGACCCATTGACATCACCAGACATTTGGTATCTTCTTTGGAAATGCTTTTCTGGCCTTTACTGCAGCTCCTTTCAGTTGAACTTTGTATTGGGGGGTTTCTAAATCAGGCTCCGGTGGCTCACGCTGTAAAGACGCTCGTTCTGAAAGCAAAGCGTGAGCCCTGCAATTGACTGTTCAAGTCTCAGTTATGAGAGTTAAGCTATGGCTATGGCCGAAGGTCAGATTTTTTTTCCCAACCCAAACTCAATCAAATCTTATCTACTGCTGCAATCTTTAGGAGCAGAGGGCAGGCATGTGACTCCTTTGTTTCACATGACACCCATTCTTACTACTTTTTCTAATGTCGAATGATAACAAGATCAGCATATTCAGTTTGTGCATCTGCAGGCACATGATTTTCCAAGAGTAACCACTATAGAGCAAAGAGACCAACAGAACTAGCTGGTTTACACCCTATCATTACCCGGCAAGGCAACAAATTGCCCACCCTCCTCAGGGAATGATATGGGGTAAGCTGGTTAGTTCCATTGCTCTCATTGCTCTATAGTGGCCACTTCTTGCTTGGCTAACTGCACCAATTGTATGCTGATAAATCATAGACAATTGAGTGTTTTCACAAAATAATCTGTTCTCCATTTGCCAGATTATTCAATGATTCAATTGGCTTGGATGAGAGTGTCTCATCTCACACCAGAAACCCCAGCTGGTCAATAGGGAGCCTGCAGGTTAATCCATTGAGCTATACGCGTGCGTATGTATATTGATGTATGTGACATAAGAACCTGAAATTGTTCAATCGGTGAATGGGGTAGTGGTGGGGGTGAGTGGAAGCGGTGCTTACCGGTGTGTTTCTGCTAAGGCTGTGGGGGTGTTAGGGGAAAGGAACTGCCCTCCAGCCATCTTCAGGCTGGTGGGGGTAGAGCATACACCTGAATGAGTCTGTCCCTTCATCTGTAAGGGTGGAGTGAAACAGGCCCAGCATACTATGTGCCTGTGGCCCAGAGGCCCACACCCCTTACAAAGGCAATAAAGATCTCATCTGCATTTCCCACCCCGTCCTGAGACAATGCAGCTGGAGAAAGATCATACATTCATCACCTAAATCCATACTAATGCAGGTAAAGCCATTCATCCATCTATAATTAACAGCAATGAATTAATAATGAACAGATTTACTAACAAACCCAATTAATTATAAAGGAAACAGCTTGACAGGACTCAAAGGCCAGTAGTTTAGCTTGTACAATCGCAAGCATTTGCTGCTTAGCCATTCCACTGGAGAAAGGAAGATTGAAGCTGGAGAGGAGTGTGAATTAGATTCCATCCATTCGCTTCTGGTTTTCTCACAGATATCCAATAGAACGCCTTTTGCTGCTGCCTACAGACACCGAGAGAGGAGAGGGCCATCTTAACCTATAATCTTTGTTTCTTTATATGACATATCTCAATATTAAATTACTTTGTTAAAAGTCCCATTGACCTGGAGGTTTTTGGCATATTCATGGAAATGGAAAAATAATCATTATTTTCTGATATTGGCAAGAAATATAAAATAAAAACTAAAATAAGCTTTTTTGACCAAAGAAAAAATCACATATTTAAGCTAACAAAGAAAAATAATAACTTTATAAACTTAGGGTTGTAACTAGGCAGCTGTTTCATAGGTGACTTAGGCGCATCAACTGTCTTAACGACTACTTGTATTTTTATTTATTTTTATTTTTCCATAGATTGCGTTGTTGCCGTTCTCGTTGTTAGTGTTAATCAGTTTAACCATCAGGGTCCAAGTTGAACTATGCGGTTGTTCCCTGTACTTGGACCGGTACTTCTCTCTAGGGGTTTCGTCATACTTGTTCCTGGTTATGGTTATACACTTTGTTGTACGTCGCTCTGGATAAGAGCGTCTGCCAAATGCCTGTAATGTAATGTAATGTAATGTATAAAATGACTACATAAGAAAGAGCAGATAGATAACTGGGAGCTTGAAATGTCATGTGGACTCTTGCAGCAGATTGGAATGCTTCTGAAATATTTCAGATGGGTCATGCTTTGTTTTTATATTTATATGACAACAGTAAAACTGTTTTCATTATTAAAGATGCCCTCTTGCTATGACAGGGACATTTCTATTTAAGAACAGAGGGCTTATTTCATCTTCTATAAATACAGTATTTGACTGAAAATATCAGCGAAAAATATATGGCCATATTATGTCTTGAATTTTTTGATTTTGTAAAATGTGTACTAAGCCACTGTGCAGTTGAACATAACATTGACACAGAAATTCTGTATGCGGAGTATAATTCATTCTGTTGTCCAGTGATGTGTCTGCCATTGCATTCTGCAGGGTTTAACGCTGAGTTCAGTATATTAGACAAGGGTGGCAGAAACTCAAACTGGGGAAGACCGTGTGGTGCAGTCCATATGGTGATCGACTCTGAACCCATGTACGAATCATCCCGTATGGCTGGTGGTTTAATTCCCTGCCATGGCACTTTCTGTTCTGTGAGCCAATCTCTATCTATGACGATCTGTTGAAAAAAAAGTTTAGAAAATAAAAGGGATTTTGCTCTCCTTTAAAAAAGAAAAGAACCACATCAAATTGCCTGTGGTTGAAGGTACCTGATGATATAGTATACTAAATTCAACTATTTCCATGTTTTACTGTTTGTATCTTGGAATTTTGCATGCAGCACTGCTGAAGAAGCTGCCAAACATGGTTGTGTCCATGTAGGATGACACTGAACTGTGGGGACCAGTTTACATTACATTAGTTATTGAGCATGGTTGGATGTTGTCTCTCGCTGGATGAAATTCACCTTGAGGTTTGTGGTCTCATCCCTCTCCCCTCTTCCCCATTTTGTTGGGTAAGTCCATATTAATTAATTAACCTCTTAGCGCAAAGCCCCTAGTGGTCGGTACACTGGCGTGCCCAGATCACTAAACTCAAACATTCGGTGCTACTGCAACCAAAGTGTGAGTTAAAAACAGAAACGCATTGTTTTAGTTTCATTAGTAGAGGATACATGACAACTATGCCGAAAACGGAGTTTCGCAGCCCCACCATTGTCGCTCTGGTCGTTCATTTAACAACGACCCCCTCCCTGCAGTCTCATCTACAAAACACCCCCCCACCCTTGACATAATGGACAATATTGTCTATCTTGGCATTCATAAAAATATTCTTTCACCACTAAAAAATCATATTCCGTCATAGCAACAAGATAACCCCGACAATAGCCCTAAGATGTGCCTATACAGCAGTGGAAACACTGCTCACTGAATAACGAAATAAACGAGAAAGTTTTTAAAAATGATACCATATCATTCTACAGTCAATATCTGGGACTAAATATTGAATAAATATACAACCTTACCATTGGTTTTACGTGTAGAGATGTCCCTTTTGAGACTGCGTGGTCATATATTGTCTTGGACAATCCGTTTGGGAAAGTGCATTTGTGACGCCTGGGTATCTTCCAAAATAGCTGTGCGTAATACCACACCTGTTGTTTACGGCGTCGTCGCCCTTTTTAGTACAGTCTGGCTTGATTGACAATTCATTTATTCAGTAGGTGAGAGCATAAGCTTTCTAACGATGTATATCATGTCTAATTCTGCTTTTGGAATAGCGTTTTATAGCGTAACCAAATTGTTTCTTATCATCGCATTCACTAGCGCATTCACTCTATGTTAGCAGAAAAATACGCTGCACCTAACAAAATGTGGTAAACGATATTTCGTAATTTCTTGGAAAATACTATTATTATTGAGGACTTCTGGACATAGCTAAGCCATATGCTTGCTGATAGACCTAGCTGACATCGTTTTCTGGAGCAAAACAGAAGCGAATAGAACAGTACATTGATACTGTCTCTGTCTCCATCTACTGAACATAGATGCGATTTCATCATTGCTATGTAAGTATTACTGCTCAAAATATTTCGGTTATATATGTTATTTTTGAAATTGAGTATCTTTAAATAGGTTAGTGGTGTTATATAATGTGGATATGTCACACTGTAATGTAAGCGTTAGATGGTAGCGTAATAGTTTTTTGTGAAGCATGCAACAGTGATGACGTGAGAGTTGGAACATTGCCAAAACGTGGTGGACGGTTGAAAATAGTTTTCATGTCGTCCCATCCCCATACAAGAAAACATACGAGAGTACAGAGTATAGAAATACACACAAGAGTTCATTATTACACATTTAGGTACTGTACCGCATTGTGTGACAATATTTTTGCATTATTTTTTTTTAATCTGATAGCAATGTTTCATCTTAAACCTTCATAAGGGGCTCATATATGCTTTATAATGGACATTTTATTCATTTTGGAGAAATTTTGGATATGTTTCTGGACCCCTAGATATTTTAGACCACTGTCTGTTGCTTCATACATCTATAGTAGTTCTACATATCCACCTTTAGATTTTATGAAGTTGTGGTCAAGTTTTTGATCTAGCACATGTATAGTTTAACCTGCTGTATATATGCATTCTCTCAGTATTTCATTGCAAACTTAAAAAGTGCAAATTCATTTTTGATTTTTTGCCAAAACAATTGCATTTGTGGCACTTTATTTCTTCCAAAATCATGAATATAAACTAATCTGCATTAGTATTGTAAATTGTACAAATGTCTTGCTTCATTTAAGCCATTTTTCAAGTCTCTGGTCTGTGGGGATCATTTTATAGATTCTACGCAAGGTAATTCAACATTTAGCTGGCTTTATTTTAGTTAATGCAGCTGTATTATCAGAAACATTTTATCTGTGCAGTCAGTCAGACAGCAACAGAAACTTACCAGCAGATACTAAACCATCTAAATTCAGAATTGCAGTTGTAGCTTAATAACATCAAACATCACCACTGCACTTCTGAATGTTTTTTTTCCAGTTCTGTTGTGGACCTGGGACAGTCATGAAAATTATTGTGCTTTTCCACATTTGTAGGACCCCTTCAAATGACCACCACCCACACCAGCATCACCTCAGCAAAAGCAAGATGTTGCTTCTTTTGAGATGGTCCTAACCTAGGTCAACAGGGAGTCATGCCTTCAGAGCCAAGACTAATGTTCTGGATGAAAAAACCTTTGGGCAACATAACATCAGGCCTTCTCTTCTCTGCCAAAGGTCATACGCTGAGGCCTGTCTGCCATTTCTAGTCTGATAACCTCAAACACTGCTCTCCTCTAAAACACTACATTAATACATGTGAAAGACAGTTCATTTTCTTGGATTTGAAGGGGCTGTGGAGGTTCATGCTCTGAAAAAATAAAGGGCCCTGTTAGTTTAAGAGAAGTGAGTCAGTCAGAGATTATCATAATTCATGAGACACTGAAAGTGTGTGGTCTAAGGCAGGACCACCTCAAACTCACAGTACATAGAGGGAAGTCCTCAAGAGCAGACTAAAGCATCTTAAAATATTCTGTATGGAGGGAATGCTTAAAATAAGTATATTCACAAATCTAATAAAAGACTTTTGAAGTCAACTCAGTAGTGTTATCCTTGCAAAGAAACTGTACAAAGTACTGGAACAGGGGTGCCAATAATTTTAACACCAAACATTGTGGGAAGTAAAATTATTACTTATCAGGGAAAAAAAAAACTTTTTCTTTGAGAAATTTTATAAGAATGAAATAAGAGAACAGACTGCAGTTGTCAACATATTTCAGCATACAGCATTCACAGCATTTTACTTATGTTTATTTTAAAGCAGATTGCCACCATAGAACAAACTTTTACTTTTAGAGTAGCAGTCCTCTGGTTTTAGATGAGCTCTCAGTCAGCTCTCTACCATTAGTGAGTGCAAAGATACAGCCCCAAAATACTGTTCCTGCTCCAGGTACCTACTTTATGAATGACTAAAACTGACGGGCAGTTACCGTCAATGAGCGAGCATCAGACAACGTGTAACCCAGGGTTCCAAGCCACAAATTGAATAGATAGTGAAACAAAGAAAATTTGTAAATAACCAGTAGCAAGTAAATAAGTAAAGTATCATTCAAAATAGAGACGAAAGAAAAAGATTTAAATTTTCTTTATGTGGAGAAAGATAAATTGACAGAAGGATTAGAAAACCAATGCGGATAACGATACTTGTTGTAATTTTGTTGATTGGTCAGTCAGATGACAAGCCCACCCTAACTTCCTCTGGTCAAGATGGTTTGAGCGACAGCACACATGCGAAAATTTCTCTGAACAGATTAAGCTAATTCGAAGTGAATTACAAGTGAATTTAGGATACAATTGCAGATATTTTAGTGAGGAGTGACAGTAACTTGAAAAGAACCAGACATTTATAAAGAAATAACGAAGATTTGCAACGTTCTTCTATCGCCCTGGGCGACAACCGCGTGAAAGAAAATTTTCTGCATTCGCCATTAAGATCGTTGAAAACCGAACTTTGAACATATTCCCTTGGTGAGTCCCCATTCTAAGACTATCTATCTTATTTCACTGCCATAGTATCAGTTAGCTTGGGTGTGTTCAGAAACGATAACGTTAAACGTTGTCGTAATACAAAAAAATCCGAAAATGAAGGTTGCTAAGTAGCTAGCTTCATGTGATTTAAAGCTCTGGTAGTAGCAGCTAGCTAAGTTGGGTAGCTATAGCAACTCGCGGCTAAACAGGCAAATGTGTATAATTGATGTGTGGGGGGTAGGCCGGGCTAACAGCAGGGCTGTTTCCTGCTTTGTGACTGGTGGTAGACGAACCAGGCAGTTCGCTACATAGCAAGCTGAAAATATATTGAAGCGGGGACAATGTGATGTAACGTTAGCTAGAAGAAGGGCATCTGAAAATTCTCTGGTTGTGTTCTGAAAGTGTATCTCCTGTGTAATCGCATATCGAAGCCACATCGGCGTACTCTTTGTTTAACGTTACTTAAAACGAGTGTATGTCGTGATACCTTTTATTATAAAGCTAACGTAACTGACTAGCTAGCTAGCTAGTGCTGCGAGGAAACATCAGTGGGTGAGCTTGGAAGCACTGCAAGATATGAGTAGTGAACTGAGTGAGCTAATGGTGGCTAATTCTACTTAATCAGAATCTAGATATGCTGACAGACTGAGAACAGATTGACAATTGATATGGGCTTTCACCAAGTTTATTTAACAGAGTAAATGGAAGGTTACAAGTGTTATACAATTTAGATGTTCACCGTGTATACTATGTCTTAATAATCTGAATGTACAGACTACTGATGAGTCTTTTAGCTTTGTGTTGCAAGGCCGGGGTTTTTTTTTTTTGTTGTGTGTTGTTTTTTTTGTTGTTGTTGGATTTGAACTGCTGTGCTGGATCCTGGATTCGTCCGCCCCTGCTTGCCTTCCCTGGAGAGCTACAGCGGCGCGCGGACTGGCGAGCCACCCCTGTGATCAACCTGCAATTTTAAAGAGAAGGAAAGAGCTCAATTGTACCTTCTACAATGGTGGTAGGACAAGTGTTTCAATTCTACAAACTGGAACTCAGCAACAGACTAAACTGATTTGCAGTTAGTGTTTTAGAAAAGTGTTTTGGTGTTATAGTGTGATAAGTTTCCTTTGCATAGGTACTTTCAATAGTACTACATAAGGGTTTTTGGTTTCAAAATAAAACTATTGGTTTCAAAATAAAAGTCCTGGTTCCAAAATAAAAGTCCTAAAGTCTAATTAGTGACAAATTATACTAGAACCAAATAACTAATAATAGGGATAGACCGAAACACATCAAAGAAATACTAAAAGTATGGTTAAGGTATAAAAATGGGAAAATAGTCAAAAATTAGTGGAACCAGAGAAAATATAAATACAGACACAAAGTAAAAGGTCTTGGGACCAACTTGTATTTTTTTCCTTTTCCCATTGTGTATATATGTGTACTGTTGTTGTTTAATGCTTTCTACTTTATAATAAAAACAAAGGGTACAGAGAACCAAAAAGGGAAAATTTTAATTTAAAAAAATCATTCTCTTACCTTTGAAATACAGATCCTGCTTCCGTGTGCTTCATTCTTGATGTGCAAACCACCTCTCTCTCGAGTCAAATCTGTTGTTTTCTGATCTGGTCCATACTTACCTGATTTTATCCATTCTAGTAACGGTGTTAGTATTGAAACACTTGTTACAAACGCCCGTCACAGGTTGCCACTCCTACTGAATACAAACGTAGGAGATGGGCATTACTACTTTGGATAGAGGGTAATGTTACTTGCAAGCAAGCTAGCCACTAAAGAAAAACCAAGTAGGTTTATCTGTTCAGTTCAGTTTACTTTCCTGCTTAACTACTAAAGAGAAAATGCAGCTTTGCTGTGGTGTGGCAAATTGCAAAGGTTTAACATTACTACGATTTGAATAACTTAAGTTGACTCGTAGTAAGCTATTTCAGACAACATAGCAACTTCCACAATATTTGGTTGTCATAATAAATCTTCTAAGATCATTTTTTAGAATACCAGTGGTGGGAGAGAATGGGGGAGAAAAGGTGTAGGCGTTAAGTCAGGCAAGGATAAATGTATGGTTGATATTAACATTCCGTCACATGATAAAGCTGATACAGATATTATCCACATCTACACTCAAAAATATAGCTGCTAGTAGCAATATATGGGGTCCAAGCACACACAGCCAATATTAAGCCACTTAACAAGTGGACAATCTGTGACCAAATCACAGTGGGCACAGGGAGGTACCACTGTGCCAAGTTTCACAGGTATCACCCATGTGGTTATGCCAAAAATCGGGACAGAGAAAAATGTATAAGATACCAGTGACGAATAAGATATAGATATATGTTCCAGATGAGGAAATTGAACACAGCAGGTTTTAACCATCTAAAAGACTGTGACTTTTCATGAATTAAAAAAAAAAAATATTGTGCGCCATCATGTGCCTCAATTGGGCCAATACTGTAGCGCTTGGTTTGGGTTGTGAGTGTGAATATAGATGCTGAATTTCATATGTTTTTGTCAAACTGTTTGGGAGTAATTATCCTTTTTGTAATAACCTATACCCAATTTTTATCGGCGTACTGTGGCCATGTTTTTGGAGTATCAGCTTTCTTTATAGTAACTTTTTAGAGGGCAATCTACAGACTAAATACATTTTTAAAAATCCAATGTGGGGTACGTTAACACTTTGGTGTGTATGGTCATTCCAGTGTTACAGTGCTTGAGTGGTACAGTCACACCGGTGGGATTGGAACACAAGGTTAGAACATCCATTTATGAATGGCACAACAGTCAGCATTTAGGATAAACCTTTCTCTATCTTGGACTAAACATACTTATTTTCCACAAAACCATCAAACAAACTCTTCACAACACAGTTCTTAAGGTCCCCAATGTGAGCATGTATTTGTTTATGCAGACATCCACACTTTCTCAGAAGTAGCAACAGTCAGAAAAAATACACTAGGCAATATAGTTAGCTAATGTTAGACTGCTAACCAAGCTGTCTAAATGAGATAACCAAGGGCTGGCAGAAAACAGAATAGAACAATCTAATAGCGATAATTTAGTTAAATTTACAATGTATCACATCATTGGCAGTGGTGGTAAGTGATGAAGTACATGTATTACCGTAACTGTACTTAAGTAGGATATTGGTGACTTTGTACTTTTAAAGTATAAACAATATTAGCAACTTCCACTTTGTATTCCACTACATCAATTATGTTTGTGTGGACTCAATAAAGGAATGAAACGTAATGTTGCCAAAGCCTGCTCACCTTGTTGGAGGGCACATGAAGAGTGAATGTGGAGGCAGTGGCTTGGGTCGGATAAACATATGACAGTCATTCCAATTAATTTAGCTACAGTATATTGTCTTGGACAATCCGTTTGTGAAATATACCTGCATTTGTGATGGCTGGGTACCTTCCAAAATAGCTGGCGTCATACCACACGTTTTTTACGGTGTTGTCGCCGTTTAGTACAATTTGACTTGATTGACAATTCATTTATTCAGTATGTGACAGTATAAGCTTTCTAATGATGTATAACATGTCTAATTTTACTTTTTGAATACCGTTTTATAGCCCAACATAATTGAAAGTTTTCATCATCGCCGCCTTATGCATTCCCTCTGTGGTAACAGTAAAAGACACTGCCTCTATATCGATGATTTTCATAATTTATTGGAAAATCTTATTATTACTGAGGACTTTTGAACATAGCTATGATTGCTGACAGACCTAGCTGACATAGTTTTCTGGAGTACGACAGAAGAGGAGAACGAGGAGATTCTTTGTCTGTCTCTATCCACTGAAGACAACTGCTGATAACATTTCATCATCGCTATATAAGTAGTGCTAAAAATATTTAGGTTATATACATTTTTTTAAATTGAGTGTCTTTAAATAGGTTAGCTGTATTTTATAATGAGGATATTTCACTCTGTAACATAAGCGTTCATTGGTAGCTCAGTAGTGTTTGTTTTTCATGCATCGGATATGACATGAAAGCTGGAACATTGCCAAAACGTGGTGGATGGTTGAATATATTTTTTTATTTTTATGTCGTCCCATCCCCATACAGGAAAACGTTACATACTGCAGAATACAGAAAAACATACAAGAGTTAATGTCTACACATTTAGGTACTGTACCACATTGTGTGACAATGTTTTTGTATAAGTTTTTTTATCTGATATCAATATTTCATCTTAAACCTTCATAAGGGGCTCATTTATATGCTTTATAATGGACAAAAAGCATTTTATTCATTTTGGAGAGAATGGATATGTTTCTGGACCCCTAGATATTTTATACCACTGTACTGATGGAAAGCTTGTAATTCCCACTTGAAAATATGCAACAGTGAGTTTCTTGAGTCAAAACAGTTGACTTTTAGTGAAATACATGATTATGTTGTGATTTACAGCAATGCATAATTTGGACATTTTGGATAGATTTCGAGACACTGGGTACACTGCTTACATTTTGCTTCATATATCTTTTGTCGTTCTACATATATCCACCCTTAAATTTTATGCACTTTTAGTCAAGGAGTTTTTGATCCAGGACATGTATATTTTAACCTGTTTTATACATGGGATCTCTCAGTATTTAATTGCAAACTAAAAAAAGAGCAATTTCATTTTTGCTTTTTTTGCCTAGACAATTGCATCTGTGGCATTTTATTTCTTCCTAAATTATGAATATAAACTAATCTATCTGTATTGCAAATGTCTTGTTTCATTTAAGCCATTTTTTAAGTCTCTGTGATTCTCACATGTGGAGTTATAAAGCTTTAAATATGGTACCTCCTAAGGCCCTAGTAGTTCCCCTAGAGTGCCCTCAGTGTTATAACTCGCTGACATCACATCGAGTGCCACTCACAAAGATTGTACAAAGAACTCTGGAATACCCCCTTTAGTATGAAGCCTACATTTTTCTGGCTCAGTCATTTCTGTTGCTTATCACGGAATTATTTCAAAATATTTTAAAATTGTATTTGTATTTTAATGTATTTTTAAAAGGCTCTAAGTACTAAAGGAAAGTATTTATTTAAAGGAATGTATTTTTAAAATACTATTTGGGAAAGTATTTCGTTTTCCATGAATATAATTAAAATAAATCAAATACAATGTGTTTCATCTGTAAATGCATTTGAAAATACTTCAAATATGTATTTAACTTCAGTTTCAAATACAAATACAAATACGTATTTGTATTTGACCCGGCTCTGACTGGAAGCAAGGGAATATAATACCAATATATAAGAAAGAGGACCGTACCGTGCTGTCAGTTTAACTTGAATCACAAAATACTGGAATCTATCATTAGAGACAATTTAATTTTGTTTCTTGAAAATAACAACACCCCAAGTGATTTTGCAAGGGAAGGTCATGCCTGACAAAAAAAATTTATTCTTTGAAGAAGCAACCAATTGTTTTGTCTATAACAAGCCTTATAATATTATACACTTAAATTTCAAAAAAAGAAAAAAAAAAAAGGTACCACATTAGAGACTTATTAGCTAAATGAAGTAGGAATTACAGGAGGTAATGCAGAATGGGTTAGGAACTGTCTACAGGGTTGAACACAAAGAGTAGAGGGATATTATTTGAGCAGGGAGCTGTTAGAAGTGGAGTCCCACAAATATTGGTACTGGGACCACTGCTCTTCCTCATATCAGTGACCTTGACCGGGACATATAAAGTACATTTGTCAAATTTGCAGACGATAAAAAACTGGGGGGCACAGCTAATAGTTTGGAATCTACTAAATTAATCAAAGAAGATCAAATTCATAAGTGGGCAGAAACCTGGCAAATGAAATTTTATATAGCCAAATGTAAAGTTCTGTATGTGAGAAATAAAAACTTAAGGCAGGATTACTTAATGGGAGGAATAAAATTGGAATGTGTTCAGTTTGAAAAAGACTTGAAAAATGGTTGATCAAAAAAGAAAAACCTTTTAGGTTCTAGGCACTGCTATAGCAGTAAAAAAAAGACAAACAGGATACTGGGATATAAAGCCACAAGTACTGAGTAAATTCAAGTAAGATATACTTACACAATACATTTTTTAGACCACAGTTTGTATTGTGTGCAGTTCTGGGGACGACTCTGGAAGATGTTCAAAGAAGGGCAACCAAATTGATTCCTGGTATGAAAGATGAAAACTGTGAGGAAGGACTTAAGATGCTTATTTTCTTCAAGCTTAGCAAAATGAAACTTTTGGGTTGATTTGATTGAGGTTTTTAAAGGGGAATTGCACTTTCTAACACTTCTGCTACTGATGACTGATATTGTCCTTCTAATGAATGTGTCACCCTTCATTTTTCGATTTAGTTATTTCATTTTAAATGTCTAACGTTAGAAACAAAGACCTATATATTTTTAGCGAAAGTCCACATAGTAGTACTGTTTCTGGTTTTTTCTTCTTCGATTTTGTTTTGCGGCAAATCGAGAAGAAGCGAGAAGCAAAACATTCTGTTAACTTAGTGTTGAAATCGAACAAACTAACGTCTGCTAGCTTTTGTTTGATGCTCGAGGTAGGTACTATGCGGGCTGGCTAACGCTATCGCGTCTGTCTGTGATACATATGATGTCCACCACCAGTTGTCGTTTGTCCAGGGAATAGCCTGTGGTTCCTCAATCTCGGTCCACTCCTGACTCGCTCTCGCACTTGCACAATCAGCCTGAAAATTAGCCAGCTCTTTATCTGTGTATTCCGGCTCGAATCGATAGGGCACAACATGATCAAAAACAAAATCTCCTTTGTCCTCAGACATTTTCAGTTTCGCTAGCTAGTAGTCATACAATACTATTTCTACAACCAACCTAATGTTATTGTCTGCAGGTATGCCCACATCAGAAGTCATGCAATGATATGCATCCTCAAGTTCGACACTAAACTGCCTGGGTCTACTTCCTGCATCTGTAAAGGAAAATAACAAAACAGCGTAAAATATTAGCATAATGAAATAGCTAAAAAATGAAGGGCAACTCATTTATTAGAAGGACAATATCAGTGATGAGAAGCAGAAGTGTTTTAAAGTGCAATTCCCCTTTAAATTCATAAAGAGGATTAACAAAGGGAATTTGTTCATCTGTCAATAGAACGAAGGGACATAAATGGAAATTAACAAGAGGAAAATTCCGTGCAAACAGTAGGAAGAATTTTTTCACACACAGAGTAGTCAATCTGTGAAATTGCGACACAGTAGAGACAGAAACTCTGTGCATTGTTGGGCTGAATGGCCTTTTCATCTGCAAAGTATGTCTGTACCCTTTAGGTACAAACAGTAAAAGTCCACTCATTAGGGCTATGGTGAGCATGCCCCTGGGTCATGCACGCTAATATTGGATACATTGTATGGATAGCATAGTTTCTGTGAAATGCACTTTTGTTGCACGTGGTGACAAAACCTAGTATTATAGCTGTATGGCCTTTTCTGCTCTCTGATTAGTATGACTAATTGTCATTCTGTAATTTATCCATCCTCATTGGTTATGGGGTGGGGCAATGACTGGGGAGAGAATGGTGATCTGGAGAGACGGGAGAGATGCAAGAGGGAGAGTAAAAAGAGGTCCCCACGGAAACCACTATGGTGAAAATTTTCCAGTAAAATAATAAGTTTGAGGGCAGACAACAGTGTCTCACTACAACTACCAGTAAAAAGTTGGTGCTTTCTAATAGAGTGCATTAGAGACTTCGTATTGTTACTGTAAACATTTAGTGTTCGAATTGTGACCTGTGCTAGCGCCAGCTAAGTATTCGCCACTCAGTTAATGTAGTTAGCAAGCAAATAGCATTGCTGGTTTGGCAAGTTTTGCCATAACACTACTTTTTTACTGGTTTCGTGGCAGCGAATCCCGTTGGATAATTTGAACAGTTAAAACTGCTTTTATCCAGGCCCGTCTATCGCGAGTAGTGTGGTGTATTGACTAAAGTTCGCTAGTCGTGTAGCCATTCAGGCTAACACCCGTGCCTCTGCAAAGCTTTGAGATTAGACTCAGCATTCTACACACCGCTCAGCTAGCGCCCCTGGACACCAGGAAAAGCTTGGGGTTCCTCTGTGTGGCCGACGTGGGATCTACGCTAACCGGATAGCGCTACTAGGCTACCAGGGGAAGCTAGTGGTTCCTCCGGCGTCAAGGGAACATTGGTGTTCTTTTTCTACCAGTCTACAGTATCAGGTGTACCAACCAAGGCGATCATCGGAGAGGCTGTGAGTATGGACTCACCTTATTCGGCTCACATGAGCGAAGATCCTTGCTCCTCATAACAAATCAGGCCTGCAACGGGGGTTTTTCTTTTATTTGGGTTGAGGGTATTATTTTTGTACTTTTTCTGTGCTCTGTAACTATTATTGAGTTGATTCCTTAAAAGGTAAGGGGTGAAGAAAATATATGTGACTTGAAACATGCCATTTTTAATGCCTTACAGGGCAATAATAATATAAATATAGCCTACGTATTGTTTTTCCTTTGTTATAGAAACAGGTGGCTAACGTGACTTTCCCAGTAGGGGTCACCGTTACTGAGGATTTAGTTACAAAGGTTTATTTGAGAATTGCATTATTCATTTTTCATGCAGTAATTTGTTTAAAAGGTATTCATTCATGTTGAGGACTGCAGCAGTTTAAGTTGAGTTGTTCATGAAATAATACATTTTAATTTTAGAACAAAACTCAATTACATTCAATCTTGTGGTCAACACAATTCTTTTTTTTTCCATTTACAAATAAATTGTGCTTTTTTATAAGCAGATAGCTCTTTAAGTGTCTTCACTTACTGCTAGGTGTTAACTCTTAACTTCTAATATATTGGGGAACTAACAGTATTACAGAATACAAACTCAGGAAATGGCCCCGTAGTGTCTTGATGTGCATTAGGGTTACAAGTAGATTAATGGTAAGGTACATATTTTCATCATTAAACAGCCTCTTGTACTCAGAAAAGATAATTTGAGAAAAGCTGGAATCGGCACTTATGTGAGTCCTTGATGTACTTCTTTATATATAGTGAAGAGGCATGGATAGAGACAATCTAGAAGAGGCTGGATTATTTTTTTTCAACAATATAAAGCTGCAATGGGAATGCCGGATTGCCTATATGACAGTTAAGAAGCACTGCCTTAAGTATCGATAACAGTTTCCTCATAGGCAACTAGTTTGGCTGTGTTTGCTTTTTTTTATTTTTTCCATGTTCTTCACTGATTTGTATGTGTCGACTGAAATTCCATTGCAATTAGTCTCACTGTCAACATTTAACTCCACAGGTTTGCCATTGATGGTCTGCGTGCAAAAGCTTTCCTGCTTTTTATTGTCACAGTTCATTTCCAATGTGTTAAGTTCACTGGTAATATCTATTGAAAGTCCTTCATGCATCCATGAAACGTGTCATCATTATTGTCATTGTCTACTTCTGTGGTTTACTGGTTCATGTGCTTATACTTCTTACAGTGCTGTACAGATCTGCAGTGATTTTTGGAGTGATTGTATTTTTTACAGGTGTGGCATTGTTGCCCATAAGCAAGACATTGCAATTGCTTAGCTTGGTGATTACCTCCAAAATTTCTGCAATTGTACATTATCTGCACTACTGCTGCAAGTTTAGGTGTGGCAAAACTTTACTGTGCTACTTGGGAAGTTCACTTATCTGACAGATACGAATAGCTTTGCTCAATGTCAGTTCACTTTCAACAGGACTGTTTTTGCACTGTCACTGATTATGCCACAAACTAATTTGTCTGATTTATTTGTTCTGTAGTGCACCAAAATGCAAATCTATCATGTTTTTCAGAATTCTTACACAGACTTTGATAGTTTTGTCTGGTTTCTGGTGCCTTGTGTTCAATGGGTGCCTTTCCATAACAGATTCTGGATTGCACATTTCCCTGAATTTTCTTTTCAGACATTCCGGATGTTCTCGTGATTCTCCTGGTGTGGTGATGGCTTCTTCCACAGATAGTACGGCGGGTAGGTAGGTGTTCTCTCTCAATAGCAAGATTCTCCCTGCAAGATTGAGCAGTATATACGCTTGTTTGAGCTGGCGTATCGCTATGCACTGCAGCAGTGAATATGTCGTATTCTTATTTACATTTAAGCTAGTTTTCTGCTAGCACCACCAAAGACGTGTGGATCTGGTCGCCAGAATCCACCAGCCATTTTGTCTTTTTGTTTTCCCATTGTGATACAGTTAAACTTTGTTCATTGAAATTCTAGTGCATTTGGTTTTACTTTTCAACGTTAAACTGGAAAAACTGCAGCAGTTCCTATTAGCTAACTTAGCTAGCTTAACTTCTGACTCTCTGTCAATGGCCAAGAAATGGAGGCAGGAGAAATGTAACTCTAACAGTTTACTTCAGAGAACGCATAGGATATTCATACAGCTACCACTCAATTACGGCAAACGTCATACCCACCCAATATTACGGATGCCTGTGACTAACAGATGTACAACTGGGATGAACTCAGATGCCTTCCATGGCCCCCACAATCACCATATAGAATATTATTAAACCTTTATGGGAAGTTCTGGAGCACTTCCAGAAGCTTCTACTTTTTTTAACAATAAGAGAACTGGCGGCTTTCCTTCTCCGTCCGATATCCCATTATACACAGTTCTGAACTTGAATGACAGCATTCCAAAAATTATTGAAGATGTTCTGATATACTGTTTCATTCCTTTACTTTGGCCTAATGAGAAATACCAATATCTACAGTTATTTGTACAAATGTGAAAGTTAGCAAAAATATTGATGGCTTTGACATCATATAATCTTTCTCAACCACATAATCCACTGTGGAGCTGGCCCAGCCGGTGACTGTGTGAAAAGTTTACTGCTAAAATTACACACAACTGCATTATCACTGCAATTCTCATGAGGCCAACATTATTCTAGTTTCTATTAATTTGCTCAGCACTGTAATGCTAATTGCTGAAGCTGTAGGTGTGAATCTGTGAATGATAGAAAGATATTAATGCAGGGGAAGAAGAATTGTGTGATAAAGAAATACATTGAAAATAAAGTAAAAGAGAAGTCCACAAATATGCACCCTAGTTTTTCTTTTTCAATCTCGTGGGAAGTGATTGTTGAAAACCACATATGCATATACTCTTTCAATAGTACAGTAAGGTTTTCTCCATCTTTGGCCATGGATCATGGCAGTATATTGTTATGATTTTATGGAAACAGTCTATTTTATATTTACTGCATATGGAAATAGACCATTTAAAATGGTTCCAGTCCCAATATGAAATAGAAAATTTACTTCCATCCATCTATCCATCCATTATCTATACCTGCTTATCCTGATCAGGGCCGTGGGGGATGCTGGAGCTTATCCCAGCATGCATTGGGCGAGAGGCAGGAATACACCCTGGACGGGTTGCCAATCTATCACAGGGCAACAATTTACATATCTACCTGAATTTTTTAAATCCCTTATTTCACAAAAGGGATAAACATTTCATGAAAGTGTGACTTTTTACTGCAGACACAAAAATATTTGCAAATATTCGAAAAAGAATAGGTATTCCCATATATTTAAAATGGAGTAAGGGTGTCCACATATAAGAAACGGATGAGGGAGAGCAAAAAGAGCAAAAAAAGTAATCCAATCAAAGAGTGCCCATATACTCTAAGAGAACCAGAACAGCCTTTAAAAATTTGGCTTCATCCTCACCAAAATTTGTTTACTTTACATTTTCACCCATAAAACAGTGTAATAAATGAACATGTTTTCATGCTTTTTAAAAAGTTTTTTAAGTTTTTTAAAGATGTAATATAATGTAAGAAGGACTGGCAGAGTTCATTACGTCTACACACAGGGGACACAGCTGGGAGTGACCTCATATGACAGTAAGTGAATTAAGTGACGATATTAGCTGGAATAGAGGAACTAAACTGCCCACAGATGTTAGAGAGACTACAGAGAGAAGCACTGTTACCTTCTGTTAACATCTGTTACCTTCTCATGAAACCTGCTCATCAAAATTAGGTTGGAATTTTTCCAAATAGATCGTGTGGTTAGATAAAGAACAAGCCAGGGGTCCATCAGTTGTTATCAATGAAATATATGTTCTACCTGTCTTTTGCAGTACTGTGTGTTGGGTGTAAAATAGTCACTGGTCCACTGCTGAGTGAAAGCGGCACTCTTGGCTGTTCCAAGGTAAGATTGAGAGAAAAATAAAAATGACTCCGTTTAATTTTTTTAAATGGTAGCAAAAAAAGACAAAATAACACTGTTATTCACTGCCACTATAGTTTGTTAAAGCCTTAATTATTGTCAGTTCCATAATGTTTGAGACAATGACTTTTTTAAATGTGTCTGTGTACTCCACAATTTTCGATCTGTTATCAAATTTTATTAAAGGGTACTTTTATACATTTTGGTTTCACCGTGTAGAAATTACAGCACGTTTTATACAGTATCCCCATTTCAGGGCACCATAACATTTGGGACAAATGGCTTCACAGGTGTTTCTCATTAGTCAGGTGTGTTCAGTTGCTTCCTTGGTGCAGGTCTGAGAGAGCTTTCAGCATCTAGTTTTGATTCTAGGCTTTTGATTGCCTTTTGAGTCTGCTATTGGCATTTGTCAACATGAGGGTTAGAGTTGTGCTAATGGGAGGAAGCCATTATGAGGCTGATAAATAAGAAAAAACAGTCAGAGACATGGGTCAAACCTTAGGCTTACCGAAAGTGCAATGGTTTGAATATCATTTAGAAAAAAGAGCACTGGTGTGCTCAGTAATTGCAAAGGGCCTGGTAGGCCAAGGAAAACCTCTACAGCTGAAGTTGATGACTGAAAAATCCTCACCATAATGAAGGAAAACCCTTCAGACACCTGTCTGACAGATGGGAAACACTCATCAGGAGGCAGGCATGGATGTGTCAGTGACTACTGTCTGCAGATGACTTCATGAGCAGAACTACAGAGGCTATACTGCAAGATGTGAACAGTGGCAAAAACAGGATGGCCAGGTTAAAGTTTTATAAGAAGTACCTCAAAGAGTCTGCGGAGTTGTGGAAAAAGGTCTTGTGGACAGATGAGATAAAGATGCATTGTATCAGAGTGATTGAAAGGGCAATGTGTGGAGGCCAAAAGGAACTGCCCAAGATCCAAATCACCCCCCCCCCCCCCCTCCAATCATCTGTGAAATTATAGTTTGGCCATGTATGGCTGCCACAGGCACTGGCTCAATTGTCTTCATTGATGATGTAACTGCTGATAGAAGCAGTATAAGGAATTCTGAAGTGTACAGAAGCATGTTATCTGCTTAAGTTAAAGCAAATCTCTCAAAACCCATTGGAGGATGCTTCATCCTAAAGCAAGACAATTATCTCAGACATACGGCTGAAACAACAAAGGTGTTCTTCAAAGCCAAAAACTGGCCAAGCCGTTCACCCGATCTGAATCCAATTAAACATATGCTGAATAAATTTAAGGCAACTAGCACCTGAAATAAACAGGAGCTGAAAATGGCTGCAGTACAAGCCTGGCAGAGCATCAGCAGAAAAGATACTGTGACTAACATGTGACAAAGTACTAAACATGACTACTTTCATTTACACAGCATTAAACATTATGGTGCCCTGAAATGAGGGGCTATGTATAAAAAGTGCTGTAATTTCTACATGGTGAAACTCAAATGTATAAAAATGCCCTTTAATAAAAGCTGAAACTCTGCAGTTTCATCACATGTGAATTGTTTGATTACAAATCTAAAATCATGGAGCTCACTGTGTCACAGCTACACATGAAATGCATGCATTTCAGAAAGCACTCATTGAATAGCTTATTCCACATTTTTTATTTTACCAAAATTCTTTTTGAACCTTCTCAGGAAAATACTTGTGTGTTTTATCTCAAGGTGCTAGGGTGATAGGCTTTTTATTCCTGTCACTGTCTCAGTATGCTTAGGGAATTGTTATTTTTCAGTGAAAAAATTTGTGTAAAAAAGAAATGGAAGACTGCAAACGCCCTAATACACAGGCCCCACAAGGCCAAGGTGAGACCAGGCTCTGTTGCACCAGTGTGAATTTATTCAGCTGCTAACTCGGCTGCCTCACTTCATTAAGGAGAAGTTTGGTGCACAGAAAGCCTGTGTGAGAAAAGAAATGGGAAAGCTATGAGAAACTCAAATTACTGTCATCTTCACTGTAAAAACATGTCACCTGACACGTAAGAACAATACTTGAGAAATTTAGTGACACTTCTTTGTTTTTAAAATAGAAAATAAAAATAGAATATCATGCTTACAAATAATCCTCCAGGATTTAACAAGGCATTTCAATTATCATTTTTTAATTAATATACAGAATAAGTGGCACTTACCTAGAACTCACTGTCAAATAAATGTGGATAATTTCTTTTCAGGAGTTATATTGCATTAAGTACTAATAGCTTTATCAGGATGATTTCTATGTACTATAGCAGAACTGTATTTTTTATAATATATACTGTCTATCTTTCACATTTCTCTCTGTAGTCTCTTATAAAATAATGATGGTGTTGTGGAAAATGAGTGCGCAGTTTAAAAATATAATTTACAGATGTGATAATATTGAGCAGCCAGGTAGATGGCGAATAAAATTTAATGAAAATGCAGAGATTAACTTTTTATATCGCTATCATGTAGCAGCTAACAGAAAATGTGGTTTAAATTGAATTATGAATTTATTTTCGAAATTAGATACATTTCATGCCAATATGCACATTTATTTTTCATTCAGACAAATTGATTTTATTGTGTCCTTCAGGCCTATGTCTGAAACCACTTAAAAAAGAAGAAGCAGCTATTTTCATTATAGTGAAGGAATTATTCTTGTCATATGGTATTGTTCCAAAAATAGTTTCAAATGATTGTGGAACACCTGACTTGTAGGTTTTCTATCATACAAGCCCTAAAAGTTCACTCTTATGTTTCATCGTTCTCACAAAATGTTAATGGTATTGTGTGTGTGTTTGTGTGTGTGTCCATATTTGCATTTTGTGTCTGAAAGATTTCTGCATTGTTTGAGATTTGGTGAATTCTTTATAATATGTACATAATTCCATAATACGTAAATATATGATTTCTGCATTGTGTATGAGATTTAGTGAAAGCTTTGTATATGTACCTAATTCCTTGATACCTAAATATATGTCTGCATTGTGTATGAAATCTAGTGAATACCTAATTATAAAATATTATTATTTATAATTAATTTATATTATTTATTTATTTACATATGCAGTATACAAAATAATTGTATCTTTAGTACAAGCGGTTGGAGAATTTCAAATTGAAATTTGAAAGAAATGCAAACCGCATCTTTTTTATTTTGCCTTTGAAATTCCAAACATTTTCTTATTCAAGATTACAATATACAGTGATATATAGAGTGACCTTATATTAAAATTCCTTGACATTATTCCAAAGCATTGTGACATGTTGAAATATTAAACTGCTCAAACATGCAAATGAAAATGCTGGGGTGCATGTAGAAATGTACATTTTACACATAAGGAAGATGTATTGTGAACAATGAACCCTGAACATTAGCTGAATATCAGAATTATGTCTGACAGAGAAGGTGTAGCTCAGGTTATCTGGTGTATCTTTTTTAATCAGTGATCTGTCTTTCTGTTCTAAGTCCTGAGGGTCCCTGCTGCTGTGAGCTGTTCTGGTCCCATTCTACTGCTCTGCCCAGTGCAAATGCAGCCAAAAACAGTTCCCCAATGTAAAGGCCTCTTCCCAACAGCTTTGTCTCCTCTCTCAACAGCCTTTCTGTCCTCTTGAACAAATAATCAGAGGCCCGTCTCACCGTCTGCTACCCCCTTACCTCCTGCCCTGCACCCCTTTTTCCACTCAGCACTCCTTCCCCCAATGCCCAGGTGTGCCTTTGAAAGAACTGCTGTGCACTGTGTGTGTGCGTGTGCCTGTGCATGCACGCATGTGTGTGTGTGTGTGTGTGTGTGTGTGTGTGTGTGAGGATGGGGGACAGTACTAATATGTATGCATTACACCCCCAACCCAAACACGCACACGCACACATAGAAAAATAAACACACACTATGCTCTGGCTTATACCCTCTGACAGTTTTTGGAGTAAGGAAGGCAACTTTCCACTGAAGAGAGGTCCCTGGCCCTGAACCCAGTATCTAAGCTGTTAGCTACAGGGTGGAACAAGACGGCAGTTCTCCAGAGTTTACAGCACAGAGCAGTGAATGGTATGGGCTGTCTGACTTCAGGGTCTCACATGGTGTATTAATGCAATGTAAGCTTTAAGCACACTTCATCACCCCTGAGATGAACATGTGCTGCTTGAATGTACAGCACAGTAAAATTCTATATCATTTAATTTCCTCGTATTCTTATTTGTCTGACAATTGACAAAGATTCTTCCTTCCTAATGTCTACAATTCTGGTGTTCTTTGCTTTATTTTTTTTTTCTTACACTACAGCGTTATCGTCTGGAGAGAAAAATAACAAGACAATGTATCTGCTTGTAAAAATTAATGTTCATTCAGAAACTGAATGTTTAAGGATTAGAGTCTTCACCTGAAGCAAACAACCACATCTTAAATGTTTTTCCTCCAAATGTTTTATGTAGCTAGTGTATTATATACCTATGTGCACTATAAGGAACACATTCAACATGGCCATTTATGTCTTTTTAAATAAAAATGGAACTGTTCAATACAGAAGGTGGGTATTTGCATTTGTGCATGTCAGCTTTCAAGTCATTTCTCTGTACAAAAAACATTGTTTTGTGCGAAGGGAAAATGCACCCTTCCATCAGCTATAAACAATCTCAAAGCACTTTGTGAATGCAGGGGGGAAATGTACTTAACTTGCATTGACAAAGTCCCAGCTGTTATGCAATTTGCTATTGTCCTAATACTTACCAGACAATTTAAGCATCAGTTAACAATTCCACAGGATAGGTAAAACTTCTAAAACATTACAAAATGCCAAAATTTCAACAAGCCAACTGAGTCCTTGGCAGCACTGTTAAGCTTAAAATGATGCTAATGTGTGCTCCGCATTGCTCTCTACACTCTCTGACAAATGTTAAATGCTGAGCATAACAATGTAAAATGTCTTTCATGGCCTTCCAAAATAGCACAATATATTTATCTTCCAAAAGATACTCTGTGTAAATCAGAATTATAAATAATGTCCAAAGCCATTTCTAGGAAGGGAAACTGAAGTGTCCACAGATTTGATAGATATCAGTATAAATTTGGCACCTCCAAATCAGGAATTATGCCAGAAGTTAGTAATGGGCTTTTAGTAACATTAGCACTGATGAACTTCAATATCTCAGCTGCATTCAAAAATTTTAAGGACTAGATTTACATTTACATTATGTGAATTTGGCAGATGATCTTATCCAGAATGACTCGCATCTTACCACATTTACATACAATCCATTAATACAGCTGAATATTTACAGAAGCAGTTCAGGTTAACTACCTTTGTCAAGGGTACAATGGCAGTGCCTCACCTGGGAATCAAACATACGACCTCTGAGTTAAACACCCAGTTCCATGACTATTTACAGCACTGCCACCCCTTATATCAAAAAGATGATGTCTGTGTGTATGCATTCGTTTGGATAGGTGTCTGTATGTATGTAAATGTGTCTAATTTAGAAATCTACAGCTACAAATACATGCATGAATTAGGTATGTTTGTATATATTTATATAGACTTTGGAAAGTGATCACATCTGTGTGAGACAAAAGGGCATTCCTGTTCTGTGCTCTGCATGGCACTATGTGAAGGGCAGTTTGTAAAATCCAAGCCTAATCTGTGTACAGCAATTTGTGGTATCAGGTGCAGGCCTTTAGTGTTGGAGTATTAGTCTAATGAAACCAGCAGGCTGATATTTGAGAACACTCAAAGCTTTCTGGTGTGAAAGACAGATTAAGAAACCAAGATATCAACTTTCTGCAAATATGTGTTTGTGCACACACACACACCATGTCATCATATCCAGACATACATATACATGCACACATATTCACACTCAAATATGCATGCACACATGTTCAGGAGATGGTGCTTTGTAATTTAGTAGTTCTTGGCTCTCTCATTTTCTCTCTTTCGCTGTCTCTCTCTCTTACTGTATGGGTTGTGAAATAAAACCACCATACCGTTTGTCAGACTATTTTTTTTTCAGCTGACCAGGTCGAGTCGTGGGAGCTCTGAGTGGCAGCAAGTATTGTGGAGGCCATTTTCCTTCTTTTTAAGAGCCAGCGATCACGGTGGCGCACAGCTCCATAAGCGGGGGCCACCAGCTGCTGCGGTGGGTAAGAGCAGGTTGCCATGGCAGCCACAGTTGGAGGAGAGCTGCAGATTGGCAGGAAAAAGCGTGTCAACAATTGCCCTGTTGTAGCATGCGTGAGGAGCTGCTTCCCTCGCCTGCTCTCCACTAGGCCTTGTCCGCCGCGCATGGTGCCCCATGCTGTTTAATAATATCCATTTACTGCTTGTGGATTGATCCCTAGCTGTCTCAGGAAACCTCCATCCACGGATGCTCTCCTTTCTCTTTGTCCACTGCAAATAATCAAGAAGCACTGCAACTTGCCAAAATAAAAGAAATGTTTAGAAATAGCAGCAGCATGAACATCAGTGTATGTGTGTTTGTGTGTGTGTGTGTGTGTATGTATGTGCTTGTGTCTGTCTGTGCTTGCGTCCATGTGGGGGGGGGGAGAGGAAGTGAAGGCTGTTTTATGTGTGGGTGGTTTGGGGAGAGGGGTTGAAATGCCACTGTCAATATATGGACAATGTGGATCTGAAAATAATCTAAGTAACACCCCAGACTAAGCAAATCTGGTGACATGAGAGAGGAGAGAGATTCCTCTTTGAAACTTCTGGACTGATCTGGATCTATTCAGACTCGCCAAGATCCATCAAGATACACTAACATGTATTTAGATTGTAACTCCTAACAAACACAGGTCTATATGTAGATAATTGCATTTGGCTATGCAGTGGAATATGGTAAACTCTGAGGTGAAATTGGCAGCCTTGCTTTGCCTTCCGTATTTGTACAGTAGAAAAAGCCCTGTGCCAAAGCATTAATCAAAATCTTTTGCAAAGAATATGCGTTTAATAATTGTTGACATGTTTTAAAGACTGCAGAACAATCTGTTGGAGGAAAATGTAGTTCAATACATCACCTTTTCAACTTTAACAAAGCAGTGCACCAGCTAAGTAATTACTAGGTTTCAGACAACCAGTAAAATATGAGAGGAGAGCATACTTACAGCAGATGAAACTGAGAGTCAGTGATTGCAAACCGAGAGAGAGCACCAGTAGGCAGCTTTCGATTCATGAATATAAATGATCTATTGTAATTTTTTGGGGGGATTAGAGGCCAATGACATCCATTACTACTGACAAAAAGTGGTACAGCTCATGCAGTAGATGGAAGGAATCAAGTTTTTAATTGCAGTATAAACATGAAATAAGTATCAGTATAAATCAAGTTACTCATCAATTAAACACAGTGATTTGCAACTGTCACCCAGACACCTCCCTTATTTATGGCATCAGAAGATGAATAACAATATTGTGCTTATGTGTAAATTAATCTCTTGTTTGGAGATCCTTCCACAGTCGCATAGTAAGATGGTTTTTTTTTTTTCATTCGTTATTGAATATATTTTGAAGAGAGGGGCTAGAAATTGTTAATAATTATCACCTTGTGACTAAGGAGACTTCTGCACAAAATGAACTTAAAACTGCAACAACAAAAAGAAGAGTCTATTGATGAGAAAAAAACATCTTA
This sequence comes from Anguilla rostrata, assembly GCF_018555375.3. Classification (NCBI taxonomy): domain Eukaryota; kingdom Metazoa; phylum Chordata; class Actinopteri; order Anguilliformes; family Anguillidae; genus Anguilla; species Anguilla rostrata. The sequence continues at coordinate 37,851,903 of NC_057933.1, read as the reverse complement.
ACTGTCCCCACTTCCCAGCAATCATTGTAGTCTTTACAGCTGACAAACAAAGACAGGGAAGATTTTCTTTGTGTGCAGACAACTGCAGCTTATTTGGCGTACACCTCTCCACTGTCTGGACACTCCTGTTAGAAACCGTGAATTTGCTGCCATCATTTTAATCAGGGTGCCATTGATTTTTACAGCAGCTTTCAGCCATCTCTGCCCCCATAGCTCTGCTGTATAATGGACTGTGCAGCCGGCAACTCAAGTTTGCCTGTGCTGTTGGTTTCCAGGCAAAAGGGCATAAATATGAATTAACTGGTGATAAACAGCTGCTATTCCCAGAGTCAATAAAAGTGGTCTGGGGGAAGCAATTAAAAATAAATAAATCTGCAAATAAATAAATAGATTTGTGAAAAGAGATGGGAGTGGCCATCAAACAAAGGAGCACGGAGCCCAAGCAGACTCAACGTGGCAGGCGCTTTGTAATGGAGAATTGATCTCTGTAAAAGCCTCAGAGACGCTCGAGTCTACCAGCAGTCCGAGACCCGCCATGGCGCAGCAGGGGCAGCTGTTTGTTTATTCAACTCCCATGATTCCAAGTAGATAATTGGTCTGCAAAATTGGTAGCAGGGGCAAACCGGGTTCCATGCTCCTCGCATCTGGCAGGGTTGCGTGTGTGTGTGTGGGGCGGGGGTGGGGGGGGTGGGGGGGGCGGGAGGTTGGAGAGTGTTTAGGGTGGTATGTGTGGGGGGGAGATTTCAGCAGCCCTTTATTGTCACAAATTTCAAAGACCATCATGGTGAGACCATTAAAAAAAATTGTTTTTGTTGTTACATTTTCAGGTGCAGGCAGTGTCTCACTGGAACCTCATTATGGATAGTGAAAGTTACTGTAGAGATCTATGGGTCTCCAGGCAGACCTGACAACAGTGACATGGTTTAATATGCTAATGTGGATATTGGGATAAATGGCAAGTGCCATTACCTGTGAATCTGTGCATCTATCTCAATGCTTTCACAAGTTTCAAATCATTTATTAGCTTCAGGTGCTTCTGTAGGAAATAGCTTTGCCAGTGGCTTTATCTAATCTTTTTTTATCTGATGGTTCCATTGCATGCAGTTCTAATTATTTACAACATAGATTGTTAGTTTTTTATCTGCTTGTAAAATCTAGATTAAAAGGAAAATCAATGAAGATCTGGATTGTTTCCTGGTGATGAACCTTTTTACTGCACAAAATTTGCTTTGTAGAGTTGAAATCCACAGACCAAGGCAGATAAATGAGTATATTTATAGCATGCAAATATCCCAAAATCTCAAGACAAGGTAACTGTCTCTAGTGAAAATACATAGACACAAAATCCATGCCAAGGAGATGTCCATTTTGTTGCATTACCAAAACTCCACATTCTGTAGCTCACTATCTTGCATTAATTTGTTAATTTTTAAAAAGAGACCAATCATGTGACTCTATATAGTAATGTTTCATTAGTCTTCTCTGTTGATTCAACCTCTGTTTAAAGTGAAATCTCTGTAGCATGACTCTGGGATAAAATACAGCCCATGGAAAGCCTTAGGTCAGACTTTATAAATCTAATGCTTGGCCGTAACTTTTTTGCCCCGCTGCTTATCTGAAAATATGTCTCAACTTCCACTAGAAAACATTAGGTCTCCTGTTAGGGACACAATTGAAATGATAATCAGAATGGAAACAAGGGAAACATGGCTTTCAAAATCTTTTTTTGATATGTTCTGAAAGCTATTGTTTCATTCTTCTGCTGGAATCCAGCCAACATTCCACCTTATATATACACTGATTCAGCAGTTTCAAAACATAGGAAGGCCATAGAGGAAAGAAACTGTAAGTGCTTATAACTGACACCCAAAAATAAATTAAGACTCAAGAGCTCTAATATGATTCAAGAACTTCCTGTAGAAATCGACATTGTCTGTTGCCAGTCGGGAATTCACAGTGCAGAGCTGCCGTGTGATCCTCATGATCCAAGGCGTTCCCATCCCACCGGTGCTGAACCACAGGTGTTGTTAGAGGTGAGGGCTACAGTATGCAGACCCAAGGGCAAGGAGGTGAACTTGTACAGTCCGTTGCCATGGCCAGAGCCTTCAAGCATTACATTTCTTCCCCCTTTCCATTAGAAATATCAAACTAGGGGACAGGTTCTATTTTGAGATAACAGGATATTCTTACTGATGAAGTGGCAAGACAAAAATGAAATAGTCTCACTCATCAAATAGGGACACAGACACAAATCTCACCTTCTGTCATTTGTTTCTTGAAACATCTTGCATTTTGATGAGGGAGGTGGCTCAGTTCAGAGCCCAGGGTGAGCGGGTTCCCCTGGGCAGGACTGGAGGAACACACTGAGGAGACTATTTAAGTGACAGTCTGACTTCTGTCAGCAAACTCCAGGAAATGTTGGGAAACAGTGTAAGTAACCCCAGTGCTCTGCATCTCTGTGGGAGCGACGTCAAGGTTTCCTCTCCTCCAAATAAAGGAGATCATTTTTAAAACAACTCTTGTAATTTCCTAAAAAAAATAAGTGCTGCTACTCATAACATTTTTGTATTATGCCAAAGCAATCTCAGGCCTGTTTTACTGCTAAAAAAAACGAATAAAGATGATCACAGGTGTATCAAACAGTTACTGTTTACTTCCAGTTTATCATCTTTAAAACCTTTTTTAAAGCATTGTGTACGGCTTAAATTGAACTGCATCAACTTTAAAAAAGGTTTGTTTAAAAAGGTTTAACCTTTCTTTTTTAACTTTAATACTACATGCACATACAACCTTTGTGTGTTTTCTGCACCTTGAAAAGCAATTTTGACCTAAGCAGAATAACATATGCTGAAATTTGCTTGTTGATATGAGTGTTCAGAAATGCATTTTTGTTAAAAACAAATAGAATTACATAGCCAATTTGGATACATGCATCTCTGGAATTTCTTTTGTGAAAATACAGCAGTGGAATGAAAGGCAGTCTTTGTGGCCCCATATTTACAATTTTGCAGCACCTCTAATCCATAAAGGAAAAACATTTCACAAACAAGTTACATGGACCTTGATTACAACTGCAAACATTCTCAGCATGGGAGAGCAACACATCAAGGGCCAATTCAATTTACGGCAAAGTGCTTAGCCAGATACAGTAGGAGAAAAAACTGCAGTAGCAGATTTAAAGCAGCATACTTTTGTACTTTTGCGACAGCAAGTTTTTATTAAACAGGAATGCAAATGTAATGAAAAAGTCATTCTTTTGCTCTGGGGACTTTGCCCTGGCTCTATAGGTAATTTTTTGTGGTATTTTGAGTCAACACATCCCACCCAAGCGAATTGTGCTATAAAATAGTTGTATAATAGTACAGCACAGGACAGCTCAGCATCAAATGGCTGCAGAGCATGTAAATGACAGGCAGGGCACACATGCCCCAGACCAATAGCTGCAAAAGCCTAGGATAACAATTATGAAGGAAAGAAGGAACTCAGCCATTGCACAAATATATTTTTGTTACAAATATTCCCAGAATATAACCTAACCCTAACCCTAATCCAAGTTTATACACAACAAATGATAACACATTTATGGATTGTGAATCATTTTATCAGACTACTTCTACTTTTTAAAATGAAATTAAGATTTAAATACAAGGAAAACATGAAGTAAATGACAATAAAAATGTTTACATTTTGTAGCAGATAAATATGCAAAAGAATAGGAATGGATGGAATTCATTTTTAGTGATACTACCTCATATCTGATTAATTCAGTCTTGTTGCAAGGTGCTTTGTCGAAACGTGCTGTGTCAATTTGTTTTATTAGTCATTCAACATTGATTACTTGACAAAAAAATGCTGTGCATGTTATTTTTTCTGGTTTTTTTATTTATTATTTCTTACATTTAAAGATAAATCATTATTAATAGACCACAATGCCAGAATTGTGTTCGATTTTTAATTGAAAGAAGACAATAATATAATTATCAGTTTGTTCCTCATTTGTTTTTGTTGTGACAAATATTACTTTACCTGTTAATTAAATATGTTCATTAAAATGTTACCTTTTTGCTATCAACAAAAAATTATAAAAATATAAGGTGCTATTTCTTATCTTCTAGATAAATGGTATCAGCTTTGTCCAGACAAACACATACACAGTATGTACAGACAGACACATGCGCACACGTCTATATGCATATGCTCATTTAAAATTTAAATGAAATGTGAGCATATCTTTTATGTCTTGCCTGTCCATAGTTGACTTTTTTTTTCAATTTTGATATAAATGTTATTTGCTCATGATGGGTCAATCAATTCATTATCATATTTGAGAAATATGTAGCTAACCTACACGTTTTCACAATGTACCAAGCATGAACATGCAATCAAACACTGGGTTTCTTTTATTGGAAATGTTTTAAAACAAAAATGAGTCATAGAATAATATGCTTTTTATATTGAATTGTTATGTTTGTTATAAATATTAATAACATTATGAAAGCCCATAATAAACATACATGTTTTTAAGTAAAATAAATGAGGATGCATTGGATTAAATGTCTAATAGTAGTCACAATAAGTGTAGGCTTATTATTTGCCCATATTTGGCTTTGAAACCACCCTGGCGAGTAATTTACTGTATGCTATATACCCATAACCATTATTTGGCAGTGAAGAAAAATGAATGCTATAATGAGCACAGACAGTTACATAAATGGAATGGAATGCCCAGAGCAGAACTGGCATGAAATCTTTCAAGTTTTATAAATAATCCCAGTTTTATGAGCCACTCAAATAGATTTTTCCCCAAACCTTGTTCCAGGTTATTGGTCTTGCTTGTCCGTTTTCTCTTCTGGTGTTGAAATTCTTTGTATGCTGGAGCCACAACATTAAGTTACATCTGAAGGAATGAATTGAAACCTTTTTTGACTGAAATAGTGGTGGATACAACAATACTTTCATGTTAGTAGGCCATTGATAACAAGCTCTGCATTGGTTATATGGTTTAAAAAGTTTAATACCAAAACAATTATTTTGTTGTTTGGTTAATGTGTTATACTGCTTTCTTTAATTTTCTTACCCTTATCAGACACGTCTTCATGAAAATCAATCCGACAACTTGCCATTTCTTGTATAAATGTATGTGAGTTGATGAGTGTTGAATTTGGCTTTGCTACATTATGAGAGGGGGAACAGGAAGATGGCTCTAAATTGATGAACAGGACAAATGGTATGCCACTGATAGATTGCACTTGTAAGTAACACACTGTATGTGTGTGTGTGAGTGTGTGTGTGTGTGTGTATGCATGTGGGCCATACCTTGACTATTTGCTTAGCTACTGGCTTTTTCTTATTGTGAGAAATATCTTTACCGATACCGTGGTTTAATTAAAGAAAATGGCTGGGGCGATGTAAAATTAAAAGAGAGTCAATCTGTTGTTGTTACTGTGGGTTAATGGCAAAGCAAGAGAGTTGGTTACAATCTGACTCTCCTCCCCTCCTTAAAAAGAGTCTGGCTTTGAAGTTTGATGTTCATTGATGAATTCCATTTGATTTAATTGAATGAAATGAAATTCTTAAGGCAGTAGTCACAAAGTGTAAATCCCCCTCCCATGATCTTCATCCAAGATTCACCTCTTCTTACACATCATCATCAAACACAAAACAAAGGTGGTGTGTGTGTGCGGGTAATAGGATAACAGGGTAATAGTGTGTTTATTCTTGTGAAATGACAAAGAAATAACATTCCTGTGGCACGGTGGTGCAGTGGGTAGCACTGTTGCCTCACAGCAAGAAGGTCCTGCGTTTGAATCCAGCCTGGGCCTTTCTGTGTGGAGTTTGCATGTTCTCCCCGTGTCTGCATGGGTTTCCTCGGGTTACTCCAGTTTGCTCCCACAGTCCAAAGACTCTAAATTCCCCATAGGTGTGAGTGTGTGAGTGAATGGTGAGTGAATATTGTGCGAGCCCTGCAATTGATTGGCAGCCTCTCGGCCAATGAGCACACCCCCCACGACCCTGCTGGATGGATGGACAATATTCCCTTTTGGGGGCGGGGTTGTCTGAGAAGCAGCCACATTGTGAAGTTTAGAAAGTTCAGAAAGGAGAGAGAGCGGGGGGGGGGGGGGGTTAATAAAGTTTACAAGTTGATAAAGAGGAAAATCACCACAGGAGCAGTTTCAAGGAAGAACCTCCCCTCCCAACACACACACACACACACACAAGTACTCTCCTTTCTTTCATTATCAATATATATATTTCCAAGAACATAATACAAATTTACACCATACACATAACACTATGTAGGCTGCATGTTCATATCAGCCATGAATTGCCTTACATTTACAGCATACGTGTACAACAACAGTGTCATGAGTCCAAATATTGTGTATTCATTTCTGCACTGTGTGCGTATTTTGTGCAATGCTCTTTGGATAAGAGAGTTTCAGCAACTCAGAGGTCACTTCCTCCCTGGCACCGACAGGCATTTGGCTCAACTCAAATCTAAATACTGTGTACTTCATCCTTTAAACTAACTAGATGTACAATCCTTTTGTTTCCCATCTTTATTTTTATCTATATTCTGGTTTGGCAGTCATTAACACAAGTTTAGAACAGTGTGTGGCAGACAGATCCTTGTCTGTTTTGTAATTTTAGAAAAAAATGTAGATGTGCACTTTTAGAGAGATCAAGATGCAGTCTTACATAGTGTGGAGGAAATCAATGCACATACTCAATGCTACAATGCACAGTCCATATGCTACCCAGGATGTTGAGGCTAACAATGTTGCCAATGAATAGTCAATGAACAGTCTGATTCATTTTGTCAAAGGTCTCTACAAAAAGTAATCTGTGAGAAATAAATAACTAGCAAATGGTTTTTATTGGCCCTTGCTCTATCTATTAAGATCTTGGTCCTCAGAAATACATATTAGCGGCATTATCATTAGTTTTGCCTTTTAAGCCCAAGTTGTATTACAGACAGACCACATCTTGCACTGGCACCCTGCACATCTATGCAGAAAATAAAAAAGAGTAATGTAGAAAGGTAGACGCAGACTGAGAGTGACACTGAAACAATCAATGAAAATTATGAGGTGCTGTTAAGTATTAAGTTTTGAGCAAATTATATGCACAGTCACCAGGATGGTACTTTCCAAACACGTATTAGGATGAGGGCTTCTTTTATGGTTGTAATTGTAAAAAAAAAAAAACAATTCTAAATATGCTATGTGAGTGTGTGCGTGTTTCAAAATGTGAAATTACATTTTATCTTGACCTAGTTGTTCCAGAATAGTAGTTTCCATGTGTTGTGTGCATGCAACTGTACCTTGGTGTGTGGTAGTGATAGAAACGGTAGTATAAAAAGTAGACTGTCCCTTATACTTTACTCGATTTTATCCACCTGGTTTCCTGGTGTTTCTGGATAAGAATGTGTGCATATTGCTTTGAAAATCTATCTTTTCTAAGGCACTTTATTGCCAAGTGATGGCTCAGGGTTACATGCCCTTCACCTCAGATTTCACTGAAGAAGAAAAAATTAGGAACCTGTCTATCAAGGATTTCCCTGCCTTTCTCCCAGAATCCTTTAGTTCTCTTGTACTGATATCTATAACAAAAAAACATGCCAGTATATCTTCAAGTCAGACCAGGTTGAGGTTCAGGAAGACAGGTTAATATAGGTTTTAATGTCCAAGCACTGATTACCTGTAATACACACACTTGCACACATACACACACAGAGGGCCATGGAGAGAATGAACGACAGAGTGGGTTGGGGGTAAAGGATCATTATTTTGTGATACCATGATAGGCTTTTAAAGGAGTGTGCTTACTCTGGAGTTTTTATTTCACAGAGTAGGCTCCTGCATCTTCTAATGTATCATCAAATATTTTCTTGTTCCAGCCACAAATGTTATTTATATAGTTACACCTGTACTGTAGTACTCTGTCAAAACAGGGAAACATACTTTTGAAATTAACCAAACGATTTCAATTATTTCTTTACCAAACTATTTTGTACGTTGCAACTGTCATTAAACACTCGTGTTTTAGGCTACACTAAAAGAGAAGTGCATATTGTATTTCTTAATTTAGCTACCAATCCTGTATCTGGCAATGAGCTATATGGCTACCTTTTAATTCTAAACTTAGATCATTAAAATTCGTTATTACAAATTGTTGGTACTGAATTCGTACGTGTGTAGCCTACTCCTTGCATAATACAAGTTCAGAGTTCCACGCTTTTGGAAAGAGATTATAACGCTTTTTCAGAAGAAGAGTTTAGAGTCTTTCCTTCTAACGCTCAAACTAGTTATGTCTTTGAAATCCATGGAACACGTTTGATCAGGCGTCGGCTAACGTTGGTGTAAAACGTCAAGGCTGTTTTCATAAAGAAATTTCTGGTTAACCACGGTACCGTGCGGTTGTCTGTCATGTTATATATTGGCAAAGTTGTCAGAATGATACAACTTGATAGTGAGATCTGATGGTAATATATTGATGTAAAGACCTAGTGAAGTTGTGTTTTGCTTTAATTGTGGTTACGACCTATCTGAATGAATCTCGGTGCCAGCATTAAAGGCGAATATAAGTTCTACACGCTCGGAAACAAATCCTGATCTGTTTAACACGTAGCTCAAAGAGAATACAGATAAAGAACCTTTTCTTGGAGACAATTTATGAAACATTAACTGAGGAATAGGCTACTATAATTGAGTAATTAGTCGTAGCTCACGTCGGATGTTATTGGACACGAGTCTGCTGAAAGGAAACTTTTATTCCTGGCCTAATTCTAAAGTCAGCAGCGAGTCATTTCTGTTTCGGCCTGTGTGCAGGAGGGAAAAGGGTGGTCTTAAATCACCGGAACTTTACGAGGAACGAGGATGTCCATGTAGCCTACAACTCGGTGTTTATGTACTCCCCAAAGTGTATCAAAGCTCAGATCCACAGAAATAAAAGAAAAGTCAAACAAAACAAGCATTAGACTGCATAATATAAAGTATGGACACGGGAAACAGGTGAGTCTTTGTTTAGGTGGTTGAGGTAGATCGATATCTCGGTTAGCAAGCCCGGAATCTTGCCCGTTTTCCTCCAGCACTCTGCAGATCAGCTTACTGCTTGTAGACAGACTGTCGCCTACACTCTGACAGACAACCTGCCTCACCCCACAAGGAAAAAAACAGGAGAAAAAATACCCATCTTCATTCTTTAAAAAAAAAGAGAAAAAGGAATGAAATTCCTACATTTTAAAAGCATTTTTCTTTTTCTGGGAACGGAATTTGACAGCGAAACCCTGTTTGTTTCTGCGTTTAACGCTGACAATAAACACTGTTTTGTCATTTGAGAATAATCCATTACAATTTCCAGAAGAGAATAAAGAAGCGATAGAAGAGAACCAGGAGAAAATATGTAGGCCGAATAAGAATGCTGGCAGGCAGTTATTAATTACACCAACTTATTCAGAAAAAAACATGAGCTCTTTGAATTCCTGAAGATTCAGGAGGAACATTTTAAATGCCCAGTAAATCACGCAGGTGTTTGACAAATTACTAAAAAGTTTGAGAACGCGTGGCTTATGGGGTAATTCAATCAAACATTTTGGTTTGCCGTTTTGTAAAAAATAAAAAAATCGATAATTTATTATAAGAAAGAAATAAAGACTATAGGAATGTAACTTTGTGCCAATACATTGGCCTACGATAGTTCCGTGATCGAATAATGTATGTTTCTGTAAACTATAACACGTGTACAATTACACAACTTCTGCAATTACGCTAAAAAATCTGCATATATAAGCAGAAATCACAAATTCCTATGATTATTATTATGTAGCATTACTATTATTACGTAGCCTACATGACTTACTATGCTCAAAGATCAAATGGAACACAAAAATACGTTAATTGCAACCCAACAAAGAAGATGAAATCCTTATCTTTACCTTTGCTATACTTTATTAGGTTAAACTCTGTTCGTGATTTTTCACAGAATGCAGCAGTCTGTTTTTCACCCTATATAACCACCCCCCACCCCACCCCTCAACTTTTAGATCAAGCCTGTATATGAGTGAAGTAATTTACCTGTCGGTCAAATCTGAAGTTATAAAAAATATTTTTTCTAAGCACAGTCTTTTCTCACTGCAGGGCAAAAACCGTATAGTGCCTATCAGATGCCAAAATGGTATAGACGTGCAACAGTGTAAAGGGTACAAACATACATTTAAACTTGATGAACAGCGCATTCGTTTTCCGTAATTGGTCTCGAGTCAATGTGTAATAAAGACCATACAGAAAATTTATTTTTCTTATAAGAACGCGTATTTTTCATCGACAATACGAAAAAAAAATGTTAAAAAATAAATAAATAAAAAACCGGATCTTTTTTATAAGCAGTGTTGCCGGGATTTGTTAAATGTATTGTATTCCCTTGAGCTTCTTCGTGTTTATAGTACAAACGAGGAACTGTGAAAACAAAGCAGTAGATAAGGCTAAACCCACCAACGGTCTACATAAGTGTGTAAACATTACTCCATAAGCACCTTACCGTTCCCAATGGCTTTTAAAAATATATATATATATTCTCGACATAAAATAATTTAACAGGAATATAAACTTGAAGCGTGTTGAGACACATAAAACATAATTATATGAGATGGGAAAATGTAGGCTATAAAAAATATTAGGCTAATATTCCTCGTCGTATGGGATATATAAACATGTAAACAACGAAGAAAAAAAGTCAACATTTACTAAAAAGGCTATATTCACAGAGCATACAATGCATTCATCAATACTGAGGCTGTTATGTTGCTGTTACTACCCTACTAGTACTGCAACTATGGTGTTGTCCTAAATAGCCCTTGGTTCGTTTCTTGTACGTATTATGATCATAAAACAGTATTTGAATATAGATTAAATGAAGCCATGAATATTATTCGGTAACTCTTCAGTCCAATAACTTAATTAGAATCAGAAAAATATAATAAAAACACAGACAAGCAGTGTTTTAAAGATTTTAAATAAAGACATACTTAAATTTTTTAAAACTATTATTAGTATTATTATTATTAGGCCCTATTATTATTATTATTATTATTATTATTATTATTATTATTATTGTTATTGTTGTTGTTGTTGTTGTTGTTGTTTTTGTTTTAGCCATTAAACAACCATAATAAATTCTGAAAATTTGAGCGCGTTCAAATTACCACTTTTTATGAGTTTGCAATTACACATAGGCTACGTTCAATACATTACATTACGGTAGTTTAGCTCCAAGACATTTATACGTACTGCGCATTCTACCAGAGAACCGCTATCCTGTATTCTGGGGCATTGCAGCCCATGTGGCATTCCCCTTCTGGTAACTATTAACACCAGACAAACATATTGGTAAAACCACATGCCGTCTACGTGGATACGACGCAAATCGACCCAAAATGTTCCTCCAGGCCTTCCTTGTAAGAGAGCTTGTGCGCGTCAGCGGACAAGGTACCTCATGCGCTACGTTGAAAAGCAAATGGAACAATTCGAATGTTGCTGTAATACCGTGCTTGCGGATTGACTGTACAGACGTCGACAGAGTTTTTTTTTGAAATGTGTAAATATGGCTTTATGTTTTATCTAAATTAAATAGGCTACAGAATAGGGACGGTTGGCCTTATCGCAGTGTTTATCAAAGGTTGATATCCTTCATGACTCTTCTCTCGTTTAAGCAGGTGTCATAATGGCGTAGTGTAGGCTATCTTGATGAATTACTGGCAGACTTACTTCTACGGATTAGACACATTTAAAGATTTATGTCCCAGGCAATGCTTCGCCTTTTCTACGTCGTTAACTCATTGTTCATATAAGGTCAGTGAACTGTGAGAATAGAAAAAGTGACTTTTTCTATTACTTCATATAACGAGTAGGTGAAACAAGAATAACAATTACACGAAACTTAATTCAAGTTTTAACTCTTTCTGAGCCAGTCTTTTTAAAAGCAATAGCCGCCAGACATGAAACCACCTACTAATAAAATGTTGGGCTATTTTTCAGTAAGCTGATGGGGTCGAGTTCTTATTTATCCTTGCAAAGGTTCATTGCGCGAGCATATTTCCGTTCAACAAAAAGGCTATGCAAAGCCTGAAGATTATGCTGTAGGCTATATGCGTAGGACAACTGTAACTCAATTTTTTTTGCTGTGTTTCACCATCGTAGGACCAATCAACCTATCATAAATTTAACCTAATAATACTTGACTAAATTTGCACGATTTTTTCCGTTTTCATACAAATCAACATGGCCTTCTCTTTTCAGCGATTGTGGCTAAATGCTTTGCTTCAAGTACTCTGAAATTCAAATCCCAATCTTGGTGTACTGAGGAGGTTTTTTCCCCTCAGTTTTCAACCAATTCGTGTAAAACGAATTATTTCTTACCGGGGTCACATAACCATACTAAACTGGCCTCTCACATCATCAGAAATTCAAGTCCCGCGTAGCTTTCCGCATGTCTACTGTGAGTCACAACTATTGATTGGTTCCAGTGCTGGCCCTCAACTATTCTATTTGATAATGATGAATACATGTGTTATGATTTTATGATTTTATAATGAATATTATTGTTCTTTTATGTTTCGATGATAAATATTTTCCTGATGCCATATATTAACAAATTCGCTTTAATAAACGAAAAAAAGAAACAAAACATGTTACTCTCTTGTTGTTCAAGTTTCTATTACCAAAATACAGTACAGCAAAAAATAGGATGATACTTGTTTGTGTTGCCCATGTTGACCAAACCAAGAAATTTTACATAACGTCATGCACGTTATTGATCTCCTCGGGTTGTAATGCTGATGCCGAGATATATCGGTCACGGGACAATGATCCGCGGTAGCTTTAAATTATGTGTCAGTTGAGCTGCCTAACATCACAGCATACAAAACAGTACTATTCACGAGCTATGTGAATAGGAGTAATAAAGAGACAGAGCGAGACACAGAGAGAGATTTCTGAAAACGTGAAACAGGTCTATACAAGTGTATATAGAAGATAAAACTGAATTAATTCACTTATTTATTTTGTAGACAGCTGAACGGAAAAAAAAATCAGTTATCTACAGTTCACACATTAACTTTTCATTATAATTTGTGATGTTGGGCGTTGAGTTGGCAGTCCAGGCTGACCAGACATTTTCAGCTAACCTTCATACCTACACAGTAAAGTGTCCAATGTTAATTCAACTCTTAACAGATAACATTTGGTCCCACATTCCTGAGTTGGACCAAATGTTATCTGTTAAGAGTTGAATTAACACTGTTAAAACTGAATTAACATTTGATATGTTAATGTGTATATTTAGAAATTACTGCACAGATTGGTTATAAAACATCACGCTCAGTTCATCGTCATTTTTTTTTTTTTTTAGAATATATAGGTGAAATGTGAACTGACGCTGCACTTAACTGCCATGATATTACATATTGTTAACAGAATGATTCTCACTCCCGCCTTATCACCATTCAGGCAGGTTCGTTCAACCCAAGGTTGTTTGCGATCGGGGGAACAGGCATTAACCTAAAATAAAATGCCATTTTTTATTATCAGGTCAAGCACATTGACATTCAGAGTTCAATTAGTAGGTCAATATCAACATACTATTTGCCATTACATCAAACTTATCTGGCACGAGGAATTATTTTCGGTGTGTCAGTTCCGTGCCGTTCACCGAAACATTGACCAGTTTCCATGTTAGTCTAACTGCTAAAAATGTATTTAATACTAGAGTAAAATAACTATCTCCCTTTGACTCTCTCTCTCTCTCTCTTTCTCACACACACACACTCACACGCGTGCGCGCGCGCACACACAAAGCTTATCTGTTTCAGTGAATAATAAAAAATATTGTATTACGCACTGAGTAATCATCTTGCATCTGAAAAGTCCATTGGAATATCATGCGATTCCCTGTCTAAAACAAGAACTGAGAAATGACCGCACTCACTTAAAGAAAATATTGCTATTTCTATATAATTGGGACAATTGGACTCCCACGTGCAGGATATGTGGTTTTTCGGGAAGAGTCAGTAAATTGAAATGACACCGCTTTGCACTTAAACAATCTAATTTCGTCAAGGTATAAGTTGTTTGTTTAACCCGACAGATCGGGGCACCCATTCGCACGCTTTACACACTCATTAAAACGATTATTCACGATCTGTCGAATGTTTTCTAGCTCATTCACACGAAATCTCTTACTCTAGTCCACGACCACTACGAATCTGGAGTAGGCTAAGGATTGTCCGCCCCGTACCACTTCATGGCAGCCTGTTTCATCTGTTGCATCAAACTCAGTTGTGAAGTTATCTATGGTTATATGTATTGTTTTTCTTTTAACTGCCGAATCTAAATACAGAAAAATGCTATAATGTGGATTTGTCTGAAGGAAGGTCCACGATGTAGTTGATTCCCTCATATTGACTTACAATGAAGATGCACTTAAAGGTTGAAAACACGCACACGCGCGCACACAGTCGTTTCGTCTATATTATATATGGGAAGACATTAAAAGACAATATGAATCTTCTAGATAACAAGATATACATCTTTAAAAGCTTTTAAATATATTTCGTCACAGGTCATTTAAAAACTATTTAATTAGGCCTATATGAGCAATGCCACAATACTAACGTCTGACATTCCACGACAAAATTCTCCAAATGCAAATAATAACCAACACAGACATGGATATATGTATTTTGTTTTTAAACGACTGTAAAAGGTCATCAGACAAGAACAGTAGGATTGCCACATTATTTTTGCTGTTGTTTTGTTTGTTGTCATAATTATAAGTACGTTCTATAGGCTTCATGTTATTATTATTGTTATTGTTTTATTATTCTGAGATCTGTAAAGCATTTTCTTCGTTATCATTACATTTATTCTGTATTTTATTTGTTATAGCCACCTTATTATGTAGCCTATTTATGCAATGGGGTAATCGATGTAATCATACCATCACATTCAACCGATTGTTTATCACGAGTAAAATATACCTTTCTCTGTAGCAGTAGTAATAATTGTGTTCTGTTATCGTCCTATAGTAGTAATATCAGTAGGTCTCAGGGCTGCAGTAGTAATAGGAGGAGGAGGAGGGGGAGGAGGAGCGGTAGTAGTAGTTTCCGCAGACCGCAGTTGACCTAGTAGTGGTAGTAGGCCTACTTCTTGGCTAGTTATAGTATTCTTAGCATCAGCAGCCGGAGTAGTTGTAGTGTAAATGGTACCTATACAACCAGCTGCGGCTAAATCCGTTTTAGTTGTGTATTTAGACTATTATTACTAGTTACACGATTTTCAAGATGATGCTCGACAAAGTTCACTCAAGGCAAATACAATAACAATGGGGAAAAGTAAGACCCTTCTGTGTGATTCGAGCGCCCTCAATCTGCGAAACTCGGATTACATTCAAACAACAAATATCCACCGACCATTTATTCCTCTTCTTTTTATTTTTCTTAAGTGTTGCAATAATCAGCTTTTTCTTATAGCATACATTATAATTCAGTTACCTACATGTTAGCACTGTCATTTTCGCCACGCAATATCTTTACAATTGCAAAGATATTATAACGAAACAAATAGACCAGCCATACGTTGTGCAAAAGTTTGAAATCGGGGTTTAGGTGTACGTTTGGCTCCTGAAATCTATAAAGGAGTATAATATATATATACACACACACTGTATACCGATTTTTTTAGGACAACCTCCGACCGAATGTGCACTCTTCTTGCCCTGCATTTCCGCACGCGATGGCTCCACCATGAAACAGAAATTGCACCATTGTTCCAGCGACACATTCGTCCCTAATCTGCATTTTTTTTGATTTCGGAATGGACGCACTGGACATAGCCTACCCATTGATATACTAACATTTTTTCAGGTTGCGAATGGGAAACTTTACAGGCGGCGGGAAAATAAGATACCGTATGTTACAAATGGGCTGATTTGCAGAAAATGTTTTATTTTTTCTCTTGCCCGTGCATGCACCGCTCCCGAAAATTCAGCTAATTGTAAACAGAAAACTGTTCCTGAATTTCTTTTAAAAAAAATTTTCAAAGAACATTTGGTATGAAATAAAGTGCTACAATAGAACACAGATACCCATACCTGCATAACCTACCATGACATATACGCCCATACGTATACGTTTCTTTCAGCACACAGTGCACACTTTATTAAGATGTATTAAGATGAATAATACACACTAAATGACTGTGCTATTCAGGTTAAATAGCGCGTATAAAGTAAACCATATGCTACATATTCTGTTCAGGAATGTTTCTGTCCAAACCTCGCAGTTGGAAAACACACATAAGGGCCGGACATTCGAATAAACACACACAACTCTGTCTTGTATCGGAATTCAAGATTCATACAGAAATAATATATTGGTGATTCAGCCCATTGACTAAAATGTACGGTAACTTGGACTGGAATCGTGAAGGGAGAAGTAATGCTAAAGTAAATTCCTCATTAGATTGTGTTGGCTATTGCTACTGCTCAAACCTTGGCAAAAGATTTCCGCGAGGAAATTTAGGAAAGAAAGTTTCATTCAGAGTCTATAGCTACGGTGGTTGACACATTCTGCTTGAGGTCTGAGTATGAACCACACCCTCCCCCTATCATTCTTCCAATGTGGACGGACTCGAAACATCTATCCATTCATTGAAAATTAATTTCAACAGGAACACAAGTTTTCACGGTCTCGAACTTCAGGAAATCTGAGGCGCATACACGTAAAACGCCTCATGCCAATACGCAGTGTGGATATTTGCTTAAACACATTTTTCCAAATGTATTGTATGTATTGTCTGAAACAAGGTTCATGTGATTCACGCAGAGGGTCTGGCATTGGCTGCAGGTAGGACATGAGGCGGGTTATAAACCTATTCAAATTACACACAACAGTGGATGATTAATTTCAGCATTAATTGTACACCAACAAAAATATTACCTATTTTGCATATAATGACATGATATCAACACAACCGAGGTGTGTATGTATGTCTGCACATGTATGTATGTGTGTACACGCACGCACGCACGCGCACACACACACACACACACACACTGGTTCAGTGGATACCATTATGTAAAGATATATATGTAAAATAGGTATTGGTCAGCGCTTAAATGCACAAATTAATTCTGAAATTAAAATGTAATAAGTAAAATGATTCCACAAAAAAGTAAATCAAAAATCTATTCACGGTTTCTTCAGAAAAAAAAAAATATATATATATATTTAGGCTCAAGATTTCGATTTAAACAATTCGAAGAAAAAGGTAGGCATGTTCGTTTTGCTCTTCCTACGCAATTCTATTTTAACCAAAAATAAATTGGCAAAAAAAAAAAAAAAAGTAAATCGTCATGAGATTTACAGCATCACATTTTATTAGCTTCAGTATCAGTGGCTGTTAAACGCATATCACTATTTTTCGTTTTGGTGATTAATTTAAATACAACGTCCAGTGCTAATTTCTCGGAATGTGATATGTGCAAATAAATTCAAACGCCATTCGAAATTTGATAACATATTAGGAAAACATTATTTCGATTATAAACGGGAAAACTGTCCTATACTTTGCTAAACAGAAATTTATTTAGCACAAAATGCGTATGTGTATCGCTTCAAATGTATTTTTCTTTGAGGGTATAACCCTACTACATTCAGTGTTTGTCTTTTCAGTGGTCACCCCATTTAACATTTGAACGATAGCATCTTGAAAGGAGAGATAGTGTTCCACAAGGCCATTGTGAGCAGCAGTGAGGTTATTGCATTACATTTGGACACATTTATTACAATGCCTCAGTAAGAAATGAGCAAATTACTCGTTGAACGGAGTTGAAAAATGACGCCCCTGATCTCTTTTATTTTCTGAAGAGTCTATTGTTCTTTTATAGTTAAAGGCAAAAATGTTTTCCAATAGCATCCAGACCAATGTAGAGGTTATATAAAGGCTATATTCTATTGAAATGTCCACGGTTAGATATATGAAAATCAGAATTGTAATAATGACGCATATAATTTCTATGAAGGATTTCTGTATGGGAATCTTATGTCTCGTTGCCAAACGGAATAGTATAAAAGGCAACATACATACATACAACTGAAGTAGTCATTATAGTAGCCCTATAAATTACGGCGATGACTATAATGCTGATGTAACTGCATGTTATTATTATTATTATTATTATTATTATTATTATTATTATTATTACTATTATTATTATTATTTGTAGTAGTAGTAGTAAGAAGCAGCAGCAGCAAGAGTACCAATAAATGATTATAACAATAACATAAATTTAAGACAACACACAGGAGCAAATATCTCTGGAGCACATTGTCTCTAACCTACAGTCTACAGCCTAATTCAACACATAAACATTAACCAATTATCTATACATAGACTTAGATGACAACATGTTTTCCATTTGGACTACTGATGCTATACAGATCAGTGTTCTCTTTGAATTCCACATGTTTATACCAGGAACATACAAATAGTTAAATAACACTAGACACTGTAGAAAAATCTTGTGAGTTCTTAGGATTTTTAGAACGGCGAGTTTTAAAAGATCAATTTTGCACATAAACTAAAATGTAAATTTACATTTCAAGGCCTGGGCTTCGGCCCTGGCCCGGATTTTAGCAGTAACGTATTTTGTTTCCATATACATGCATCATTTTCCATTGGCGGAATTCCGCCTTTTCTATTTCAGCTGTAAAAAAGACAAAATATTCATGATAAATGGACGTAACCTATTGTTTTATTTTGTTCGGTAAACAGTTTAAGCGACAAACACGGGCATAAGACCACAATATCACAATCATGAGATTTAAAGACGACATTAACAATCACTCAATATTTTATGAGTCATTTACTCAACACGGGTTACACGTTCGCAAAGTTAACCTATAATTACAATAGGTATTAACATTTCACTAATTACAAAAAAGAATGTGGCCTGGTGGTGGCCACATACATTAAAATATGCACAACACAAACTAAAGGCGTTCATTGATTTTGTCCCCTTCAGAAACGGCACTGTCAGATGTTGAATACTGAAGACACTCGAATATGCCGATACTTAGACTATTCGAGGATAATCTAAACCATTCTTTGGTCTATAAAGTAACAATAATGAGAAAAAATATTTAAAGGAATGCTTCGTACTTGTATTGATTTAGGCTATAGGAAAAGGACAAAATAACAAAGAGCCATGGATTGGGAACGGGTATTTTACGGTACTTTTAAAACACATATTTATCTGAAAATAACAATTAAAATTAGTGTTTAATTTTTAAAAAAATCATAATCCACCAGCGCACTCATGGTACGTGATAATACTGCAAACATGGAGACGTGGTGGCTGAAGTGATGGTAGTAGATATTTTATATTAAAATTAAGTAAATCTGCAGTCACTATTTAAATACACATTCTACTGTAATTATACTGCCTTTCCCAAACCTACGTTTTATCTTGTCTTCGGTTGTTTTCTTCACACATTGCACGTTGCTGACAGTGGAATAATAAACACACCCTAACCCCCACCCCCGACACTTGACATGTGTACAGAAAGAAATGGGGAATTGGAATAAAAAATACCTGTACTTCGGCTGCGTTCTTTTTTCTCTCTCTCTTTGTTTAGCTTCGCTTTATATATTTTACAATGTAAATGTGTGTAAAATGTTCACTTACAGTCTGCTCCTGTGATGTTAGTTAGTGTATAAGTGGATTTGAAGTAGACCCTTGATTCTGATGTGTGAAGTAATCGGAAAGTCCTCCGGAAAGTCCTGAAGAGAAAGTTGGCAGGGAGGATCTTATAGATTCACAGGGGAGAGACGATGGCGCCTGTGGAGAGGACGAAGAGGCTGCCCTCGCCGTCATTGAAGTGCTGCTCTGGGAAGTCATTGATGGATGGGGAACGTGAGGAAAGAAGTAACTGGTCTGTCCCGCGAGAAGGTTAACTGAACAAGGGTTTAAAGAATAAGTGCCAGAGCAGGGCACAGATAGACCACATGGCACAGAGGCGGCCAAGGCAGCAGCAGTGAGGTGGTGAGTGGCGTACGGAATTTCTCCATTCACAAGTCTGTCCACACTTAGGCCATTCGAAGCAGGAAAAGAGTGGTTGTTCCCCAAACTGTTTTGAGTCAACATAGTACTATAAGACATCGGATGGCTGGGGTAAGCCGATGATGTCCCATTGTAGCTCAAGGCGCTGCTCGCCCTCGGATGATGGAGCGACAGAAACGGTGACATTGGCCAGTATAAGGAGCCAGCTCTATCCATGAATGTCAGTCCTGTGGAAGTGAGACGCGCACCCCGTTTAAAAGCCAGCTTGGCCCTGGAGGTGGTCGATCTCCTGCGAAGTTTCCCTGTTGTCCCACCGATGAACACGTCGTCACTCGAAGGGTCAAGCATCCAGTAGTTGCCCTTACCCGGGTCATCGTAATGCCGTGGGACTTTAACAAAACATTTGTTTAGACTGAGGTTGTGCCTGATGGAATTCTGCCAGCCCTGCTTGTTCTCTCGATAATAGGGGAAATTTTTCATGATGAACTCGTAAATACCATTCAAGGTCAGTCGCTTCTCCGGACTCTGCCGGATAGCCATCATGATTAAGGCATTATAACTGAAAGGTGGTTTTTCATACTTGCCATTTTTCTTTTCCCCGTCTTTTCCACCGTCCCCATCTTTGCAATCCTTTTTATCTTCCTGTTTTTCTTTTTCGTCCGCGCATGTCGATTCTGGAGAACTGTCACTTTTGCTGCAAATGTTCTCCGACTTTCCGTCCTGAACCGAGTTTGGCAAAGGAAGCTTCTCCTCTTCATCGGGGGCTGATCTGTGGTGGTTATCACTTTGAACAGCTTCGGGCACAAGGCTGTTTATACTGAACGATGATTTAGGAATCATTTTCACTTCTTTCCGTTCTCCCATATCCAACATCACACGTAAGGTAAAATGGCAACAAACAGCAGCACAGTTGGATCTCAATCTCATACGCTGGCAACTCCTCTAATAAAAAACAACAACTACTTCATTCTTTAAAAACACGTCGATAAGAGACGGCTAGCTACAATTAATTACGGAGCCACAGACACTAAGCTGTAAAAAAATTGGTTGAACCCTTTTAGACTACAACCAACCACACACCATAAGTATTAACGCGTCTTCCTTCGTTCTAGCCAATCATTGAGCAGATATTAGCAGCCGTTCAAGCGCGTAAGGATACACAAGGTTCCCCAATGCAATGCAAAATGTACCCATCCCATCAACAAAGGCTTTCATTCTCGGCTCCAAGTCCAAGCAAGAAAATAGATCACATCACCTCCAGCCATTCTACTGTTTTGGATAATTTTACTCTGCTGATTCAATATGTATCTTCTTATTTAAAGTTTGTTTGCATTCCCCGGGAAAAACACAAGAGGGATGCTGAGGTGGTGGAAGAGGAGAGGTATTACTTTGTGTCTTCAGTATACTTTTATAAATAAAGATATTTGGAAATAGAATCCTGACGTTTCTATTTTCTCCGTAGTGACATTTCTTTAATAAAGTAACAGTGCATTAAAGATGTTACCAGTGAACTGCAATACGATTTACGCAAAACAGTTGTTTGGATAGACCCTGTATTTAAGACTTCGTGCACTAATTTGCATTTAATGTGTGTGTGTGTGTGTGTGTGTGTGTGTGTGTGTTAAAGGTTCTTAGGCCTCACGTTAGCAATCGCTGGCTTGTTTAGGCTCATATATACTACTGAGGGAATCCGCACGCGCCAATGGTGTCAAGGTGACACCTGAATATACCTCAAATAATTTTTCATTATATGAAAGACGTCTATATTTAAGTTAAAACGAGTTCTAGAATATATCCAACTCTATGTCAATTGAACATGACAAGATGATTCAATTTCTAAATTGCAAATGAAAACAAATAATGATCTCCTCAATGTTTAAGAACTATTATGGTTGTTTGTTGATTTTTTTGTGAAAGTGAAATTCCAGTTTATCAAGAAGGTTACAAAACACCCAAAGTAAATATAGCGTTTTCTCGCTCCTCAGTCGTTCTTGTGGATAATAATAATAATAATAATAATAATAATAATAAACAGATTATTATGTGGTGCTTATTAGGAGATGGATATTTTATTTTTGCAGTGTCCACCAACATGAAATTGATGTCACATTTCTGCGGAAAACGAGTAAATTATATGTATATACATATGTACACATATATATATGTATATACATTTTCAATAAATATATTGAATATTTTATTCAAGGAAAAAGACTATGATTCCATCTGAGGTACTCCTCGTAACGGAAGAATGGATGATCTAACCATTACTGGTGTGGTGCTCACGCAATTTGTACTTCGATTGGCGAGACGGAAAGTGTTGATTATTACACAGAATGGGGTTACAAATTCAGAAGCAGTGTGTGCAGACTGTAGTTATAAAACAGGCTCTGTTGGGTGTGGGAGACTGCGTGGTGTCTGCAAGGATTGTAGTGTGGAGAACGAAAAGGGTGTCGCGTACCCAACATCATTTTCGAGCAGAACTCTCCGAAAACAAAGCAGGTGTTACAATAGTGGAGTCCCGACTATTCCCGTTATTTTTTTATTTTATTTTTTGGCTAAGTTTCTGTCACTTTGTGTAAGCTTTTATGTTTTTGTTTACAAATATCAGCCTAAATGCAGTTCTGCGCAGACAAAGAAGGCCCCAGGAAACAGAGGGTCCAATTTCTTCATCCCAAGTCTGTGAACACTGTTATGATTTATTTTTGACGTAATACTCTATTAACCACACCCCTTTCATATAATGCTTAAGCAAAATAAAATGCAGCCTCAGTTTGAGAGCACAGTATTATTCAAGTGGAATTTAATGAATGAGAACCTTAAGACTGCAATTTGAAAGTGAAAATTAAGAGGTTCAGAGAAAATTTGCTGACCATAATAAAAAATGCTGTTTTCAAATAAAAGCTTCACCAATATGTCGTGCCAATAATTGCATGGAAACACATTTTTCTGTTTTTAATTCAATTTTTAAGGGATAGTGACACAACACAGGTACATTTTTAGCCTAACTGACTGAACGTAGTAAAAGTAAACAGTTACTATATTCTCACACTTCGCCAAGAAAGCAAAAAAACAAAAATAAAACAAACAAACATAAACGGGCATGTGCGCCCGGCGGCGTACTATCTCGCCCTCTCTCCTTTTCACTCACACACGTACGCGTGTATTTCACTTTTTTACTTTGAAAATAAAACAGTATTTCTTTAAATACTAAATACTACACATAACGAGTTTAAACACTTTACATATATATATATATATATATATATATATATATATATATATATATAGTTTAAAATCGCCATATTGGAAATTACCTTACTGTGAAATAATACAAACCAAAAAAAAAAATAATAATAATGTACATGAATGAATGAACATGCGATTTTAGAAAATATAGCTACACTGCCTAATAACTAGCTATCTTTCCAAATTGTCTAGGTTAGATTGTATTTTCATTTACTTCTAATCTTTATAGTTTCATTTTCTAGGTATACCTACCTACCTACCTTCATACGTTGGAAGCCCACGAAAATATTTTGTGTTTATTACATGGCTCTATCTTTTGCAAAAGTGATAACAGCATAAACTCTTCAATATCAGTATGGTCACTGTTTTATACGGATGCATAAATGCATTCATGAAATAATGAAACATGTCATATAACTTCGTACATTCTTACTGTTTCCATATTTTAATTAATTAAAGGCAAGATAGTTTAGGTTTCTTGAGGAAAACTTAGGGTTGCAGGGAAACTGAAACTAAATATAAGGAACAAAGGTCGGGGGTGCTCTTCGCCCAGAACGCTCCCTGATATTGACCTACAGCGTGAACATCTGAAAAATAAATAAATAAACAAATAAGTATATTATATAGACAGAACAGCACGGCCATTTGCCATTAAATATATCAGACCTCATTAGTTTTAGGTATGTTGTATGTTTTATTTTCATTCTAAAAAATTATGTGCTTGATGCTTGGGGACAGAGTGTCTAATCAAAGATTGTAATATTATAATTTAGTCATTATCAGTTATGGCCATGATTGTACGATGCAGAAGGTTTCAGCGCGCTATCTGATCACTATAAGTATATAGTAGCCTAGGTTATGCGACTTAAGCAGCCGCTTCGTGTCACTCATTTGGAACGACGAGGTTTGCAGAGTGTCTTCGAACTCAGGAACGAAGCTTAAAATTAAATCACGAACTCCAATGACTAAAATACGAGGCAATCGGGCTTGTCACTTGAGCATCTCTCAACAACAGACATAACATGTCAACCAGGCTGCTTATTCCACAATAGTACAGGAAACATTGGATGCCAATGCATTTTCCCATTCCAATGTTCACTCTGTCCTCCCAACACTTCTTTTAAGGTATTTCATCTTATTCATTTAGATGACGGTGCAATGTATATATTCACATTTACTAGATTAGCCGATGTTCTGCAGCACAGATCAGAATCTAAATACGGCTAAATGAACAGCAGTATGGGTTAAGAGATAGACTTACACATTCGAACAGCCATTGTATAAACTAGTACTATAATCATGTCATACATTCACACACACACACACACACACACACGCATACATATGAATGGGATGAACTAAAAAGCCAAAAGTTATATATTACATATATATGACCCTCAGCCATTTAGCTTTGAAAGTATCGCTCTATTTCCAGTACCCATTATTGTCCCTAATCATCGATTGCATACGTGTGTGAGCACAATATTCGCATGGATATTTAATATTCATGTTTATAGTTCTCTCTCTCTCTCTCTCTCTCTGTGTGTGTGTGCGTGCGTGCCTGCGTGCGGTTGAATGTTTTCGGCAGAAACTTAAATCTGGTAACATGAAAGTGGTGAAAAGTTACAAAAATATTGTTACGGTATTGCACACAGCCCATAGTCTTGTATTTTAAACAGGAGATAATTATATTAATTGCTTGAAGGATTAATTAGCGCTTGCTGAGCTTGTGCCTGTCTCTAATGTTTCAATCGCTCTGCTTGTCCTGGCTTGCAAAAACGCTGCAAAACAATATACATGGAACAGTGTTACCATGGTTAGAGTTCCCTTTGCGGCTGTTGGTGGTCAGAAGGCGATCATTTTTACGGTATGTTCCAGAATGAAGTTACAGACTGTGTGTGTGTGTGTGCGTGTGTGTGTGTGTGCGTGGGTGCGTGTGTGTGTGTGAGAGAGAGAGAGAGAGAGAGAGAGAGAGAGAGAACGTGCGTCAGTACGTAGCCTAAACCCTTAAAATTAAAATGTGAATGAAAACATCATTGGCTAAAACCATTTGCAGTGCCTGCAGTGCCTAAAATAATAATATTTCGAAAAAGCATCATTCCAAAACGATGATAGCTAAAATTTCTTAAAACAGAAAGAAATAATGTAAACCTTTAGGAAAACGCCTTATTAATTAACTGCATTATAGCACAGTTATCTGTTGCCGTTTGCAATAAAGCTTAATACCGCTACATAATATGTATAAATACATTATTTATTCAATAACTGGAATAGGTACAAAACTATGCTAGTGGAAGCAAGCGATTTAGACGCGACAGACGCAAGTCTCTTGGTCAATGGAGTCTGTCCCGAAGTTTTCCGCATACAGCGCCCTCTCGCGTAGTGTCGCCCCACGACGCGCAGTGATATTATGTCAACAGCTTGAAGGGACCCTTTTCACCGACGGAGACCCCCACAGGCATATTGTGGTGACCTACTACTTTTGAGAATCCAATGCTGGTGCTTATCACTCACGAATAAGTACACGGAACCTAACACCAGTGACCAACGAAGGTGAAATCGAAACAGATTCAAATTGCGTCCTAGGAATGTCAGCAGGTTTTGTTTGTTAATCACCTGTTATTGATTACGTATTATTTTAAAAGAAGCGTCCTTTGATAAACACTATTTATGATTGTTTTCAAAAATAATAACCACTGCAAACTTTTGCTTTGTTGTAGGTCTATTATAGGCTACGTTCTTGCTCTCGCAAAACGCGGGAATCTCAAAAACATTTTTAAGGAGCCTATTGTGGACAAAAACATGAGCTACATGTGTACTGTTCATAATAGTAAGTGTAGCCATATCAATCAGAATCACACTTAGCTTATAAAACTAAGCCACTGAAAAAAACGGATCATACCTAAATATGTATTCAATTTCGACTGGTCTGTGGGAGCGCGCGTTGCACACGCAGCCAAAATGGGCCTTGAACTGGTGCAGTGTGTGAGGCAGTGGGCACAATTTGTTTCCAAAATTTACCTTAAATATAACTTTAAATTGACATCAAATTCTGGTAGGCTAATATCCGTGGGAAAAAATAAATAAATAAATAAACGGTCCAGCTTAATTTTACTGCATACAAAGTAAAATGCACAGTGTTCATTCAGCTCTAACAGTAATAATTCAACACTAACAGATAACACTATTTCCTCTGTAATGGTTGCAAAATAGAGTGAAAAGCTAAACTAAACAACCGGAAGAGATAGGATAAATAATACACTGTTAACTAGACAACGTTCAAAACTATGTCATAGCAGTCATGCTCCTTTTTATGTGATTTTAAATCACGATATGTAACAGTATTTCCATATACTGGATGGGAGCTAGTGTCCTTTTATGTGCAACGTTGAAGAGAGTCGCTATAAATGTAACGCATCATAAATGAAACACGGTAAAAGTTTTCGTATACTGCTGCTACAGTAGCCATTTCGGATTTATACAGGAGCAATTTCAATTGTGTACCGCGTGCCAAAATAACACAACCTTTGTGGGAATAATTTCTAAAAACTGTTTTTGTGTGAGGTAAGTAAACATGTGTTCCGGAAGTAATTTTCGGATATAAGGTTTTATGTTTATTAAAAACAAATCAAATCATACATAATTTAAAGTAGTCATCTGTCCTGGAAATGCTTTTCTGAGTCAATTTTAGCGGGTATTGTTCGCTAGTTGAGCAAAAAACATGATGTCCCCGTCCGTATACATGTAACAGTTGTTACAATTATGCCGTCTTTGAGTTGTTTTAACAAACTTTTGATTGTTACCCAGGAAGATCATGGGAAAGCTTTGGATTTGGAGATTAGGGATACTAGATGATGTTGAAAATCATCTTCATGTAGTGCCGTTTTGGGTAGATCTTAGGCATTTTAAATGGTGTTTAATATTTTAATATTTGTTAAATAAATTAATTGTACTCATCAACGTGTTTGACTTTTTAAGTTCAGTGTCTAATGTTTAGTGTGTTCACCTAATTTGCTTGCTGTGCTGACATAGCATCTCCTGGATGCTCCAAGAGATTGATAGAAAAGAAACAGCCACCTGGTCACAGGCATTTATAATAAGCACGCACCAAATTGGTTTGTATAGGTTATTTGTTTTGTAAAAGCTTACCTGGGGTTAAAAAACAAACAAAAGCAGCTTCCCTCATTGATTTGGACGTTACCACAGCTCACTTGGCGGTAACTTACGAAGTTGCATAAAGGATGTGTCTGGCCTCACGTTATCACAGGAAATGTGTTTCCTTAATTAACATTATTATGTGCAGAAAAAGCATCCATACGCATTCTAATGCTTTAATTTACTGTTATTATTCCTCTCCTCTGTTACAATTAAACAGATTATGTCGTATGAATGTATCATCGGACTGCTTGTACTTTGGGTTAAATTCCATCCCACTCGATTAAATTATGAACGTAATTAAAACAGGTAAATACTACTGACATACCTAAGCTATGAAGCAAAATTTCATAGTCCTAGGCTAAATAGTTTCTGAGTAAATTAGCAAAATCTAAAAACTGTTGAATTTAGTTTTTTTCCTCACATGAACGTTAAAGAAAGATAAGGATATGAAGTAATAATTCGTAGTTGTACCATTTAGTATGATGTAATGTATCGCATAACTGTCGAGTTCAAAATCCAAGGATTAAAAAAAAGAGGAAGCTTGATTAGACCTCTCAAAGCAACGAATCAGTCTTGTTCATTTAAAACTTTAGCTTATGTATTTCCACAGTACGCGCATATGCGTGGCTTGTCATTTAAATTCCAGGTCACATGAGTTGTGATAAGAGAAAACATTTTCACACATATATTTTTCCAGTTCAGTATCAGTCGGTTACAAGGAATCATTCTCATGTGCCCGAGGGGGAAAAAGGGTAGTTAACATTTTAAACACATTTTGAAAACATGGGATTTTTGAAAAGTTGACTGTAAACTATAGGATCATCAACAGATACCTTTAATTTTCTATTTTTTCAGCATTAAATGCTTCCAAAACGCACCGAGGTTTCTGAGAAAAAAAAAAAAACACAAATTATACTTTTATTAGATATTAACATTTGCGGTATGTATGTGAATCGGTTAAATTTAGTTTAATGTATTTTCTTTCGACTACACAACGTTCTGAGAAATTATTAAACATATATGCCTACATTAAATTTTAATTATATTCTAAATAATCTTATCCCTTGTGGACATTGTTTTATTTATGATGTTTGCTGTATTTAAAACGTTTCTGTTCGACAAGTATTTTGCCCCCACTGATTAATCTTACTACACATAACGCTGAAAGCTTTTCCACTGTTGCAGAACTTCAGCGCCACCACGTGTTCTCACGTTACTAACTCAGGCACTGACAGTGCTCTCTGTGCTACATGCAGACAATGCCAATTACACTCAAAGCCTAAAATACAGTCATACTAATCCTCTTTGTGTCTGTGAAGTGTATCAAACTGGATTCCACATATAAAATGTTTCGGTGCAAATAAAAAGATTAAATAGAAAAAGGAAAAAGAAAATTAGGCCTAAATTTAATTATTAAATTAAATGTTATAGTTTTAAAAAATCTAATAAATTTAGAGACAGAGCCACGACACTTTAAAATACCACACTTCTGCTGTTTTAAGTAAATATACAATTTCAGCAGTAGACCAACGTCCCTTAAAGTCGAATGATGCTTCTCCACATTACGATTTTAACACATCAACTGTAGAAATGAATAAAAGGTGTGCGTGAGATCCAATTTTTCTTTAATGAAACGCCTGTATGTTATTTACGTTTAACTGTCCTGCTTTCAATGCGAAGGAGTGATAAAAATGCATGTGAACAAACAAATACATTTATCAAACTAATAAATAGAATTTTGAGGACATTTCTTTTATTTTTTCAAGCTGAACAAAAGGAAAATACAGTTTGTAGACGAAAATAAAAAGAAGAATCTTTAAAAACGTATTACAGGTTTACGCCTAACCCGCGCAGAGAAGAATATACACAGACTAACTGTAGTAGCCTACTGGCAGTATATTATTATTATTATTATTATTATTATTATTATTATTATTATTATTATTAGGCTACTACTGTCACTACAACTAGGCTACCAGTCGGCTACTACTGTTATGTGTACATTGTTCAATTCTGCGCGGTATTGACGGTTTATTATTGTTGCTGTTGTTGTTAGTAGTAGCCTAGTGGTGGAGGTGGTTGTGATGGTGGTATTAGTAGGCTTTAAAGTTTGAAAGTCGCCTATTAGTTAGCGCATGCTTACGTAATTTAAAATAGAAAGGATTTAATCCAGGAAATTATACAAACCCTTTCATAGGCTATCATTTCAGTAGAAGGCCTATTGGTAAAGATTTAAATTGTTCACCATTTTATGTTCGATATAGGCCTACTCACTTTCATTGCTGGTGAAGTTCACTGAAACACGGTTACGTAATCGTTAATACAACGAAATTAATTCATGTTAATTTTATTTGTATTCAGCACTCTTCACATCTCAAAAACGTATCGATCTTGCCATTTAAACTATTTTCTCAGAAATGTGTCATATTGTGACCATTGTGACTAATGCATAACGCAATACTCATCCAATTGTACATTTTCAAAGATTCTGATGAATACTCTGAAAAATTATCTTTGTCTCATCGGAGGCAAACCACAGAAAAGAGATATTTTCTCTCCACATTTCTCGGGGGCATGAAAATAAGGACTTCTCTGACTGCCGGCAGTACTTTGGCGCCATCACGTGCTTACTGATTTCTTAAAGGTGTGTTCCGTGTGAGAGGTAGGAGTGCTATTGCTTGTCCTGATTCCGGCGTGGTGTAACATGGACTGATTATGGAAGCGTTTTAATGCAATATTTTATGCCAGCTACACTGTAAATGTTTAAGTTTTTAACAGAAGCGTTTCGGCATTTCTAGTGTAAATTAAAACACGTCACGGTGTTTAGATTTTAAACACAAGAACATGCTTATTCACTGTAACACTTTTTAAACACGTGGACGCGTTTATCCTGGTCAATGCGTTTAGTTAAAAAC
Organism: Anguilla rostrata; assembly: GCF_018555375.3. Lineage (NCBI taxonomy): Eukaryota > Metazoa > Chordata > Actinopteri > Anguilliformes > Anguillidae > Anguilla > Anguilla rostrata. The sequence goes on along the minus strand of NC_057933.1, from coordinate 37,821,463 downwards.
TCTGAATGATGTCCTCTTATAACATGCATCACTGTAATAAAACAATGCCAGATCTCCTTGGTATGACCAAGGGACTTAATGTAATCTTGAAACAAAGGCTAGTAATCAGAACTTCAGGTTTGAATGAATGACTGAATCATTGCATTTATATAGCACTTTTCCAAATTCTCAAAGTGCTTTACAGTGATGAGTGGGAACTCACCTCACCCACCACCAAAGTGTAGCACCTGGGTGTTGCACGGTAGCTATTTTGCACCAGAACGCTCGCCACACATTAGCTAAGGTGGAGAGGGAGAGAAAAATCTTTAGCCAATTAAATCAGGGAATGATTAGGTGGCAAGTTCAAGAGAGTCAGGTTGGGAGTTTGGCCAGAACACCTGGGAACCCCCCTTATCTTTGCAACAAGTGTCAATGGAGTCTTTGAATGATCACAATAAGTCAGGTTTAAAGTCTCATCCAAAAGATGGCGTTTCCAACAGCACAGTATCCCCCTCACTGAACTGGGGCATTGGGGTTTATTTGACCTGAGGGAAGGTTGCCCACTGCTGGCCCACCAACACCACTTCCAGCCACAACTTAGTTCTACCAGGTGGTCTCCCATCCAAGTACTAACAAAGCCACACGTGCTTAGTTTCAGCCATTCGGTAGGAGCAGGGTGCATTGTGGTATGACTGCTGGCCATGTTGATATAGCCAATGATAGTAGATAAATTTGCATCCCAGCTTTGTGTTTCCAAAGTCCATTATATCTGCATGTCCTGCCAAAATTATCACCAAGTAGTTGTGTTTTGTTTGACTTGAGGGGGTTGGGCAAATTTGACTGTTGTTATTGACTATCTAAAGCACAGCTTCCGGTTTCCTTTGGTCATGAGATTACTTTCATAGTAAAGAAAGAATCGTTTAATTTTGGATGAATTACCTCTATCAATATTTTCTTGTTTCTTATCTCTATATTATGACTACTGCATACATTTCTGAACAACAAATTTGATAGTGCTCTTGCTAAATTTGTGACCCACCAAACACTCAGCTTACATTATTAGCAAGGGATTATGTTTGGTATTATTTTTTTAGGAAATAAATAACCCCCTTTTTTGGGGGGGGGGGGGCATTTTGAGCATATCTTAATGTATTATTATTACAGCCTTGTGCACATCACCTTATTTAGAAGAAAAAGGACGTGTGATCTCAAACTCTTGGAAAATAGAAGCTGTAAGTACATTACATTACAGGCATTTTCACAGATGTTCTTATCCAGAGCAACTTACACAACTTTTTACATAGCATTTACATTGCAACAATTTATACAGCTGGATATATACTGAAGCAATGCAGGTTAAGTACCTTGCTCAGGGGTACAACAGCACTGTCTCACCCTGGAATCAAACCTGTGACCTTCAGGCTACAAGGCCAGTTCCCTACCCATTATACTTTACTTCCACCCACAATCCACATGAAAACATAATTCATATGCAATTTACTATGATTTCACCTCAGGTTTCCCTTCCACTGTCATCCACTGCTGGTGTAGATGTTCTAGGGTTGTCACATTTTAGGCACTTGGCCACTTACTACACTGTAATCCTGGATTAGTTGACTTTACTAGAAAATTGTGTGGACACCCGATACCACTGGACTTCCGTGGAGCAGTTAGGCTGTCACTATGGTGGGCCCCAATGCTACAATATTCTTGTAAATAAGTAAAACATCTACAAAATTGGATGATCAATTTCACTTTCAACTGGCTGTCGTCAGCAAAAAAACAATTTAAAAAATCATAAACAAAAAAAGCATTAATGTTAGTGCAAGCTGATCGGTCCAGTTTGCACAAATGGAAATGGAAGTGCATTTTGTATCACAGTAAATGATGTTTGCTGAAATATTTCATGAGCCTTAAAAATTCACTCAAAACCTATTGTAAATCTAAAGAACCAACAGTAAAGTATCATTCACAATACAATAATACTGCTGACAAAACAAGTAAAATTCCTAATAGTGCATTTAATTAATCTTAATCACTATTTCGATTATTTTAAGCTTAATGTATACTGTTAACCAACCTCTGTTTGTACAGTTTGCGGTAACTCCTCACTCACCAGTTAGAAGCCAGTACCTAGTGTTGTTAGGCGAAACATATTATATTGAGTAATCTCTGAGTAACATAATTACTACACTATTTCACCTGAATATTGCAAACCACTTAATGGTAATGATTTCCTCTAAAACATAAAATAAAATAAAATAAGTAACGACAACTTCATTGTTGAAGTAAAGTCAAAATCTGGGCTTTCAGTATAGCAGTTGGGTCACGGTTCTCCTTAGTGCAGGTGGCCTATCTTTTGTTGCTGTATGTCATTATGAACATGCCTTGGGAAATTACACAGACCACCACCTATTTTGCCAATTTCATCAACCTATTTTGCAAATTTCCTGTGTTCCAGTTGCTTTTTGTTATCTGGATCCCGCTTCCTCTCCTCCCAACACTCCCCTTCCATTAAAACAATGAATGTGTGGTTTGAAGTTCTTCATCCACCTCTGTCCCATCTGAACGCCAGAGCAATCCCTGACAGGCCAGGATTCAATGTCCTTGCAGAATCAATTAAGCAAGAAAACAAGACAATGCAAAATAATTAATCTTAGGTGTACTGATACACTACATGACCAAAAGTATGTGGACACCTGACATCTAACATCTCATCCAAAATGATGGCCATTAATATGGGGTTAGTCCACAATTTGCTGCTATAACATTGTCTACTCTTCTGGGAAGGCTTTATACCAGATGTTGGAGCATTTCTGCGGAGATTTGCTTCAATTCAGCCAGAAGATCATTAGAGAAGACTGGCACTGTTTCGGCAATTAGGCCTGGCATGCAGTTGGCTTTGCAATTGATCCAAAAGGTGTCGGATGGTGTTAAGGTCAGAGCTCTGTGCCGGCCAGTCAAGTTTCATTTCTGTATAGACCTCACAGTGTGCCTGTGGGCACTGTGATGCTGAAACAGGAAAGGGAATTCCCCAAAATGTTGGAGCACACAGAATTGTCTAGAATGTGATATGTGCTACAGCATTCAGATTTTCCTTCACTGGAACTAAGGGGCCTAGCTCAAACCATGAAAAATAGCCCTGGACCAAGAGTGTCCAAATACTTTTGGTCATATAGCGTAACTGACAATCATTAATGACAGCAAATTAATTTGTCATTTGGGTGAATGGTTCTCACTTGTCCCTACCACGGAGCTTCTCCACCCTATAGCTCACCAATGGTGGAATGAACTCCCTGTTTATCTATGAACCACCCAGTCATTGTCCATCGTCCACCGTGGTCTGGAGATGCATCTTTTCTGACTGTACCTGGACTAACTATCACCACTCTGTGGGGGACTCCTAATCTGGGATAATTTTTATCACTTCAATCCCTCTACTTTGTTCCTATAGCACTTTCATGTTACACATGTACCTCCTGTGCCATTTTCATATTACATGTACCTCCATCTAGCACTTATGTTGTACTCTGTATCATTATCTTGATGTTGTAGCCTCCTAGATTAACTTAGCATGGGTTAGCTCAGAGAGTAATGTTTACTGTGTGAACTAGACTTAATGTGTTCATGGCTATGAATAACTGTTACAAAATGAGTATTGTACCTTATCAGACTTGTGTTTTGTAGTTGTTCCAATGACCTTCGGTATGCACTTATTGTACGCTGTTTTGGATGAAAGCTTCTACCAAATAAATGTAATGTAATGTCATTGTGTCTTAGTTCATACCCTTCTCTATAGCCTCTGTATTGCTGCAGCTGTATTCAGCTTGTATTGCTGCAGCTGTAATCAGCTTCCGGTCCAATTATTAGCAAATAATTCTTAATTTTAATGAGTAGTTAAAATGTGTAATATTAATGGTTAACCATATCAGATTATCAAATATTGCAAATATTAACAATCTGGGCTGCGTTTCCCAGAGTCTCCTTAGCGACTACGTGCATCGTAAGGTATACTTTAAGGTCTTCCTTTAGGTCTCGAGCTGTTTCCCAGCACCTCCTTAGCTAAGGTATAGGCTATCTTCTGAAAGGTATACCTTTAAAAGGGTGGTCTGAGGCACTCGTAAACTGTCCCTTAGCGATGTGCTCCGCTCATCCTGTCACAGTTTTAGCCTTATTATGCCAACATTTTGCTTTTCAAATCGACAGTTGTACTACAGTGCGCATCTAGTAGCACATCGGCATGCGAAAATGAGTTTAATATTTACTTTACGAAAAGTAATAATCCAATCAACGTGTCTGTGCATAGCACGTCGTGAGAATGTTGTCGTTTTACCTGTCTATCCCCATAATGATGGTAATTAAGTATAGGGCCTATCCATGATAATAATCCAATTTGTGAAAAGAAAAAAAAAAGTTTTTTTAAATTTATACGTAGTGGCGCTAACTTAGGATATGGCTTTTCTGACTGCATACCCTGTAGAAATTAGTTCGTTTGTGTGTGAGTCGATGATCACACTGATTTATTAAGAATATAAAACCCGTGTGTGCAAAAACAACATTGAGTGAGTCTACTTGCATGACCGAACTAGAGCACGTTGATTGGCCTAGCCATAAACACACATACAGGTACAGTGGCTCATAATGGACAAACATAGCCAAATGATCTACATCCCCTTCCTTTAGCTCACACCTCCTATATAAAACAAAATAGCACTGGGTAAATATCAACATTACGGAACATTTTTCTTACCATGTTGTTTTACGATTTTCGGTAAACAACCCAATAATGATATTCTTGGTTAAACTTAAGATTCTCCAACAGCAAATTAAGGTGGATGAACAAATCACTTTAACAGGTAGACCTATTCACCCGGTATATAATTCATCATGATCAATTTCCACAGACGCGCTTTTGCCTTTCATCTACGATCATTTTTGCATTGCAGAGAAAAGTTCGCGGGAATCAGTGCAGTGCAGTGATATGCTGCTACAGTTGCCTATATATTGTGTGACAAAAACAAATTAACATTAGACCTTTGTTTCAATAAGAACAAAATAATTCACCCATATGTAGCCTATATCCTTTTCCCTGGGCTTCCACGAAGTCCCAGACTATGGCTTATATGTCCCGATTGATGCGTTTTATTTTATCCATTGTAGCCTATATGTACATATTTATTGAAACTATCACAAGGTCTCGTCTTAACGGACTCTTAAAGAGATTAGCAGATAATCTCTAGTAGGCATAGCTTCCTCTTCTGCAACATTAGATTGATGTACAATGATTATGACAACACGTGTAATATTAAAACGTCATTCACAAGCCTTTACAAGTGAGACAATCGATTCGCTTGGCATCGATTGATAAACTTTTCAGCACCACAGTGAAGGCCAGCTCCAACTTACGATGTACCTTTAAGTTGTCCCTTAACAGTTTCCTTAAGGTATAGTCTGGGAAACAGTCGTAAAAAAGCGGTTTCCCTTAAGAAGATATACCTTAAGAACCTTCGTAAAACGTTAAGGTACATCGAAACTCGGAAACGCAGCCCTGGTCGATTTCCCCTCTTTTCTAAGTTTCAAAATGGCTTGCTTTTTTCCCCAAAGACAGCTCTCTGGTCTTCATGTTAGTTTATCTTTTATAACACAAATGCAGTCTTCACAGGCAAAGCCCAAGGCTAAAACCAAGAGTAGATATTCAGAACTATTTATTGTTTAACCAATCAATCTAACAGGACACATCTGGGAAACAAGAAACACCTGTCAGTCACATGTTCCAATAATTTTGCTCACCTAAAAATTGGGTTGTCTGATACAAAAGGTGATATGTTGTTTAATAAATCTAGATAAAAGTACCAGGAAATAAAAGCTGAAATTCGGATCTGTCATCTCTTGTACATCTTTTGACCTCAAACTCAATTGTCTTCAGTGTATAGCAAAAACAAAGGAATTGGCGTTGCTGTTCCAATACTGTTGGGGGGGACTGTACGTATTTATTGAAACTATCACAAGGTCTCATCTTGACTCTTAAAGAGATTAGCAGAAGATCTTTAGTAGGCATAGCTTCCTCTTCTGCAATATTAGATTGATGTAAAATGATTATGACAACACTTGTTGTATTAAAACATCATTCATAAGCCTTTACAAGTGAGACAATCGATTTGCTTGGCATCGATTGATAAAGTTTTCGGCACCACAGTGAAGGCCAGCTCCAATTTACGACGTACCTTTGGAAGTGTCCCTTAAGGCAACTGTTAAGGTATAGTCTGGGAAACACTTGTAAAAAAAGTGGTTTCCCTTTGAAAGGTATACCTTAGAAACCTTAACCTTAAAACGTTAAGGTACATCGAAACTCGGAAACGCAGCCCTGGTCATTCTCAGTGCGCAACTTCAAGCAGCTATCCAAAAATAATAGCCTCCAATGTAATGTTGGGAATCATAAGTTAACTTCATAAAATAAATAAATAACAAAATCCTAATGCTACAATTTTGATCTAGAGTTGTCTATGCAAAAGGGGTAGTATTACAATCCAAATCTGCAGATTTCTTCTTAAATGCGCATCAGCTGTGATGCCACAACCAGAGACTGGGACAATGGTGAACCCTCATTTTTATACTGATTATTGCGTAATTCTGATTTTACAGTGTTGGCTCACTGTAAATTTGAAAGTTGCAGTAGGAGGCATGGTTAACCCTTTTAGGCACAGTTGAGGCCAAAAGTTCACATACACCTAGGCTAAAGATATTCAAACTCAGTTTTTCACAACTTCGCACATTTCATGTTACCATACACTTCTTTTGGCAAGTCAATTAGGGCATCTACAGTAATTTCTTCACATCACAGGTAATTTTAAAACAATCGATTAGAGAAATATTTATTTCAGCTTTAATTCACTATATCAGAATTCCAGTGGGTCAAAAGTTTACATACACTGTCTCTTTAAACAGTCTGGAAGATTCCAGAAATTGATGCATGTCAGGATTCTGCCTTTTCTGTTTTTGTTTTTCCTTTTCTGGGCCGCCTGATGGCGGAACTTCAGTTTGTATTTCAGTTTGCTCCCTCTTTAGTTACCCCCTGTGTTAATTGTATTATTGTTTTCAATTATTCTATCATTGTTTCTGTTTGTGTCTTGTTATCCCCTCCCTCTTTGGTTTGATTGTACTTTGAGTTCACCTGTGTCTTATTAGTTTCCCTGTCTATTTAAATGCTCTGCTTCCCTGACTCAGGTGCTGGTTCCTTGTGTTTCTGCTTGTGAGTTTCTGCCTGTGTGTTTCTGCCTGTGTTTTTCCATCTGTGAGTTCTGCCCTGCCCGAGTTCTGTTTCCGCATGTTCTTTTGGTTTTTGGTAATTTTTTATTTTAATTTTGGTGCTGTTTTTCTTTTTCTTTTTCGGTTTTTGAAAGTGCCCTGCGTGACCTTGTGTTTGTTCCCCTGCTTTCTGTTACCTGTATGTTAGTAAAGTCTTTGGTTCGATTTGCCTTTCGGAGTTCCTTGTGTTTTTCCTCACTCTTCGTTTGGGTCCTGGTCCCCGTTTCCTGACAATGCAATTACTTTATAGAAGCTTCTGATTGGCCAGTTGTCATAATTAGGAGTTAATTGGCACCTGTGGTTGTATTTAAAGGACCTACCTTTAGAGCCTTTTTGTCCTTGGGAGAATCCAAGCAACTTAGTCAAGACATTAGTCAAGACTCATTAAAAAAATTGTGGACCTCCACAAGTCCTGTTCCTCCTTAGGAGCAATTTCCAAACAACTGAAGGTACCACAAGTACTACAAACAATTGTATGCAAATATAAAAATCTTGGGACCACACAAACACTGCATCGTTCTGGAAGGAGGCACACATTAACTCCCAGGGCTGAATGAACTTTGGTCCCAAAGTTTCAACTGAACCCCAAGACAATAACAAAGGAACTGGTGAACGAGTTGGAGGCATCAGGTAACAATGTATCTACATCAGGTACCAAAGAGAATCTTATATCTTCATGGCCTGAAAGGCCATTGTGCAAGGAAAAAGTCCCTACTCCTAGACCGGCATAAAAAAGCCAGAATGAAGTTTGCAGGTGATCACCAGGACAAAGACCTAGCCTTTTGGAAGAGTGTTTTCTGGTCAGATGAAACAAAAATTGAACTGTTTGGCCATAATGATCAGTGCTATGTATGAAGGAAAAAGGGTAAGGCTGTCAATCCAAAGAACACCATTCCAACTGTAAAGCATGTGGGAGGCAGCATCATTTTGTGGGGGTGTTTTGCAGAAAAGGGGACTGGTGCACTTCAAGAAAACAGATAGCATCATAAGGAAGGAGGATTATCTAGAAATACTGAAGCAACACCTGAAGACATCAGCTAGAAAGTTAAAATTTGGTTGCAACAGTACAGTGATCTTAAGCATTCCTACAAATTTGTAACAAAATGGCTTAAAGACAACTAAATGAAAGTATTGGAGTGGCCATCACAAAGCCCTGACCTGAATCCCTTAGAAAATGTGTGGACTGAACTGAAAAAGCATGTCCCAGCAAGGAGGCCCACAACTGGAGTCACATCGGTACTGTCAGGAGGAATGGGCAAAAATTCCAGCAAAGTACTGTGAGAAGCTTGTGGAAGGCTACCCCAAGCATTTGATTCAAGTTAAGCAATTAAAAGGTAATGGCACCAAATACTAGCAAAGTGTATGTAAAAATTTGACCCATCAAATCTGATATAGTACATAAAAGCTGAAATAAATCTGTCTCTTAGCTATTATTTTGAAATGACCTCTTATGGAAATAAAGTAGATACCCTAGTTGACTTAACACAAGAAATGTATGGTGACATGAAATGTGTGGAGTTGTGAAATTGAGTTTGAACATCTTTAGCCTACGTGTATGTAAACTTTTGGCCTGAACTGTAGGACTATTGTAGTGTCTTATGTAGTCCATGTTACAAACCAGGTTGACTGTTATATGGGCACAACATTTGCTGAGTAATGGTTTAGAGGTACCATCTATCCATTTGGCAATCTGCGAGTGAATCAATCACGTGAAAGTCAGAAAAGTGACATATGATCAATCAAAATTCCAAAATAAAAATTGTGGTGACTATACATACACAGATCATACATAGATACATTCATACTTACAAGATTAGTCAGGGTAGCAGGTTTGAAATACCTACATGAAAACAGTGAATTTAAGTGAATTTTTTCATTTTTAGAAATTGTTGAGCCCTTCTAGCAGCACCATGTGGCTGAATCAGGCCAATTCTTTGTTGCTGTCCTCAGGACTGAGCCTTCAATTAACCTACCAAGTTTCATCTCTTTATGTCAAATCTTTTGGGATTTATTAGTCGTTTTGTAAAAAGCAGTGCCCGCATATACATTCAATGGCTTCCTACAGGTACATTTGTGTCCCTGTAGGGACTTTGTTTATATAATTTCTGAAGATAACAGTAAATGCCAAGTGCCATGCAAATTAATCAAAGTTTAAAGGAGGATATGTCTTTTAAGCATTTTTGATTTATTCAAAATGAAAATCTGCCTGACACATCTTTTCAGTCAGGGTGGCAAAGTTTTTCAGTGTGAGGGGAGGCATTGATTGACTGGTTTCATCCCACTATACTAAATGGGGCAGGATTTATGCCCTTTCAAAGTGTAACCCAACGATAGGAGGCGCCACCAGGGAGGGGTGATGGGTGCAATAATTTAACAACACAACGGATATGGTAGTCTCAGTCAACGTAACCGGGACTTTTATTTTGAAAACAAGCAAAATACAAACCAAATGCTAGCTCCAAGTGAGCCTAACTAGACGGGTCTTTTGGGCCCTGTATAAAGTCAGGCAGCTAAGCTGCTTACCGACAAGACAAATTGTAGACAAAAGAATGGTCAAAAAACAAGCACAGTTCGGTACACGGTTCAGTTCCTCACACAGAAAATGGGTCAAAAGGTAATCGGGCACTCAGACAGAAAAGAGGCAATTCACAGGTCCCAACACAATATCTGTGAACACTCACGCAGTCTTTTCACAAAACAAACTCCCACACCTTCACAGCTATATGGGCTCCTACTTATACTGAGCATGATTAGGTAGCATGGTTTTCAGGTGGGTTTAACAAGGGGGTGGAGCCACCGGAATGGAAAATACCGGCCTTCCACTACAGCTCCCCTCATGGCCTTACAAAAGTTTGTATTTTAAATTGAGTGCTATAGTGCCACCAACTGTCCAATTGGTGCCAAAATTTCTCCTGCTACAGAGCACACAACCTTTAACCACTGTGCAAGTTTGTAGAAAGTTATCATTCGTTATTATTGTCAGGCGTGGGTGCGGGAATGGACCCAAACGCAGAGTAAAACAGAAAGTCCAAAACTGGGGAAAACAAGACTATAATAAACTAACAGGGAACAAAGGGACTTGCAGGGCGAAACTTACAAACAACGAAAATCTTCAAACAATTTACAAAAAACAAAAAATACAAAAACCCAAAAACGAAGGAAAACAGGGCAGGCAGGGCACAGGCAGGCAAACAACAGGTAAACAGGAAAAACGGGCAGAAACAGGAACAAACAAGCAGGTAGCAAACCAGGTACAAACCAGACAAAGCAAACCAAAAGATTCCAGCACCTGAGTTGGGGAGAGGGAGACTTAAATAGAAAGACGCAGACGAGACACAGGAGGGCACGATGAACAATCAAGCCACAGAGAGGGAGGGGAACACGAGACAAAACGCAACTAATAATTAGATAACGCGAACCAATAAAACAATTAACAGAACACAAAACCGAGGTGCCGCCATCTGGCGGCCCAACAGAGAAACAACACTGGGGGAAGACACAGAACCCTGACAAGTATACTTTCCAGAAATGAGCGAAACATCAGAAGATATAATAATAACTCCTACAAATAAAATAGGGTTCCAGCACTTCGTGCTTGGACCCCTAATGATAATAAAAATAATTATAAAAGTCAAATCATAAACAATAGGGCCAATGTACCCCTAAAAACAACTGCAAGCATGGCTAATAGCATTTCCAAAATGGCTACAATCCAAGATGCGACAAAGGTGCAGATACAGACAGGAGACAAATTAAAGGCAAAACCAACATAATGTGTCTTAGAAACGTGTTGGGCCACCATGAGCCACCAGAACTGCTTCAAGGCTCCTCAACATAGATTCTACAAGTCTCTGGAACTCAATTGGAGAAATGTAACACCATTCTTCCAAAAGATATTCCCTCATTTGGTGTTTTTCTGATGGTGGTGGAGAGAAGTCCGTCCACAATCTCCCACAGGTATTCAGTTGGGTTGAGATCTGGTGACTGCGATGGCCATAGCATGTAATTCACATCATTTTCATATTCATCATACCATTAAGTGACCCCTCGTGCCTTGTGGATGGGGTCATTGTCATTCTGGAAGAGACCACTTCCACCAGGGTAGAACTGTTGATTCATAGGATAAAGCTGATCACTCAGAATGAGTTTGCATTGATTTGCAGTGATCCGTCCCTCCAAGAAGACAAGTGGACCCAAAGCATGCCAGGAAAACGCCCCCACAGCATAACAGCCACCAGACTCCCTCACTGTAGGGATCAAGCATTCAGACCAGTACCGTTCTCTTGATGTATGCCACACATGCACTCGCCCAAATGTCGAGAATATTGTGAAGGATGGCTCATCTGACCATTTCACTTTCTTCCACATCTCTGTGGACCAGTGCCTATGGTTTTTGAAGAACTGAACACTCTAATATGCATTTGTCTTTGTAATGAGGGGTTTATGCACTGCAACCTTACTATAATATCCCTATTTATGTAGTTGTCCATGGACTGTTCTTGCTAACACAGTCTGATCACATCCTGCATTGATATTCTCAGTCACCTGAGGAAAAGTTGCTCTTCGGTTATTTCTAACATATTGCACTAAAGCACAAGCATCACGGTGTGCACTTTTGACCACAATTTCTGACCTTATTTACTGATGTCTTTCCCATAGATCTGAATGCAGATGTAACTGAAGCTCCTGCCATCCATGCCCCTATAATGAACCCCTTTTCAGAGTCACTTAGATCTTTCCTCTTTCCATCTTGATTCAAAATCGAGGTCAACTAGGACTGGTCAGCATTTTTACACATGCCACAGAGCATGATAGAATGTTAATTGCTGAATTGTATCATGCAGTACACCTGTATGGAAGCATCTGTATTCATTATTTTTCTCCACGCATTTATTCAGGTTTTTCCTTTAATGTTTCACCCCTCTGTACATCTTCCAGATGAGGAAATTGATCACTGAACAAGTTTTAAATGTCTGAAAGACAACAATGATTTTTCATGAATTTATGAATTTTAAAAAATGCTGTGCCCCCCTGTAGCACCACCATGTGAATCAGTTGTGGGTATACTTTATGGCTGGGCTTAGTTTTTGAGTGCCAATGTAGCCGTAAATTTGATACATTTTTGTCAAACTGTTTGGGAGGTATTAGCACTTTTTTTGATAATACTTAATCAACTTAGTATCAACTTTAGTGGACCATCTACTGAACAAATTGATATAGGTTACATGTTGATATGTCAAACAGTCTAGGATGTCTTTTAAACATTTTACAACAAATTAAAAATGATGGAAAAATCTAAATGGTGGACATTATGACTCCAATGCCCTTGAGTTTTACATGAAGAGACCAATCTCAGGAGGCAAAATTGAAGTCTCTAGCTGAAAAGGCAGAGGAGTTATGACTGTTAGAATATTGGAAATTCAAATGACAGTTATAGCACCATCAAGTGGCAAATCAGTGCCAAGATCAGTCATTGGTCATAGGGACATATCCTCCACTAATGTGCCAAGTTATAGCGGTTTCAGCCTCTTGGTTAAGCCAAAACTGGGGACAGAGGATAATGGTGCATAGCATTTCCCAAATGGCAGCAATCCAAGATGGTGGTGATAAATAAGGTACATATATATGTTCCAGATGAGGTAATTGATCAACACAGCAAGTTTTAAATGTCTTAAAGTAAACCAGTTTTTTTTAAGTAATTAATATTCTGCTCTATAGCTCATCCATGTGATTCAATTGGGCCACTGCATTGTGACTGGGCTCAGGTACTGAGTGCCAATTTAGCTGCCATATTTTATTAATATATATCAAAACATTTAGGAGTTATTAGCATTTTTGTGATACGTAAGTATGTCTCATGATGCTTACATTTCATTGGCTGGTAGCAGCCATACTTTTAAAAATGTCAAGCCATCCATTTACGATTCTATAGAAACTATAACTAAGTTATTAGAATTTTTTATAATAGCACCACCTGTAGCCCAAGAGTGACCAAATCGTGTTTCCATCCATTAAATCATATAGAGGTTGCATTAAGTTTTCAGTCCTTTTGTGTAATTCTGCCATGCACTCAAATTTCATTGGCTTGTAGCAGCCTGTCTGTTTGTCTAATCAACTGTTCATATATAAATTTTAAAGAGCTTTGACTAGGGAGTCTATTAAAGCATGAATTGTTTTAATTGGACAAATGGTCTAGATGGCGTTTTTAGGAAAATCTAACCAGGCACAAATGAAAACGCTTGGTATCTTATGTTGCGACTTAAACCGGGGACTCTCTGGAAAAAATAATTTTCATTTTAGGCCAAACTGTTCAAGGCCAAATTTAAAGGCCAGATTTAAAGGCCAAAACGTAAAAGTGGTCAACATATGCGCCAATCTAGGAATGTTCAATAACCTGAGTAATGGGTGACAAAAAGATTCATGGTACCATGCTTGGTTACTCTAGGCCTGATGGTTTAGGAGCTATAAACTTGGATTGGGAAGAAAAAAATGAAAAATAAAAATAATAATTAGATTAAAAAAACAATAGGTTTCCAACACTTCATACTTGGACCCCAGATAATAAAAAGAACAAATACAAGAGGGTTCTAGTACTACTCAGACCCCTATTATTATTATTATTATTATTATTATAGCCCTAAGTTATAATAATAACTAAGCAATCACAGGGTCTAAGCTGCATACCAGTGAAATTTGATTGGCTTAGATGGTGGTCATACTGTTTTTAACTATCAGCTTGTCCTTATAGACTTGACCTTGATGCAGTACACAAAATTTGACCACCATCAGGCAATTACTTTAAAAGTTATGACCATTTGTTTGCCATCACACAGACTATTGAAGAAATTTCATAAAATTTTGTGGGCTTAAGCCTAATAGCTGATTGACAACATTTCAGAAGTACAGTATTCATTGGGCAGCTCCTTCTCAGGTTATAGCTCATTTTATCAATAGAGGTCACACCCACAAAATTCTTTGGCTTCCTGTGGCCTCGTTTTTGTAATGTAGAAATATTTCTTATTCTCTGATTTCGGACCTTCATACGTAAATACTATATATCATTTTTTATCATGCAGCTTACAAAATTTGACCTCCATCAGGCAATTGGTTCAGAAGTTGACCATTTTTTTCTATAGCATCTATTGATGGCTTAACACCAAGCTTGGTAGGTATAAGCCTAATTGATTATAGATCTGACTTTTCAAATTTTGTGAGGATGCACATTGTTGATAGACGGTTATGATTGGACATTGCTTTCAAGAGTTAGTGTCATGGTTCTGTCTTTGTTTCTCTTTTTCCTTTTTTTGGGCCGCCAGATGGTGGTAGTTTTGTTCCTTTTCCCTGTTTAATTGTTTTATTGGTTCCAATTATTCTATTATTGTTTTTCAGTTGTGTCTAGTTATCCCTTCCCTCTGTGGTCTGATTGTGCATTGTGCCCTCCTGTGTCTTGTTAAGTACCTTGCTCAAGGGCAGTGTCCTACCCAGGAATCGAACCTGCGACCTTTTGGTTACAAGCCCAGTTCCTTACCCACTGTGCTACACTCCGTCCTACATATATCTGGAACAAACAACGACATCATCACAATCTCGTATGAGAAGCCACACTACGTACCTGTGAGCAAGAAGCACATTGACAACATTACAATTGAACTGAAAACGGATCAGAACCAGAACGTAAATTTCCGTTATGGGAAAGTAATAGCAAAGCTGCACTTCAGACCGGTGAAACACCATTATCACGAGTAAAAGATGGCTAGGTCGGGCCTACACATAGATCCACACAGATACGTTGATTATTATACGCCGCAAGCGGGTAACGGTTTGCCGGGGTTTAGTGGCGGGAGTGTTATGTATGGTGGGGGTCTTGGCGGTATTTTTCAAGGCTTATTCCGAATGGCCTTACCACTACTAAAGAAGGGATTCAATATAGGCAAGCCCCATTTGGCCTCAGCAGCTAAGAACATAGCCATGGATGTGATCACTAATGTTGTGACAAGTCGGTTGATTGCGGATGGTCAGGCTGGATCAGGGCTGATGGTTATGACGCAACGTAGACAGAAAAGACCTCCAGGGGGGCGTGTCTCAAACAAACCTAAGTCTAAAAAACAGAGAGTGTCAAGCATTCAGCGCACAGTTGGTAAAAGCAAGAGGAAGGTGAAAAAGCACACAAAGAAGAAGAAGGTTACAAGGAAAAGTAGATACATTTTTTTAAATGGCCTACATAAACATGGAATGCATGAAGTCGGAACTGGATCTTTTTGCTGTTCCGTATACACAAACAAGCACTGAGAAGAACATCTATGTGGAGGTGCCCCCACTGTCAGCCATTTCAGACACAGGACCTCTAGAGTTCTTTATTGCTGGTAATGGTGAAGATTACATTGACTTGAACAATACACTTTTATACCTTCACTGTAAAATCACCCGCGCAGATGGTACTAACCTCGCGCAAGCTGACAATGTCGGGCTTATTAATTTCCCCCTAGCGACCATTTTTTTCCCAAGTGGATGTTTCACTGGGGGACCGAATGGTGAGCCAGTCTAGCAATACTTACCCCTACTGAGCTGTTATGGAATGTCTACTGAATTATGGGAATGAGACACTGTCTAACCAGTTCACAGCCGGCCTCTTTTATAAAGATACCAGCGGACATATGGAGAATACAAACACGGGTGGTAACAAAACGGGTCTGAAAAACAGAGCCCTATATACCGCAGAGAGCAAAACTTTTGAAACGCTCGGTCACATACACGCGGACATGTTTTTTCAGGAGAGGTTACTGATAAATGGTGTCGATATTAAAATTAAAATGGTTTGGGGTAAGGACGAGTTCTGTCTAATGACTGCAGATGCCCATCAATACAAGCTTAAAATGGTGTCAGCATCACTATTTGTAAAAAAGGTCAGCATCTCCCCCGCTGTGAAGCTCGGACATGCGCAGGCGCTATTGGCCACTAATATAAAATATCCTATTGATTGGGTCAGCATGAAGACTTTCTCATTAGCCGCTGGTAGTCGAGTTTGTAATCAGGAGAATTTATTTTTGGGGCAGCTACCAAAAACGGTAAATATGGTAGTTTATACGTGTTTCGACAATATCATTGAAGTGAACCAGAGGAGGAACGTGCTGTATGACTATTATTAATCATGAACACCAGAGAACTTTCTGCAGTTTCGAGTAACAATCCATATACAGGAAAAGACTTTAAAGGGGTGGTGGCCTGCGACGAGCTACCGGATAATAAACTGCATAATTTCCCCGCTTTGTACATTGTGAATACGCACCCCCAAAATAAACCTGGAGGACACTGGCTAGCTCATATATATGTTTGCAGATAAAACGGGTGAATTCTTCGACTCCTACGGAAACCCTCCAGACTATGATTATTTCCCAGACAGTATCAATACGTTTCTGCAAAAGATTTTCAAAACCTAGAGCAGCAGGCATTGCACTCAGTTTCATTGTTAGAAAAAGGGAGTCAACATACCTCTGTTCAAAAGCTTCGTCAGTAATGCACATGAGTTTACTGCTCTGTACAATTAGATGCGGTGTTATGCCTTGGTCAATTAAATACTGCATCAGCAGGTAGCCGTCGTACCCCTTTGAATTGTGTGCGATGAATGTGTAGCCCTTGTACTTTGGAGTCCGATACCTTTGGTAAAAAGCCTCTACGCATTTATCACCAGACGCCACCCAACGCTCGCCGTTAAAATCAATACAGCATATGAAATTTGCTATATGTTGGCCTTGGTCTTGCCAACACTCAAAATCATAAAACACTGGTGGCTGGGGCTTTCAGGTTTCACCCCTTGTATGAAACACACATGGCTACTCTCAGGAGTCAACACAGCCTTGCAGGTGTTGCAACGCTGTGGACTACAACTGTGTGGTTTAGGGGCCCCATCACTGCTGCTGACAACATACTTTGTGCAACATCTGGGAAAAAACTTGGTAGTATCGCATGAGCCACTGACATCCTGTGGTTTCACAACTTTATGCTCTTTGTAGCAAAACTCTGATCGACATATGCGCAAACAATCCTTACACTGTATTGCTCTTGAGCTGTTCATAAAGCATTCGGCGCTGTAACACACGTTGCAGTGGTACTGACAGCTATGGTCTTTCTTTGCGCTAAAGGGCGTATAGCAATAGTCGTAAACATATGCACTGCCCAAGAAGCCTTTCAAGGACTTTATACCATAATAGTGGTAACCATCGAGGTAAAGAAACAACGTCTTGGGGTGTGGTCTGGAGGACGTTTGAAACTTTGTAAAGACACCATTAGCTGCACCATGGCTCCACACAACTATCTTGACGCTTAACAGCCGCTCAAACATTTCAATGTCTGAAAAGTTGACCTTATGGTGGACATTCAGACCTACAGACAGCTGTAAATGTTCGGCCTCTCTCTCAGCCTCGCATGTTGTAAATGTCGGATTTAAAAGATGCGCTAAACAAGTGGCAAAACAGAGGTTATTGCCCCTATTGTAGCTGACAATTAAATGGCGTAATTTCTTGCGAATTATTTGATTTTTGAGGCACGTTGACAACACTACCATTAGGGTTTTTAATAATGTGAGCCACCAGCTCCAAAGTATCATCAGACAACACCTAAAAATTGCTCTGAACCAGATTTTCAATCACGCTTAAAAAAACATCCAAATCAATTTCACCCCCGGTTAACTGCACAGTTACTCCCTCAGACAGAGAATCCCTCCGCAACTCTAACTGTACAACATCGTCGGGGGACGCCAGCTTGTGAACTGTGTTCATTAAATGTTCTAGGGTGTTTTAAACACGAACATAAGACTCGGCGTAGTTGTCCACATCGTACAAAGATGCAAAGTTAAACCGTAACCTAATTTCTATATTGTTGAAACGTGGTCTGCGTATCACCTGCATCTCTGTATCGTTAAGGCCCCCACCATTTTGGTCATCATTAGTACTATCTGTAGTCGCATGCACGTTATTGTCGACAATGTTAGGTCTTATCTCTGGTTCTACATAATTACCTATCGCACGGTTTACAGCGTCCAAAGCGTGTAGCAGCCCCCCAAACACATCAATATCCCCATGCTCTACAGGTTCAACCTCTGCATGCGTGTTAATTGTGCCTCGATTAAGATCATTAACAACGTGTAACAGGTGAGGGTTAACTCTGCTTGCTGCTGTTGCAAGTTTAAACTGTTAGTGCCATGGTTAGTATCATGATTAGCATCCAACATCCGGTTTTCATCATTGTGTCTTTTATTACTCTGAGATTCTCGCGGGCGTTTCGGTGCATTTTAATATTTTTTCTAAAATATTCAAACGTTGTCCGGAAGCGTCCAACTCACGGTTCAACAGCGACAAAATTTGCATACACAGTTCTGATTTTTCGGTTTCTTGGGCCTCCACGTTTGTCGGGGGTGTTGCTCCTGGCGTTGCGCTCTCTGATGGTTGCGGCTCCGAGGCTTGGTGCCTCCTCCAAAGGTTGAAGCAGCGCTTCTCGATCCAATTCCACGTCTAGAAAATCCGTGTCGGAGTCTGAAATGCTATTCTCTGCCACATAAAGTAAGAAAGAAAGAAAGAAATTCATAATTAATTATGATTTGAACACATTTGTTTCTGCAGGTTCACAAATTACAAAATCATAAATTAATAAAATCTCACCGCGTTTTCTCTTCAGACTTGGAATGTGTACCGAGTTGGGGCCTCAGTGACCGCTTCTGGTTGACTTTCAGGGGCTTTTAAAAATAAATAAATAACACAACTCAGATGATCGAAAAAATAAAACTTAAAAAGTGAACATAAATTTTAAAGTTTCGTACTCTGTAGAAAGTTGTATATTTCGGTGTCCACTGCTGCATGAACCAGTGCTTCTACCAATTGCATCGGCCGTTCCAAATCCGTGACTACGGGTGTCGATTCTGTCTGATTGTCGGCTAAAAGCGGATAAATAAATAAATAAATAAATAAACATTTTAAAAGTACACACACACACACAGAACTGACAAACGTACTCTGGCGAATAGACCCTTCCTGGCTGCACGCAAGATGAAAGTTTGACGGGTCAAACACGTGAAGCGTTGAATCGGGTGCGTCTGTCGCAAGCAGCAAATCTGCGTAATAAGTCAAGATGTCGAGCCTTAATAATTTTCTTATACATGTAGTTATAGATACAAAATTAAACTATAGGCCTAGCAAGTTACATACCTGATAGGCTGCCCAGTTCTTTGAGTGTTTCCTGTCCATAGATCATGGCTTTTCAGTGGAATTAAGTTATAATGCTGTCTTGATGGGATTGGCTGGCCTAATTTATCCACTGTGGATGGGGTTAATTTGTAACTCTGCACCCCGTTACTCCAACCAACATGTTTCCTGCTTTTTGCAGTTAATTTTGAGCAATTCAAAGAGACCGTTGTCCCACAACGTTCGCTTTGTTAATGGCTTGACCTATTATTTCGATGACTTATGATAATAAGAATTATTTATTTAGATAGGGATTGATACATAAACATAGAGTAGCTTTGTTTAGCAAATAGTCTGATGCCTGTATAGGCAATCATAACCTTGTCACAGGAAAAGTGACTAACGCGTGTATTTATTCTACTTTAGCTTTCTTTAAAAAAAAAAACTCTTAACACTTTAAAACTTAACAAAACTTCACAAAACTTAATATAGCTTTTTCAACTCTTGCAAATCCTTGGTTTTAAACCTCATTGTTTTTATAAATGTTCACGTTGTATTACATTACTTGTAATTACGTTGTATCATGGCAAGCTTACTTACTTGCTTTTTATACATTTAAAATCGGTGCCCTATCAACTCAACTTTATTTTATTCACAACTCTGCTTAAAAGGAGGTCCATAGCAGGAGTAAAAAAATAAAAATAAACGGCTTGTTAAGACTTTGCATACTTGAATGGACTTCTTTTCTTTAAACTAACGTACAAACCACAGCTTTAAATTAGTTACTTAGGCTACATATTCTCGCATATTGCTTGATTTACTGGTAGGCCAAAAGGCAAAAAAAAAAAAAAAAGTTTCACATTGCACAAGCACTGCAGGCAATCATAACCTTTATATACAAAAAGCTAATTTGTGATGTTTATTAGATCTACTGATCAATAAGCTTGTTAGTTCTGCTCTATCATAGCTTAGGCGTGTTTTTAAAACAAAGTGTTTATTACGGCTGTAGGCTAGCTAAATATTAGACAAAAGCTTACCAACGTAAAAACATTCGTTTTGAAACTTTGCTAGCTTAAAAACAGTTGTGGGCTATAGCCTACGTAAAAATACGAATTTGACCTAGGCTACTATTATATTGCAGCTCTATTCTGCAGGCCTAGTTTATAATAGTCTATTGTTTTGTTAACGTCTTGAGACATAATGAGAAAAGGCTTTCCGCTTTGCGCTACTAGTTCATATAAATATAGAGTGTTAGCCCCTTGTGTTAATTAATGACCAAAAGCTCTACTAGGGGTGACTGAACTCATGAGGTAAGAGCGGCGGTCTGTCGGTCGGAGCGTTGCCGGTTCAGGCGTGTCAAAGTGTCCCCTGAGCAAGACACCTAACCCCTAACTGCTCTGGTGAATGAGAGGCCACAATTGTAATTCGCTATATAATGCTGTCCAATTTACCATTGAATACCATTGTTTTTTGTTAACGTCTGGAGACATAATGATAAAAGGGGTTGCGCTACTAGTTCATATAAATATGTTATGTAGGATCTTTGCACACTTCAAAGAGACCGTTGTCTCACAACGTTGCTTTTGAAATAGATGCACATTTATGAAAGTCCGCCCCCCTCAAAGCAAACCGCCGCCTCACAAGACAAGCCACAGACTATGCTGTCACATGACAAAAAACCTGTCACAATCAGAGACTCTAAAAAATATGGACAAAGCTACTGTGACGTCACCCATTGACTCTCCGTGGGTCTCTAAAACACGTTTTGAAGCTCAATGGCGGGCGCGGCCATGTTGTCGATTTGGAGCCAAAACCATAGAGTTAAGCGGCTCTGTGATTTTTACAATGTGATTGACAGTCCGGTGCGGAAAAACCCATCAACCTGATCGAACGATTGCAGAACGAACCTGAGGCTAGCTGACTATCTGCCGTTATGTTTTAAAATATATTATCAAATGTTTACGGAGTTTAATTTCCATCCGTGACTGTGCTGTGTCATGTAATCACGTTATATGCATGGCATTAATAATACAATTATGTTCAGTTATCTTCAATTTATGTTTCTCAACAAAACGAATATGCTTAGCTAGCATATCAGCTTGCCAGTGAGCTAGGTAGGCTATCCGTGGTTAGCTCACGCATTAGCAATATGAACCACAGGGGAAAAACATTGACTACACTGATGGTCAATCAATCAGAGATGTGTAGGCTACTGGTGATATGACTAGGCTAATTTTTGTATAACTGTCTGGTAGACCTGCTGTTAACCGAGCAAGTTATCGTCATAGGTTTTCGCCACAGTCAGTTAATGAGCCAGTAACTGCTACTAGCTACTCCATCGCCGTTTGTGGTGTTCACTTGCTGGGTGACGCTAGCTGACCGATCGTTCGCAAATCACTTTCTACCGAATAAAAAAGGACGGAGTGTAGCACAGTGGGTAAGGAACTGGGCTTATAACCAAAAGGTCGCAGGTTCGATTCCCAGGTAAGGACACTGCCGTTGTACCCTTGAGCAAGGTACTTAACCTGCATTGCTTCAGTATATATCCAGCTGTATAAATGGATACAATGTAAAATGCTATGTAAAAACGTTGTGTAAGTCGCTCTGGATAAGAGCGTCTGCTAAATGCCTGTAATGTAATGTAATGTAATGTAACACTGTCAGCGGTGATTAACAAATCTACCAAGTATTTTAATAACTGATCTGCAGGCGTGTAAATATGACAAGCACTTTGTACAGCAAGTTTTCCACCTGGTGCATGAAGACAAAAATAATGTAGCCTACATTGAATTTCTAATTATTATTAGGCTATTATTTTTTTCTTGTAAATCATCAAAACCAATGGAGAAAAGCCAATATAGGCTACGCAAGGAGCCCCCAGGACCGATTCTGAGAACCACTGTCTTAAATGCCTAGCTTGTCGGTCTCTTAAATGCTAAAAACATGTTCCTTTCTAAATGCCAAGATGGTTAATTTTGTTAAATTCTGTGTGTGTGATTTCATCGTGTGTTGTATGTTATTCAGCAAATGAACCTTGTGACTCTTAATTCGCTTCGTGAAACTGAAAAAGTGTTTATCCCAAAATCGGGATTATAGTAGTTTTGTCACATGTGAAGCATGGCCCAGGTAGACATTTACGGAATGTACACGACTGACAAGCCGTCAAACACGTCTGACAGATTGAATGTTTGCCGGTTAAGGTTAGCTAGCTAGTCAAATGGCTTGGTAGCCGAAGTTGCGAACTGTTTTAGCATAGGCTACTGGACTACCAAATATAGCAAGCTGATTACGCTTTCTGCCAACTAATTTTTTGGTTAAGTAGGCTAAAGGAAATAGTAAAAATGACTCGGCTACCGAAAAACTTAAGAGGAGGATTATTTTATGGTCGTCTAGTGCAGCTGTAAATAGCACACGCCATAATGAAATCACCATGAAATGGGATGCCTGCATTTTCTGACTTCGCACAGGTGGACCGTGGCCGGAGCCGCAATGTCAAGGCCAAGAAGCGCCACCGCCCACCCCAGTGACCATAGACTGTAGCCCCTACTGTAGCTCAGTCCTCCGCAGTAATCCGGAAGTGACGCAAGCTGTACCTCATTGGTCCAGAACAAATATTGGCACTGTGCCCAAATGACGCAATAAATCATGAAATCGACCCATGGACAGTCATAAGACGAATAAAATACACCTATTATGACTATTTGTTCTTGTGAGAAAAAATAATTGACTTTGTATTTTGATCGCATTTGTACCGTAGACTTACATGGAAACCGGATATGAAAACACCTATACTGGAGCCATCCGTAGTGGCGCTAGTGAGCAACCAGGAACTACAACACCAGGAAATGAGCTTCAAAAACGAAGTCTGGTTTTGGCTGCTTGGTCACAATACATACCACAACCTATGCTGTCACATGACAAAAGCCCGTCACAGCCTACGCCTCACCCACAAAACTTTCGCCGAGCCTGTCTGTGTGACAGTGATTCCAGTCGGGCCTAGACATTGGACACAGCAGCTCTTTTTGCACTCTCTCTCCACAATTACGGACATCAATCCGAAGAAGGATTTCCGCAGAGAAAATAACCTAGGTTTGCTCGTTTCTGTCTCTAAATGTCTTCCGTCTCTAAATGTCATAGTTTTTTAAAAACTCTTTTCACACATAGCCTGATAACTTACAACTGTCATGTTTTGCCTTTGCTTTTTAAACAATTCTAAGATGTAACTATTTGCTATTTTCATTGTTTTACAATTTTAACATGCTTTCGCTTTTCTTAAATTCTATTTGACACAAAACTAACGCTGTCTGCTCGTCTAACTAATAAACTAATCTACTTTACGAAACAACTACCAAAATTTTCTAACATAATTTCTACTTGTTTTAAACATTTTAACGTATGTAACCCTATTAACGCATTCATTCGCCTTTTCGGGTATTTAGTGGCGATTGGTGTTTCAAAACAATAAAATGTTTTAAGTTGCTAAAGCATTTTTACACAAAACTACCCTTTTCAAACACGTTTAAAAAGCACAAAGATAATCAACACTTCTCCTCATGGATTACTTTTAAAAACAAACATTTCCATTAAGATAAAATATATACCAAATCATGCATGTGCTACGCTAAAAACCAACAAACCTAAATAAAACGATATTAAACAATGACTATATTAAAAATAATAATAATAATAATAATAATTAAAAATAATAAACCACAGGGGGCGGGGGTTTCAATCCATCAAACTTTTTGACAGAAACCGCATGCCATTTATATATACTATTGTATATTGTATATGTATTTTTATTTTATTTAAATTTTCCTTTAACTGATTTCTGTGTATGTATGTCCATGTGTATGTTTACTCTTTGAAAATAATAAAAAATTAAAATTGTAATAAACATTAACAAAATACATCCCATTTTACTGCACAAGGGATCAGTTGACCCCGCAGTTCTAGTGACGAGCAGTATACTGTGAGTAGTGCCAAGTGACATCGGCACACTACGTGACCAAAGAAGGAAAGTTTTGAAGAGAGGCTAACTGCTTGTCTCCATGCCGCTTTACAGTGATAAAAATAGCCTACTTATCAGACGCTGTTTATTTTGGCAACGAAAAATATTCGTTACGACGCCTTTTTCCATGATGAAAACAAAACATAACAAAAAACAATTCACTTTTGTAAACAAAAACATGACGAAATGTATTATTTTCATTGGCGAATATAAACTAAACGATAAACTGAATTAATACCGCTGTCAGAATAGGCCTTATGGTTTAAAGTGAACAACTCATTTATAAAATAAATGTTTTACAATAAAGAATGAATGGAAATATATTAATTAAAATTAGCAATTAGCATGCTCAATCAAGCTACATCACATGGTAACAGCTAGCTAGCAGAAGGTGTTAACAAGGTATAAGCTGTGTACTTTGCATTAGGCTACTAATCTGCTGGTTAACTGAAATATCATAAAAAATATAAAATATATTCACTCCAGTAATATAATCAAAACTTACCTGAAAGCATGTAGTCCTTTGGTTCAGACAGTGCGGTAGTGTTGGCAGTAATGTGGGCTGCACACGTGATGGGAGAATGCACTGTGCATGCAGAGGGTTGTAATTTTACTGAATTCCTATTTAAAGGGATGCTGGGAAATTATCAGTACATGCAGAGGTGGGTAGTAACGCGTTATATTTACTCCGTTACATTTACTTAAGTAACTTTTTGAATAAATTGTACTTGTAAGAGTAGTTTTAATGCAACATACTTTTCACTTTTACTCGAGTATATTTGCGAAGAAAAAATGTTACCTTACTCCGTTATATTCGGCTACATTCCGCTCGTTACTTTTATTTTTTTACCCATTTTTTATTCAACGCACATTCTGTTTGTTTCTTTCTCTCAGAGAGACTTCAGCCAAAGAGGCTGACTGGTCTTTGCTTTGGCGCTGTCATAGCCCCACATGACTCCGTTTCACCAATCAAACGTAGCCAGTCACAGCACACAGAAGGATGAGCGGGCGACAACAATGGCTGAAACAACGGCGGGTGATTCGTAGGAGCCAGAACACCCCTGGCCTCACGTTCAAACTATGTTTTACTTACAGACTACCAAAAACAGTAGTTACATTATGCGCTGCCTTCTTTGTCTGCCTAGAAATTTGGACATTTCAGCCTACAAGAACTCAACTTCGAACTTGAGAAAATATGTGGCGGTAAGTTGTAGGTTAGTTTTGGCTGTGGATAGCTAACTATTTGACTGAGTGGTCATTTATTGTCTTGGACAATCCGTTTGTGAAATATAAGCGCATTGGTGACGCCTGGGTATCTTCCAAAATAGCTGCGCGTAATACCACACCTGTTGTTTACGTCGTTGTCGCCCTTTTTAGTACAGTCTGGCTTGATTGACAATTAATTTATTCAGTAGGTGAGAGTATAAGCTTTCTAACGATGTGTAACGTGTCTAATTTTGCTTTTGGAATAGCGTTTTTTAGGTCAGGGTAACCGAAATTTTTCTTATCATGGCATTCACTTATGCATTCACTCACAAAACGTGGTCAACTATTATTCGTAATTTATTGGGAAATACTATTATTATTGAGGACTTCTGGGCATAGCTAAGCCGCATGTTTGCTGATAGACCTAGCTGACATCGTTTTCTGGAGCAAAACAGAAGCGGATTGAACTGTATTGTTGATTTACTGTCTCTCTCTCCATCTACTGAACACAGATAAGATTTCATCATTGTTATGTAAGTAGGCTATTACTGTTCAAAATACTTCGGTTATATACGTTATTTTTGAAATTGAGTGTGTTTAAATAGGTTACTGGTATTAATGTGGATATTTCACACTGTAATGTAAGCGTTAGTTCGTAGTGTAATAGTTTTTGTGAAGCATGATGATGAGTCTATTTTAATCAATAAATCCCCTGTAGCCTCATTAGGGGTCCAAGCAGCAAAGCTGGTGGAACCCTATTTTATTTGTTAGGATTATTATTAGGGGTCCAAGCAGCGAAGCTGGTGGAACCCTATCGTATCTGTTCAGATTATTATTATTATTCGGGGTCCAAGCAGCAAAGCTGGTGGAACCCTATTGTTTTTGTTCAGATTATTAGGGGTCCAAGCAGCGAAGCTGGTGGAACCCTATTGTATTTGTTAGGATTATTAGGGGTCCAAGCAGCGAAGCTGGTGGAACCCTATTGTATATGTTAGGATTATTAGGGGTCCAAGCAGCGAAGCTGGTGGAATCCTATTGTATCTGTTAGGATTATTATTATTAGGGGTCCAAGCAGCGAAGCTGGTGGAACCCTATTGTAACTGTTAGGATTATTAGGGGTCCAAGCAGCGAAGCTGGTGGAACCCTATTGTATTTGTTAGGATTATTATTAGGGGTCCAAGCAGCGAAGCTGGTGGAACCCTATTGTATCTGTTCGGATTATTAGTGTGGTTGCCTTAGGCAATCACACTACTATTATCGCACATATTATTATTATTCTATCTTTCCACCCATTTTTTGGACCGCTACTACGCCCAGAGTTTTCGCACCACATACACGTGCCATATGTCAAATTGACCGGCCTCTTTGGGAATCGTGTGCTATTACTTTGTGGAAAGTTTCGCTGCACGGTTTTTGAGAAATATGACTTTTTATGGCCAATTTTTTCCCATAGAGATGAATGGGGAACGTGACGTCATACATATGCGAACGGTGAAGTTACAGCATTGGTCGGCTTAGCATCTACAGGAAATGTAGAATCCAGATGCGGTGCATATCTCTCTTGGGTCGTAATTACAGAAAACACACATTCGTAAACCTCAAATGCTTTATACCACAATTTAGATAAGACCTTGACGAAGACGTACATGCACGGATTGTGTTGTTCAAACGAGGTTTCCTGGCGACTTGTGAACGCGATAAAACGGTATTCCAAATGCAAAATTACAAATGAAAACGCTGTCAGCTAGGTATATCAACAAACATATGGCTTAGGCATACCCAGAAGTCCTCAATAATAATAGTATTTCACAAGATATTACGCAAATTCTTTGACCACGTTTCGTCAGGTCCAGCGTCTTTGAATGCTAGTGCTAACAAAGAGCGAATGCATTTAATGCGATGATGAGAAAACTTTCGGTTGACCTATAAAACGATATTCCAAAACCAAAATTAGACGTGTTATACATTGTTAGAAAGCTTATGCTCTCATCTACTGAATAGATGAATTCTCAATCAAGCCAGACTGTACTATAAAGGGCAACAGTGCCGTCAACAAAACGTGTGCAGCAGCTTCTGGTCCGGTCTTACTCCAGAAAAAGACGTCAGCTTGTAATACCACGCATGTTGCTTTGGGTGTTCTCGAACTTTGTAGTACAAACTGGCATGATCTACACTTCATCGATCCAACAGGTGATAGAATAAGCTTTCTAACTATGTATAATATGTCACATTTTACTCTTGTAATGCCGTTCTATATCCCATCGTATTCGAAAGGTTCGTCTCTTTATAGATGCATTGCGCATTCTTTGTAACAGTGACAGCAACATTTTCTCACCCCAACGCTACAGTACACTTCTCCACTTGTCTGTTGATGTACCCCTCGTTACAACAGAAGCTAGTACTACTGGCTACCAGCCGATACTTATTCACAGAAGCTGTATTTAAAATGAATAGAATAAGCTTTCTAATTATGTATAATATGTCAAATTTTAATTTTGTAACACCATTTAATATCCCAGCGCACTGGCAACTTTGCTTAATGCAGCTCTAATGAGACCATTCAGTCTGTTGTAGCAGGGAAAGCAACGCTTTCTCACCCCAACGCGATTGCTAAAGTACACAACTCCACTTGCATGTTGTTGATTCACCCCTTGCTGCTACAGAAGCTAGCTGACTACCACTGGCTACCAGCCGATACTTATTCACAGAAGCTGTATTTAAAATGAAATGCAACTATTTTAACACATATTTCTCGCCTCGTTTTCGTTCTTGGAAATTCGGCTCGGCTAACACGTAATAGGCTACTCTGTCTATGAGTTGGTCTCAGAGATAACAGATTAGACTCGGAATTACAGCCCAATTAAATGTTTTTAGTTGTGTGGTAAAAATGAGCTGAAATTCACGCAAAACCATAAGTCAATCAAATGAATCTCCCTAGCCCCGTCTTGCTTTTTTAAAATGGTGCGATCACGCAGTGTAGACGTAGGGTTTTTCCAAGACCCTCTGAACATGTCAGCTAGCTTTATGATTCGCCGTCACTCGTCACCGCATACCGCGAGTAAAACACTGAGATCTCTGAGTTTTGATGAAAGGATAATTTAGCTCTGATTATATGTGTTGCAAATAAACTCGTTGCCGTGATGTTATCGCATGTACACAATACTCTGTCTCTGCTTATACTACAGAAACTGTTCGCTCTGTTCAGCACAAAGTCGACTTTGCGTTGGCGGCAACCACACTTCACAATTTCTGCAGGAATTGTCTAGTTATTATTATTATTATTATTATTATTATTATTATTATTATTAGGGGTCCAAGCAGCGAAGCTGGTGGAACCCTATTGTATTTGTTAGGATTATTAGGGGTCCAAGCAGCGAAGCTGGTGGAACCCTATTGTATCTGTTCCGATTATTATTAGGGGTCCAAACAGCGAAGCTGGTGGAACCCTATTGTATTTGTTAGGATTATTATTAGGGGTCCAAGCAGCGAAGCTGGTGGAACCCTATTGCATCTGTTCCGATTATTATTAGGGGTCCAAGCAGCGAAGCTGGTGGAACCCTATTGTATCTGTTAGGATTATTATTATTATTAGGGGTCCAAGCAGTGAAGCTGGTGGAACCCTATTGTATTTGTTAGGATTATTATTATTAGGGGTCCAAGCAGCGAAGCTGGTGGAACCCTATTGTATCTGTTCGGATTATTATTAGGGGTCCAAGCAGCGAAGCTGGTGGAACCCTATTGTATCTGTTAGGATTATTATTAGGGGTCCAAGCAGCGAAGCTGGTGGAACCCTATTGTATCTGTTAGGATTATTATTATTATTATTAGGGGTCTGTGGCAAACACGCCTGCCACAGGCCACTGAAGTGGCTTTTCTTGGGGCCCTCCAGCACAGAGACACAGGGAGATGATGTTAAAACAGTCCACATTTATTCCACAAGGGTTTGGCAAGATGGTATAGCCAAATGAGCAGATGTAAAAACCCTGTCATGACAGAGAGCTCCCTGGTGTGGGTGGGGATGGCAGATTTAACCTGTGCGCAGTGATTACCTCACTACGCACAGGTGCAGCCACTCCTGTTCCTGGGTCCAATTAGCCTGGCCAATTATCTAATTCTTAACCAATTATCCAATTGGCCAGGTCTAATTAGCTTGACCCAGGGCAGGTGTGGCTGCTTAAACCAGCCATCCCCACACCACAGGGTCCAAGCAGCGAAGCTGGTGGAACCCTATTGTATCTGTTAGGATTATTAGGGGTCCAAGCAGCGAAGCTGGTGGAACCCTATTGTATCTGTTAGGATTATTAGGGGTCCAAGCAGCGAAGCTGGTGGAACCCTATTGTATCTGTTAGGATTATTATTAGGATTATTATTTATTCAGTAGGTGAGAGTATAAGCTTTCTAACGATGTATAACATGTCTGATTTTGCATTTGGAATAGCGTTTTATAGTTCAACGTAACAGAATGTTTTCTTATCGCATTCACTTGCGCATTCACTGTGGCGTAGCATTAAAGACGATGCACTTAACGAAACGCTGTCAACGATTTTCATAATTTCTTGGAGAGTAGTATTATTATTGAGGACTTTGGGGCATAGATAAGCCATTTCTTTGCTGACAGACCTATCTGACATCGTTTTCTGACGCAAAACAGAAGCGGATAGGATAGGACAATATCTAGGACTAAACATTAAATAAATATACAATCTTACCATTGGTTTTACGCGTAGAGATGTCCCTTTTGCGACTGAGTGGTCATATATTGTCTTGGACAATCCGTTATATGCGCATCTGTGACGCCTGGGTCGGCTATCTTCAATAATAGCTGAGCTGGAGCTCCAAATCTAAACGGTTACGACTTCTAGTAAACTTCTTTATGGCGACGCAAGTAATCCGACACTGTAGGTCTAGTTTTTAGCAGTGAGGGGAGGGTCTGAGCGTCGCGGAAGCAATGGAAGACAGTTCTTGAGCCTGCATCCATTTGAAGACAGTATCGGGTGAGTTCGTTTAGTCTTTGAATCTGTCATTATGCTGAGAAACAGCTAAACCATTTTATTTATAGGTTCTGAGTTTCTGTGCAAACGCGCGAAAACACGCTGGTATAATGAAACAATGACGGTAGCCTAATACATATATCGTCCGCTTCGTTCCATTGCTACCATAACATAACGACCTACAGCTGCAGTTTCTCGCTGCAATTACTAATATTGAATATAAACAAAAGATGCAATTTATGCTGTAGTCTGCCAATGTCTAAATAAATAATACGGTCCATTTGAAGACAATATCGGGTGAGTTCGTTTAGTCTTTAAATCCGTCATTATGCTGAGAGAAATCGTATTCTCAATTTAATCTCTAAATCGACTGTAAATTTAGGGTTGTAACTAGGTAGTTGTTTCGTAGGTGACTCAACTTGTCTTAACTATTGCTTGTATTTTTGCATAGACTGCGTTGTTGCTGTTCTTGTTTGTGTTAGTGTTAATCAGTTTAACCTACAGGGTCCAAATTGAACTATGCGGTTGTTCCCTGCACTCGGAATATATATATAGTCCGCTTCGTTCCGTTGCTACCATAAGATAACAGACTATCTTGTGTCTACAGCTGCAGTTTCTCGCTGCAATTTCTAACATTGAATATTCACAAAAGACGCGATTTATGCTGTACTCTGCCGATGTCTAAATAAATAATACGCTACGGTAAAGCTTTAAGAGGATGAATCATTACTTTTCTTTGACATGGATCCATTTGAAGACAATAACGGGTGAGTTCGTTACTCTTTAAATCCGTCATTATGCTGAGAGAAATCGTATTCTCAATTTAATCTCTAAATTGACTGTAAGGTTAGGGTTGTAACTAGTTAGCTCTTTCGTATGTGACTTAGTTGATGCACTCGTCTTAACTATTGCTTGCATTTTTGCATAGACTGCGTTGTTGCTGTTCTTGTTTGTGTTAGTGTTAACCAGTTTAACCTACAGGGTCCAAGTTGAACTATGCGGTTGTTCCCTGCACTTGGAACGGTAGGCTACTGCCCTCTAGGGTTTTCGACACACTTGTTCCTGGTTATGGTTAATACACTTTGTTCTACGTCGCTCTGGATAAGAGCGCCAGCCAAATGCCTGTAATGTAATGAAATATTTCGTAGCAACAAGATAAACCCGACATTAGCCCTAAAATATGCCAATACAGCAGTGACAACGCTGCTCACTGAATAACGACATAAACGAGTCAATTTTTCTTTAATTATACCATGTCATTCTACATTCAATATCTGGGACTAAACTTCGAATAATTATACAATCTTACCACTGGTTTCACGCGTAGAGATGTCCCTTTTGCGACTGAGTGGTCATATATTGTCTTGGACAATCCGTTTGTGAATAATACGCGTATCTGTCACGCCTGGGTCGGCTATCTTCATAAATAGCTGTGCGTAATACCACACCTGTTGCTTACGGCGTTGTCGCCCTTTTTAGTACAGTCTTGCTTGATTGACAATTCATTTATTCAGTAGGTGAGAGTGTAAGCTTCCTAACGATGTATAACATGTCTAATTTTGCTTTTGGAATAGCGTTTTATAGTTCAGCGTAACCGAAAATCTTCTTAGCATCGCATTCACTTACGCATTCACTCTAGCAGTAAAAGACGCTGTTATCGTTACTCTGGTTTTATAATTTGTTTTAAATGAATTTGACGGTGTGAAGACCGTAGTAGACATAGCCCGCCAGGTTACAGTTGGCTAACCACAATGTAATGTACGCGTGTTGTGATTTCAGGTGAGCGACAACGTCTAAATGTGCACAAAAGTGATATTGCATTTGTACAGTGGATGTATAAGAATGCTAGGATGTCAATGATGCTAGTAGAGTGTGTGTATGAGATCGCTAAATGTAGGAAATACAAGTACATGCTTTATCATGTAGTCGCTAGCTAACGGATACTCGTTTCATCCGAGTATTCAGCTCGACCCTACTATTTACTAGAATTATCCAGTAGAGGGATCTCTAATACAAGTGTGAACTGCAGCAGCTGACGCGCTACTTCCGTAATAAGACATTGTCACTCGTGCCTCGTCCAATATTCTCCATTGCAAGACTTGTCTGCACAGACTCGATAGCCCCAATAAAGGTATGTATATTTAGTGAAAGTTTTTAATTAAATGCGTTTATACGACCACTATGTTTATCAATCCTCATTATCAAGCGAGCGAGCTAGCTAACATATTTGGTTCACTTTAGCAAGCTAGCTGGCTAGCAAGCCCTTATGAAGTGGCAGTGAGCACATAAGCAGCGTAGGATCTACATTTCCAGAGGACATCGCTGTATTCTCAAATAAATAACCAGCCAAAATAAAATGGTGATTGAATGCATCACACATTTGTTTTTTTTTATCTGAGATAATGATATTAGCTACTATGTGATGCTGTGTCAATAGCCAACGCGTTCTTGCAAGCGAGTGTGTCATCTAGTCACGCGTCATCATAGCAATCTAACCAGACAGTAAAAACGCCGATAAAACACTTCTAACGTGGATCATTGTAAGCCATGTTATCTAGCTTTGTCATGATAACATGAGAGAAGGATTGCTGTTGGAGATGTGAATTAACCAACAGTTATCGTGGGTAACCTGCACGAAAGCGCATTGTAGTTTTTTCACGTATTTCATCCAGTCAATTTAATTTCATCTAACGTTACACTTGATTCACTCATTAGCTCCGCTAGATAATGTATTACTCTTTGAGATCATGTAGTAGAAATAAAATAAGAAAATATGATTCATTTAACTTACTGAGAATATATAATAAGAAATAATGAGGCTGTGTCAATAGCTAATGTGTTATTGCGAGCCAGTGTGTCATCTAGTCACACGTCAGAGCGCATTGTAGTTATTTTCACCACCAAATTCTTACGCCGGTTACCCACCGCACACTTAGCGTAAGCGGCGCGTAAGCAGCCCGGCGAAGCAGCACGGCGCGGCGCGTAGCGTATCTGCACTGGTTCCGTTTGTGTCGCGCAAAGGCTTGCTTAAAGCTCTATATTCCTAGTAGCTCTCGCAGTCTGCAGTGAGATTACATTGTGTATTTCACGTTTGTTCACGACTGTTGGTTATGGGTTAAGTGAATACTTGGTGAGAGACCTTTTTCAGTTTGTTAATTTGGTAATATTTCGTTAACTCATGTAAATACGTGAGAAAGTAAACGCTTTCAAGAATTACCGTAAGCTTAAATCGCAACGTAGCCTGCATAATAATCAATCTCAAACTGTATTAATTTATTTGCTTGGTTAACAAGCGTGCCAATTTCATGAAGAATATGTAATGATCATAATAATAATAAGTAATCCGTATTCAACCATTGGCAATTCCCGTGTTGTCTTGTCATTCACGTCAAAACATTTATAGGATCAGATTTAGTAAAATCAGCTAATCATCAAAAATATAGCGTAATAGTTTAATCTTGAAGGGATATGAACATCACAAGCTTTGAAGTACAAGTGCAATAAAGGCTTGCTTTACAACTTAATTTATAAAATAGGTGCATTTTCATCAGCAAGACCACTAAATAATCTGATTTTTAAAAGATCTGTGGATTATCTGATTTTTATTAACAAGCCCTTTTGGAAAGCACGGCGAACGAAGACATCGGAGAAGTCAAATAGGCTGAGCAATGGTTGGTTAAAAACTACCTTCCAACACTCGAGCTAACAAACCGCTGCTCGGTGCATTCACTTCTACATCATTCAATAGGCTACGTCTTTCTGTGGTGTATTTTCAAACATTTACCCCACCCCGCAAAATAAGATAGCGAAACTAAGTTTGCCTTTTCCCCAGGTTCCAGTTTTTTTTGTTTGTTTTTTTTTTTCTGCAAGGACAATACAAAAACAAAAAGGCTTGTATTTTTTTAGCTGCTTATAAAATATCTGGGAGGTAACTAGGGACACACCCCCAGTAATATAAGGATGAAATATAAATCAGAGCATGTATACCTAGCATTTTAGAGTATATTTCTGTGTATAAACAGGCCATCGTGACGCGCGACAAGCCGAAAAAATAGAACAGAAGCGAAAAACTATGCTTCAGTTCGCTTGTGTCGCGCGAGCTTCGCAGCCGGTACGCGACGCGTTCGCATCTGGTGGAGACGACGTCGCCCGCTGCCGTTGTAATAACAGTACTTCAACTACGCTTCAGTTACGCGCGTAGTGCGCTCGCGGTCGATACGCGTGCGGTGGGTGCCCGGCTTTACTCTTTGAGATCATGTAGTAGGAATAAAATAAGAAAATATAATTAATTTACTGACAATAGATACTAAGAAATAATAATAACAAATTAGTAACAACAATAATAATAATATTCATAAAAATACATGTTTGAAA
Source organism: Anguilla rostrata (assembly GCF_018555375.3). Lineage (NCBI taxonomy): Eukaryota > Metazoa > Chordata > Actinopteri > Anguilliformes > Anguillidae > Anguilla > Anguilla rostrata. The sequence goes on along the minus strand of NC_057933.1, from coordinate 37,786,424 downwards.
CTGGAAAACTGATTTTTTTAAATTAATTTTTTATAGACGGCTGGAAAAGAAAGGAGTAAAAGCAAGGTGTGGAGTTATTTTGATTTCACACACTTAAAGATGGTGTTAATGTATATATTTAATTTAATATCATCTTTTACATTTTTTTATCTAAAAAGTTCTTTGTGTGTTTATTTTTATTTGTTTGCTTATAAGTTAAATGTTCTTAAATATAGAAACTGTAATAAAATATAAGTTTTTCAAATTGATTTGAAAATGTTGCACATTTTGACGAAATATCGGTCAAAACATCGGTAATCAGTGGGCTAGGACTCTCCAAAATCGGGATCGACATTGGATCCAAAAATCTGGCATCGGTCGGGGTCTAATATATATATATATGTACACACTCACCGGCCACTTCATTAGGTGACAGGAGTGGCACCCGGTGTGGTCTTCTGCTGCTGTAGCCCATCTGCTTCAGGGTTCAACGTGTTTTGCGTTCAGAGATGCTCTTCTGCATACCTTGGTTGTAACAAGTGGTTATTTGATTTACTGTTGCCTTTCTATCAGCTCGAACCAGTCTGGCCATTCTCCTCTGACCTCTGCCATCAACAAGGCATTTTCGCCCAGAGAACTGCCGCTCACTGGATATTTTCTCTTTTTCGGACCATTCTCTGTAAACTCTAGAGATGGTTGTGCGTGAAAATCCCAGTAGGTCAGCAGTTTCTGAAATACTCAAACCAGCCCGTCTGGCACCAACAATCATGCCACGTTCAAAGTCACTTAAATCACCTTTCTTCAGCAGATTGTCTTGACCATGTCTACATGCCTAAATGCATTGAGTTGCTGCCACGTGATTGGTTGATTAGATATTTGCAAGCAGATATTTGCGAGCAGTTGAACAGGTGTACCTATTGAAGTGGCCGGTGAGTGTGTATATATATATATGTGTATATATATATATATATAGGCGCACACACACACACACTCACCAATCACTTGATTAGGTACACCTATCTACTACTGGGTAGGATGCCTTTTGCCTCCAGAACAGCCTGAATTATTCACAACATGGATTCAACAACGTGCTGGAAACATTCCATAGGGATTTTAGTCCTTGCTGACTTGATAGCACCGCCTCATCCCATAGGTGCTCTATTCGAGTGAGATTTTGGGATTGTGCAGGTCATTGTAGTAAACTGAAGCCACTATCGTTGAACAAGGTCTGGGACCTCTGGTGTGAAGGTTTATTGGACAGGTTGTAGGAGACAGTTTATTGGACAGTCAAAAGGCAGGCGGTCACTGTCAGATGACACGGTTGAGGAATGAGGCAGAGGCTGGAGTTTCGTTGAATGGTTCCTTTTTATTGAATGGAAATGTATTAATGTAAGGTTTGCGTTGGCAGTGTGGAGATGTGTGAGTTATAGGAATTTGTCTGAATAGTGCTGCAGAAAAGGATGAGAAGAAAACAGAAATAGGCTAAATATACAACTCTTAATACTAAAGGGTGCTGCATAGTAATCCAATGACAGGAAATTGAGAAAACAGAAATATATTTAATTAGTAATAGGATCCAATTAATCCACAGTACTAAGAAGCCACAAGCCAATTAGACCATTATCAATCATTATATACTGAATGCAATAAACAGAAACAATAAATAAACGCTGCTACAGTCTCCAAACAAAATAAACAAAGCAGCCGTGGTGCATGACCAACATTGAAAATAAGAAGCACGGTATTTCATTCATACCACCACCGGCAATAATACAACTTGGAAACAAAACATTTAGCAGTACTCACATTTTGTTCTTGGACGCACTGAATGTTTAAGGAAATGGAGAGAGCAACAAAGTAAGTACAGTATCAAGAGAGCTTTGCTTGGCTTGTTGTAGGATGGATGTGTGTGCAGTGTTGGGGAAGCTACTTTGAAAGCATAGCTTTGCAAGCTACCAACTACTTCACACTGGAAGAAGTTGAACTACAGCAAAGCTACCCTACAGAGAAATCTAGTTTGGTTAACTAAAGCTACTCAGAAAAAGTAGTTCAAACTAGGCCTACTTCGTAAAAAAAAAAGATCAAATTGACAATGTATATGTGATACAAAATGATAACAAAATACAATACAAAAAAGTCACGTGCCAGCAAAAAATGCAACTCAGTTGAGTTTATTGCAAAAATCACAGGTCATACATAAACCAAAAAAATTAAATACCTCACTATTCATGGGAAAGTGCAAGGAATGTCAGCTTTGGTTTTGTATACAATGTCCATCAGTCAGACACCTGCCTTCCAGAAACTAGAGTCCAGGTGGGGGTACTGCACCAAGCAGGATTACTCAGTTAGCCAGGTAACTTCTACTATAGAATAGCATGACATTTATAATGGTCCATAAAATGACCCTCTATATCACTAGATCAACTTTAAATAAAATTGTATGCTGTTACAATATTAACCTTAGGTGGCAAAAGAACACCAAGCCAACCTCAGCCTAGCCAGACCTTCATGTGAATGATTCTGGCTAAGCTATTCATAGTATTGGATTGATTGCAGACACCTTGGTCAGCAAACACAGGTGATTGTAATCAAATAGTAGGTGATTATCATGAACGACCGGTCCCATGCATTGTGCCATATTGGATGGGCGGCAAAATACATTAAGAGAATAGTATGACTAGGTCAGCTAACGTTAGCTAATGTTTGCTTTATGTCAGCAAACCTGACATTAGCTGGTTAGGGACATGTTCGTTTTTGATAGAACATAATTGTTGTCAGACGAATTAATGCTACAGACTTTATTTAATTAGACTAACGTTAACGTTCACTGAATTAAATCACTTGCCTGTATGTAGCATTACAATGTGGCTAACTTATCTTAACTTTGCTAAAATGGCTAGCAAAGTCAGTGTTAATACACTCACCTTTACATGTGTTCTTAGATTTGTGTTTGATGTCTTTGCAGTAGAGAGTGTATTTACTCTTGGCTTGCATAGCTCATAAGTAAAAACGTAGGTTTTGTCGGTGGAGCTAGTCAGTGTCATGTATTTGCTTAAGTACGGCTATAGTGATTCTTCCTCAGGCTGAGATTTGGGAGGTTTATCCATGTTGACGCTGTCGCTATGTGAGCACTGAGCAACGCCCACCCTTTTGCACATGGCTGCCTGACGAATGCATTGCCTGGGCATGCCTTCACAGCGGTCAGGACGAAAGAAAAAGGGGGTGGGTCAAAGGGGGTTCAATTACAGTAGAGAAGCAATGGTAAAATAAAAATAAAAAATCATTCCTTTCCTTTTATGGCCCAAAATTGTTTGTAGTTTCAGTAGTTAACTACACAAAAAATGGCAAAAAAGTAATTTAACTACTTGAATCACTATGCAAATATGAATGTAGTTGAACTACCAGCAAGCTACTGCAAAATGTAGTTAAACTACTACATTTACATGTAGTTCACTACTCCCCAACACTGTGTGTGTGTGGACTGCAGTGTCCGTATAAATATGGAAGTGAAACGCACTGCATTCGCCGGTGACTAATTGCCTGGAATTAACGGCAGGTGCGCTCCTCTGCACACAGGCTAGAGGCGAAGCTGAGACGGAGCTGGGGATTTTGTACAGTCATATTCATGGAACCAGCTTGAGATGATGTGTGCTTATGTAACGTGGAACATTATCCTGCTGGAAGTGTCCATTAGAAGAAGGGTAGACTGTTGTCATAAAGGGATGCACAGGGTCAGCAACAATGCTTAGGTATGACTTCTGGTATGGCGAGGCAGGAGTAGGTCTGTGTGAACAGCAGCTCCACATTTATTTTGATTTAACAATTGATTTCTGTCGAGTTGAGTTCTAATCTCAGCGTTATAAAGGTTGCTTGATACCTGGACATTTCACTGATGTCTACAGTGACAAGATTACAATTGAAAAAAGTAACTAAAGGAGAGACTAAAATTTTACCAAACAACAAGCTAAGTCAGATAGAAGACTTAGCTAAACGCAAATACAGCTCGGCTGAGCTAATGGAAGCTATCACTAACGGCAATTAAGTCATTGCATCGAAAATGGAGGGTCTGGCCTGTCATGAGTACCGCATACCAATAGCTAACTGGTTCCCGACTTGTTACTTATTGAACATTTCCCCATTCATTTTCCCATTGACAAAAAAAAGCCACTCCCCTCGTTTTCCCGCAAATTAGTACGCTTAGGAACTACATACTGTGCTCACAACGCACGCTTATATCGTCACGGCTCAGCTGGAACACGCTTGCGCCCTTCTACTTCTAGTGTCACTTTGATATCGTATTTCAATTAAAAATTACTGGAAATAACAGATTTATTACTATTAAGTTATATTGTTTATTTCACATCATAATTGTAAAGTCGTGATGACAACAGGTTTTCCTTTCAGGGATCTATAAAGTACAACCATAGACCGTATAAAAGAGTACAACCTAACCTAACTAACTTAAAGGAGTAACATGGTGGTTGAACGTGACACTTCCCAGTTGTCTTTAGGCAACAACAAAACAAATGTGCATAATTTTTTTTATTATTCAGTCATTTCAATGTACTTTATAACGTATTTTTCTAAGCCTAAATTTCCCACTATAAAAGTTCACCCGAACCGTCTGGGCGTGGTAATGAGAACTGTCAGTTAGCTATGATTGACAGACCGTGCCCCGTTACCATAGCTACCCCCATGATATGCGCTCTTTTTGGGAGACTGAATTTTCACAAGCTAGCTAGCTTAGTAGTATATCAAGTATCGATAGATAGCTAAGTTAAGGACGTTGACGTATATCCGATTATAATTTTAGCCATCTAGCTAGCCAAGTTAAGATAAAAGCACAACTATAACGTTCTCATAAAAGCAAACTAGCTAGCTAACGTTATCGATAACATTGCTTTATGAAAGCAAACTACCTAGCTAGCTAACGTTAGCTAGCTAGCTAAATGAATATAACCAGAAATAATCTAATAGTCCTTAACCCTCTGGGGTCACGAGTTGTTATCATACAGACGCAACAAAAACATTGACAGAAACCTTAGAATCGCGACTTTCCAATGCGCCCATTGGCAAATGATATGAATTGTTTTAAAAGTTCTAAATTTGATTAAACCATGTATGCTTCGTTAATCCTTGCTCATTACTATGTGAATTTCGCTCATCAGGAAGTCCGCCCAAATCGCATTCACAAGTTAACGACATTATAACTACTCTCCATAGAAGGAGAGTAGGGGAGGGGCGATGCCAGATCCATGTGAGAAATGCCAAGCCTGCGAAAGCAGAATAGAATGTCAAAGTGTAGCCTAATTCACTTCTTTTGAGGTAAACATTTCGTTTAATTTTGGAAAATGGTCCGTCCGGAAGCCGACATTGATGAAGAGCGGTGTCATTTCGAACAGCGAACTGATCCAGCTGAGGATCAACTTCAAGAGTAAGTGTATTTCTTATGATCATATTGGTAAATATGTGTACTGGATTGCAATCTCTGTGTTTGTACTAATATCCAGCAATATGCGCGTTTGTAAATTCCCACACTACGAACGATTCAAACTATTGCATCTCAGAATTATAGGCTAGGCTCTCTGCGTCTGGTTGTGTGTTAGAAGTAGCAGGTAGACTGTATTTTTTTCGATCATATTGGTAATAAATAACCCGTGGCGTGGCTAGGATTCTAAAACTGATGTCCTCGCACAATCAATATTAGCATACTGTAAGTAAATTCGGGAAATAGCAATATAATAACCACTTAGCTAAACAGACCTAGCCTACTTCAGATTGAGGCATTGTTATTGATGAGTTGCATGTAGTTGAGCTGGAATATCAATGTTTATTTAGTTTAGCTAATGTTGTTTCGTTGATAGCTTGCATTATTTGTAAATTTGTGCTGTACTACATTCTCTGTGTGTTTGTAGGAATATTAACTAATATGCGCGCTTGTAAATTCCCACACTACGAACGATTCTAACCATTGCTTCTCAAAATTATAGGCTACCTCTCTGTGTCTGGTTGTGTTTGTTTGGTTCTTTGTTTGTATATGATGTAACCATGTCACATTTCCTAAGTTTTGTTTTCATTAGTTAGTGGTTTGCCCCTTTTTTGTAAAGCATGTTTAATTTTCACCTGTTGAAGGAAATGTGCTATATAAATAAAGTTTGATTTGATGTCACATTTCCTAACAATTTTGTTTTTATCATATTTACAGAGATGCTGATCAGGAAACACGGCCTAGTTCACCACTAGCTAAGAGGCCACGCAAGCGTTGCAAGAGTACATCAGTCTCATCTCATCTTCCATGCGTATAGTTTGCTTCAATAAATGTTCTGAAAATCAAAAGATGTCTTAGTGAGCCATTTAGAAGGCAGAAACAGAGTCTTTATCTTAGTGGTGGGGAGGCATGTGGCCAGGTGTGAATAGCCTACTTAGCTGGCACTAACACTAACCTTTAGCAATTTATTTTATATTTCTCATTGGATTTGCTAAAATATTTTGTCATCTTTTGATACCCAAGACCTTGAACACATTTCAGTGACCAAAAATCTTAGCCACAATTGTTTAGTGTTTTATTACAACATTCCTGTGCATGTTCAAAACTACTGTTTACAGTTTGTGTGTTTTTAGAGCAATTTGCAATCCACATATGATTATGACCTACCTGCTGCTGCCATATTATTGTAGCTGAGTTTGTGCTGAAAACAGAGGTATGAAACACTTTGGAATCACTGCATATAAAGTTGATGAAATTTACACAAATGTCAGAGCATGGCACAATCACCAGTGTGCCTCATTTTACCCTTAGACCCCAGAGGGTTAAAAGGCACTCTAATTTAAGTGAACCTAACGTTAGTCAAATATTTGCATTGTCTTGCCTGTAAGCCAGCGGCGCAAACTATGGGTCTCGAGTTATCCATGGGTTTACGGGGCGTGGAAAGGGAAGTGGTTACTGTATTCGTGACGCACCAAGTTGACAACTTTCTCAACCGGTTGAAAATAGGACGATAAATTTAGAACGCATATTTCTCCAAAAATACAGAACGGACATATTTAATACTTTACTCATTGTGTTTCTTCAATGCCTCTTGTGCAAATAGCACATAAAACCGAGAAAGTGTGAAAATCACCATGGTCCTCCTTTAAGACATGATTTAAAATGGAGTCATATATATTTTTATCACAACACAACAACAATATAGCTAGCCAGCATGGTTTTTCGATAAATTACCGACAATATGTTTACTACTTACTATGTTTTAATAAAACTGTTCATTAGAAATTGTCTATCTCTTGCCTACCGCAACTGCTGCACCTGTCTTGTCTAAGTGCAACTGCAGTCATTCTAATTTTCACAATGTGTGTATTCCTTCAGTGCTGTGAGCAGACTGAAAGTCTATGTTACGCCCCTATACGGTCTATGGTTAGACTGAAGCCTTGCAAAACGAAGTTTCGTTACATCGTGACAATGACAAATAAATCTGACTTTGACAGCTAGCTAGCTATCTGCTGATCCAGCCCTTCCTAACGTTAACGTTAGCTAACCGAAACTTTATAAACCATATCTTTCATGCTGGCGCTGACAGACCCGCTAATCTACCCTGGCTGGAAATGACTAACTCTACATGGTTGGATTTAACTTAATGGATTTTCTTTAATGGATTTAACATTATTGTCCTGACCATTGAACAAAATGCCTTAATCTAACCAGTGACACCGCGTTTGTCGTAGGTATAGCTGGCTAGCCACCGGTGTTGGGTGAAGTTGGCCCTAGCTGCTGGTCCAGCGTCAGATATTTTCTTCCCCTACTAATGGTTAAAGTTAGGACCTGGGAAGGGAAATCTGATCCCAGACCAGCAGTTAGGGGCAGCCTAGGCACCGCACTTAGCGGGTAGACTTACAAGCACACGTGGTTGTGACATGTATCCGTGCGACTTTGATTTAGTGTAGTTCAGGACCACCAACAGATCGTAAATCGACATCCATTTTTTTTCCCTCCAGAGATTGAAATAAATATAACCAAGCACATGCTATGGCAGAGAATGACGGTCCCAAAAAAACGTGAGAAATCTTTTATTTTTAATCGCTATAGATATTTTACAATCAATGATTTTTAAAAAGTCAATAGAATTTTAACATTGGGCTGTGACGTCACGAACCAATTTGACTTACAAGCTCAATTGGGTAGCTGTGTCCAGTGTCCACATCGTTCTGTGATAGGCCAGCCGCACACAGAGCTCCTCCTCTACACAGAGCCTATACAAAGTTCACTGCTGCTGCACCACACAACACAATCTTGCCATCGTCACAGCCACTCTGTCAAAAGGACTCTATTATCTATTGTCATTCTCAATAAAATAAAGTTTGCAATTCTCAGATTCGGCTCAACACATTATTCTCACCATGGCTAAACACACATTTACTGGACACTTTCACACGTAAGCACATATTACTAATTACAAACGGACATTTCTAGCTTCTAGCTTGCTACAGTGGGGCCAACTAGCCAGTTAGCTAGCGACTACATGATATAAGCATGTACTTGTATTTCCTAACATTTAGCGATCTCACACACACTCTACTAGCATCATCGACATCCTAGCTTTCTTATACATCCACTGTACTAATGCAATATCACTTTTGTGCACATTTAGAGGTCGTCGCTCACCTGAAATCACAAGACATACAGTACATCGTGGTTAGCCAACTGTAACCTGGCAGGCTGTGTCTACTAATGTCTTCACACCGTCAGTTCATTTAAAAAAATAATAAAACCAGAGTAACGATAACAGCGTCTTTTACTGCTACCACAGAGTGAATGCCTAAGTAAATGTGATGATAAGAAAATTTTCCGTTATGCTATAAAACGCTATTCCAAAAGCAAAATTAGACATGTTATACATCGTTAGAAAGCTTATACTCTCACCTACTGAATAAATGAATTGTCAATCAAGCCAGTCTGTACTAACAAGGGCGACAACGCCGTAAACGACACGTGGTATTACACACAGCTATTTTGGAAGGTATCTGAGCATCACAAATCCGCATATATTTCACAAACGGATTGGCCAAGACAATATATGACCACTCAGTCTCAAAAGGGACATCTCTACACGTAAAACCAATGGTAAGGTTGTGTATTTATTCAATATTTAGTCCCAGATATTGACTGTAGAATGACATGGTATCATTTTTTAAAACTTTGTCTCGTTTATTTTGTTATTCAGTGACCAGCGTTTTCACTGCTGTATTGGCACATCTTAGGGCTATTGTCGGGTTTATCTTGTTGCTATGACAGAATACGATTTTTGAGTGTTTAAAGAATATTTTTATGAATTCCCAGATAGACAATATTGTCTATTATGTCATGGGTGGGGGGTGTAGTTGCAGTTGAGACTTCAGGGAGGGGGTGTGTGTTAAATGAACAACCAGAGCAACAATGGTGGCGCGGCGTAACTCCGTATTCAGCATAGTTGTCATGTATTGTCTACTAATGTAACTAAAACAAAGCGTTTCTGTTTTTAACTCATACTTTGGTTGCAGTAGCACTGAATGTCTGAGTTCAGTAATCTCGGCACGCCGGCATGCCGACCACTAGATGCTTTGCGCTAAGAGGTTAAAATACGAACTTCCGGTTATGCCCCGTCCACTTCCGGTTTAAGCCCCACCCGTTCCGAGTACGGATACAGATAATTTTGTTGGTTGAACAGATACAGATACAGATAATGGTGTACTCGCTCATCCCTACTTATCGGTCTTCCCAAGGGCACTGAGAATACAAGGAAACTTACTAAATTTTTCAAAGGTTTTCTCAAGGAGCTACTCGGCCCAGAAAACGTCCCCAATGGCATTGAATTACAACAGGCGCATCGGGTGTGCATCTAACCGACTCTCTGCTTTCTTCTCTCAGAATAACCTGCTCGACCCCCACCAGTCCGGCTTCAGGCCTGGCCACTCGACAGAGACTGCACTCCTCTCTGTCAGTGAGTCACTTCATGCCGCACGAGCAGCCTCCCTCTCCTCTGTCCTAATTCTGCCAGATCTCTCAGCTGCTTTCGACACTGTGGAGCACTCCATCCTCCTGTCCTCCCTGGCAGCAACAGGGATCTGCGGCACAGCCCTTGACTGGATTGAGTCCTATCTCTCCGATCGCTCCTTCCAGGTTGCCTTGGGCTGGTAGAGTATTGCTGCCCCGCCCCCTGCCACAGGAGTTCCCCAGGGCTCAGTCCTCGGTCCCCTTCTCTTCTCCTTATACACCAGATCCCTTGGCCCTGTAATCTCTGCCCATGGTTTATCCTATCACTGCTATGCTGACGACACACAACTCTTTCTCTCCTTCTCCCCATCGGACACACAAGTCCCTGCTCACATTATTTATTTTTTTTACTTATTATTATCACTAATAGTATTATTAGTATTGTTGTTATTGCTGAAGTACTAAAACTGTAATTTGAAATAGGCTACATTACTGTAACCTGATTGTTATTATTTTACTTGATTTATTTTTTTCTGAACAATTTATAGAGATGTTTAGTCGATAGTTGATAACAGTTCAGAGTTATTGTCTAAAATGTTATGTTTTGGAGGGATTGGTTTAACCCAATGTAATGTGTTGATTGATGCTGACCCAAGTAAAGTGGAGCATGCTGGCACCCCAACCCATTATACAGGTGCGAGTTGGGTAATACAGAATGGAAGTTGCTTTCCAGCGTTCTGATAGTGGAATAGTGGAGTTAACATACCCTCATCGTTTGGGGATGGGGGTCAGGGTCCCCACCCCTTTTTTTTCTTTTTTGGTGCCGTTATTACTTTGCGTACTGCAGTTGTTAATATACATAATTGGTTCTTGTTTTCATGTGACAGTGACTTATATCTAGCCTTTTAACTTATTCACAGTTTCTGTAAGAAAATGCATTCCTGGGTTCTCTTGGCTTTTTCTCCCTACTTCTAATACCGGACTGTTGCACATGACTGTATTGATTCATCTCTCTGGTGAAGTAGATGACAGGTAATACTAGCTTAAGTACAAGTGGTGGCAGTGTGAAAATCATCAGTTGGAATGTGAAGGGACTGAACCATCCAGTTAAGTGTAACAAAATGCTATCACACCTCAAGCAGAGCATAGTCAATATTGGATTTTTACAGGAAACAAATCTCACTATTGCCGATCATAATCGTCTTCTGAGGTCTTGGGTGGGCCAGATGTACCACTCCAATTTCCGGGCTAAGGCTAGGGGGGCAGAAATACTTTTAAAAAAATAAATAAAATAAAATAATAAAAAAGTAATTTCTGACCCGTATGGTCGCTATATAATAGTGACAGGTACGCTTTACTCAACACAGGTCGTTGGCTTGTGTGTATGCACCAAATTGGGATGATAGTGATTTAATTGCTAGGCTTTTATCATCACTCCCAGATTTGACTAACCATTTTTTAAATCCTTTAATTGCCCACTGGACAATGTGAAAGACATTTGTCCAATCGTTCAAGGCATTTTCAACTATCCAGTCAGTGCCCTTATGTCTTGTAAAAATGATTAAATCCTTGGACAAAATGGACATTTTCAGACAAGCTTAGTATACATTTCGTAAAAAGTATTACACTACTAACTAACGCTTACATTACAGTGTGAAATATCCACATTATATAATACCACTAACCTATTTAAAGACACTCAATTTCAAAAATAACGTAGGCTATATAACCGAAATCTTTTGAGCAGTAATACTTACATAGCAATGATGAAATTTTACCTGTGTTCAGTAGATGGAGACAGAGACAGTAAATCAATGATAGTGTTCTATTCGCTTCTGTTTTTTTTTTTTGTTTTTTTTGCTCCAAAAAACGATGTCAGCTAGGTCTATCAGCAAACATATGGCTTAGCTATGCCCAGAAGTCCTCAATAATAATTGTATTTTCCAAGAAATTATGAAACATTGTTGACAATGTTTTCGTCAGGTGCAGCGTCTGCTACCACAGAGTGAATGCGATGATAAGAAAACTTTCGGTTACTCTGACCTATAAAATGTTATGTCAGGAGGTAGCCTGACAGCTGTGCCGGATTCGCTGGGGGATTGATTACTGGAGTGTGGGTGCACATGCAGATCGGGGCGTAAGCCGATTCGCCAGTCGCGGGAGTTGGGGGCGTGGCGCAGCTGTTTCGTGTTTGCCCTAACGAGCTTGCGGGGTTAAGGAGGCAGGTGAGAGAGAACGCGAGAGACGCCAGGGGTGAATGTTGGGTTCCTCAGATGAGGATTTTTTAGCTTTAAGTTAGTTTGGTTTTGTTGAGGTTGGGTTTTTTTTTCTGTTGTTGTTATTTCTGTTTCCTTTTTGTTTGAGCTGTCTCCCGTCCTGGCGGTGGCTGGCTGGTGGTCCCGGACGCTGCACTGGAGCCACGAGGAGCGAGCTGCGCCTGGACCGAGTCGGAAAACGTGATGGGATTCTGGGAGGAGCGGCGCTATGCAGAGTCCTGTGGCAAGGACACTGCGCTACTTCGGTGAGGACCAACGCCGCGAGGGGAGACTCTACACAAGCCCTGACGAGGGTGGAGGAACAGCGAGTCTCCCACTCCGTGAGACTGCAAAGCGCGGACCAGGACCGGAGCCGGCGCCGACTCGCTCTCCAGCTGCAGGGCACAGCAGGGCGAACAGTGGGACGGCAATAACGTGCAGCGGGCCGCAGAGTGGTCCGGGGCGCTGCCCAGAGACTGAAGTGGACAGTGGGAGACGGTGGACCTTTGGGGTTTGGTTTTTTTCTTTTTTTTTTTTTTCTTTTTTTGTTTGGATGTAGAGTGGCCCAGCATCGAGGCATGGGCCAACTACATCCTATCTATAATTTCTATTATGTTGTCTGTGGTGTGTGTGTGGGAGTGTGAATGGTAAATTCTACCAAACCAAAATTCATAACTCCATTTTCTACCAAACCAAAATTCATAACTCCATTTCTAACCCTCGTCAAATTTTCTCTATTTTCTCTTCTCTCCTCAGCGTGCCACCTCCTCCACCCCAGTCTTCCTTCACTGCAGATGACTTTGCAGCGTTCTTTGACGAAAAGATTGCAGACATCCGCAGCTCCTTTTCCCCCTCTGCGTCCTCCGCCCCCTCTGCGTCCTCCGCCCCGTTTCTCCACATTTTCTCTCCTCTCAGACACTGAAGTCTCCCAGCTTCTGCTCACCCACCGCCCTACCACCTGCGCCCTCGACCCTATCCCCTCATCTCTCCTTCAAGCAATCACACCAGACATCCTCCCTTTTGTCGCCTCCCTCGTGAACTCATCCCTATCTTCTGGATGTTTCCCCTCATCCTTCAAGAAGGCCCACATCACCCCGCTGCTGAAGAAACCCACACTAGATCCTTCAGTCATTCAGAACTACCGCCCGGTATCTCTCCTCCCTTTCCTATCCAAAACACTTGAACGTGCTGCATCTAACCAGCTCTCTGCTTTCTTCTCTGAGAACAACCTGCTTGATCCCCACCAGTCTGGCTTCAGGCCTGGCCACTCAACTGAGACTGCACTCCTCTCGGTCAGTGAGTCACTCCATGCCGCACGAGCAGCCTCCCTCTCCTCTGTCCTGATTCTTCTAGACCTCTCCGCTGCATTTGACACTGTGGACCACTCTACCCTCCTGTCCTCCCTGGCAGCAACAGGGATCCGCGGCACAGTCCTTGACTGGATTGAGTCCTACCTCTCTGACCGCTCCTTCCAGGTTGCCTGGGCGGGTAAGGTATCACCACCCCGTCCCCTCTCCACCGGAGTTCCCCAGGGCTCAGTCCTTGGTCCCCTTCTCTTCTCCATGTACACCAGATCCCTTGGCCCTGTAATATCTGCCCATGGCTTGTCCTATCATTCCTATGCCGACGACACGCAACTCTTTCTCTCCTTCTCCCCTTCGGACACACAGGTCCCTGCCCGCATCTCCGCTTGCCTGAGGGACATACAGAGCTGGATGGACAATCACCACCTGAAGCTCAACCCGGGAAAGACGGAGCTAATCTTTATTCCTGCTCTATCCTCTCCCCTCCTCGACTTTTCTATTTCCTTAGGGGACACCGTAGTGACATCATCACCCTGCGCCAAGAATCTCGGAGTGATGATGGACAACAGGCTGTCCCTCTCCAACAACATTGCATCAGTAACCCGGGTATGCAGATTTTTCCTTTACAACATCCGCAGAATCCGCCCCTTTCTCACCACCTACTCAACCCAGCTCCTGGTCCAAGCAATGGTTCTATCCCGCCTGGACTACTGCAACTCTCTTCTGGCTGGACTACCGGCATCTGCCACCAGACCCCTGCAGCTCATTCAGAATGCTGCGGCTCGTCTGGTCTTCAACCTCCCCAGACACTCCCACGTAACTCCCCTGCTCACTACCCTCCACTGGCTGACTGTTATAGCTCGCATCAAATTCAAAACATTGGTCCTAGCATACCAGGCAGTCAAGGGATCAGCCCCAGCATACCTTCACAAGATATTCAAACCCTACATGCCAGCCAGATCCCTCCGTTCTGCTACCTCAGGACGCCTAGCACCTCCCCCTCTTCGCACCTGCACTTCCAGAACACGTCTCCTGTCTGTTCTGGCCCCACGATGGTGGAATGACCTCCCTGTGGAGGTCAGAACAGCTGAGACTGTGACCCATTTCAAACGACGACTGAAGACCCACCTCTTCAGGCTGCACCTCTCCCCATCCCTCCCTTCCCCCCTGTAAATGACTAAAACTTAGGGTTGTAACTAGGCAGCTGTTTCATAGGTGACTTAGTTGATGCACCTGTCTTAACGACTACTTGTATTTTTATTTATTTTTATTTTTCCATAGATTGCGTTGTTGCCGTTCTCATTGTTAGTGTTAATCAGTTTAACCATCAGGGTCCAAGTTGAACTATGCGGTTGTTCCCTGTACTTGGACCGGTACTTCTCTCTAGGGGTTTCGTCATACTTGTTCCTGGTTATGGTTATACACTTTGTTGTACGTCGCTCTGGATAAGAGCGTCTGCCAAATGCCTGTAATGTAATGTAATGTAATGTAAATGGTAAATGGACTGCATTTATATAGCGCTTTTATCCAAAGCTCTTTACAATTCATGCCTCTCATTCACCCATTCACACACACAAACGGTGAAAGGCTGCCATGCAAGGTGCCAATCAGCTACCAATCAGTGTGAGGTGTGAGTGTGCGCAAGACCCCGCCTGTGTTAGTGACTCCCCCTGTGAGACGGCAGGGTGAGGTCTCCCCCCTCCAGAGGCGGGGCTGAGGCACAGGGGAGCCAGAGTGGGTACACTGTTTTTATGCTGAGTGTGGGCACGTGTGAGGGGAACCCCACCGGCTTAGGAGTGTGTGGTGCATGAGGGGTGTGTCGCTCTTACCTGCCTTGAACGATTGGCTCCCCATACGGGAAGCGTAAAAGCAGTGCCAAATGTCTGTCTGTAGTGGGAGCTGTGTGTTTCTTCTTGTAAACTGTGCGTTGCATGTAGAGGGAGTGTCGCACGTAAAAACTGTTTTGCATTCATACTTTTTCTGTTCACAAATGTTAATAAACCACTTCAGATCACAAAACACAGATTTTAATTTACAGACGTGACCCTCCCCCCTCACGAAAATCTATATCCACAAACACAATGGGCCTCATTCACCGTTCTTAAGAAGAATTTTCTTCTTAAAACCCACTTATGCAGCTTTCATGAAGATTCTGACATTCACCAATGTTTTCTTATTTGGGATTTGTTCTTAGGTAAGAACAGAATCTACGCACACTCAAGAGCACACTTACGCACATTTGAGTGCTGACATGTTTGTGCAAAATAATTGGTTATTGCGTTTTTTTCAATTCTACAGTTGTATAATATAGGATTTAAATTACAATAATATTTTTATCATTTATAATATTTTTAAATAATTATTTTCATTATTGTACAAAGCATTAAGGTGCCAGGTTCCGCCTCAGAGGGTGGTTGCCTCAGCGGGAGTAAATGATAAAAATCAAACCATTGTAGTGACCTTTTATTTTGGGGGGTTTCAATTATGCTGTTCAATTCACATGGACATGTTTAAGAAGAGAACGTCACTAGGGGGTGACACCAAAATGACTGGCAAGAAATTTTTTGTGCAGTGTTTTGTGCAGCGACGGGTTTACTCCGATGCAGTTTACTGCCGGTTGATTTAATTAGCGGTATTAATGTGACGAGAAGCACTTTGTCGTTTGAATGCATAACACGCAATTCCTTGCGCCCACTTCCACCAGTATTTTTATTTTATTAATATTTTTTTGCCTCAGATTTGACATCAAACCATTTTTTTACTTCATCAGTTGTGCGCCCATTCACTGAACGAGTAATATCATCTCATGCATCTTTTTTTGTGTTATTTTATATCCACTACTGACGCTACTAAATATGACAGGTCGTTTGCTGTTCAGTTCCCACAGCAATATCTCCACTTCAGAACTACTGACGTTTTTCTTACGTTTGGAGTCCGGTGCTCTGCCGTCTTTAGATTTTTGTTTGGGCATTATTGACTTCGTTCGCTCTCAACTTTTCTTTTTGATTTCTGTGTGCACACGGCCCAGCAGTCTCATGTCCTTTTATGGGGATTGGCGGGGCGTTTACCTATGCTAATTAGGAACAACTGGCATGCGCTTTACACTTACGAGGACAATGGGATTCATCATTTCAAGAACCCGTGCGAACAATTCTGCGGTTTAAGAACACGTCGTGAATCTGACGTAAACTTTTCTTAGGAATTTTCTCAAGAACAAATTTAAGAAAAAACTTAGGGAGATATTGGTGAATGAGGCCCATTGAGTCTGTGACTAAAGACAAAATAGTAATATGTAGTAATATTGTAATATTTTGAAAAATAGAATTTTCTTTAACATTCATTTGAAATTGAGGCTAATTTAAATTGAAATCAGTGCAAACTAAAATCAAAGGAGCCATGAAAAAAAGAAAGAAGGCAGTCTGTGCCCTTGATGAAAAAAGTGCACTGGTGACCTCTCCATAACATCAGGCATTGAGTTTAATTTGATTTAATTTTAAGTTCATATGGTTTCACCAACACCCACTGTCAAACTGTTCTTACTTCAATTTTTTTCAAAAATGAACACTGAGCAGTTAGAAAACTCCAAGGCAACATAAAATTGTACTAAATTTGGTATGGTAAATTTGACTGGTATCAACTTAACCCTCCTGTTCTGTTCATTTTTTAGGTACAGCAAAATGTTCCCGGGTGATATAAACATACAGGGGGGGTTTGCAAATACATGAAATGAACCATTTTAATTTAGAATGTTGATTACACTAATTAAGGCCAGTAGAAGAAGTTTCATACTGAAAAAATAATTTTAAGTATTTTTCCTAGATTTTCAAACTTTAAAAAGGGTCAATTTGACCCGCAACATAACAGGAGGGTTAATGTTCCTACTTTTTCTTCTTACTCCATTCTATATTGGAGTGCATGCAGTTGAAAAGTCCAGTGCACCAGTCCAGGAATAAAAAAGCTTGGAAATGTTTTCACAAAAACAAATTTGCCTCCTACAAAAATAATCTCAAAGACCCACCAGAGGGCAGTAGAAACTCAAGGAAAGTGGAAAATTGAACATCCTTTGGAAAAAAAGAAATATTTGCATTGAAATTGTTCAAACAACTGTGCAGGCCTAATAAATGTCTACAACTTGCATTTTGAAAGCTGTAACACATTAACATATTACTACATGCTTTACATGCATACATTTAAGCTACAATAAAACAATACACACATAATACATTAACTTAAAAAGGCAGCAGAATCTCAGGCCAAACTACAGCTTTTGCATGTTTACCATCTATCCATCAGCTTGCTTAGCATGGTTTTTGTCAAGCATTTCATAAACATTTGGTTTGAATGCAAAAGGAAACAGCTGGAATATATTTCTGAGACATTCATGTCGAGTAAACAAAAACGCAAAAAATATAGGAATTTACAATACTCTCAATTCCATTCTATTACATCAGTCCCTGCCAAGATGTCTTCCTGAATATATTATGTTGCCATTAAGACTGTCAGAAGTGGCCTGTATTATTGAGTTTGTTTGTTTAACATCCATACATTCACCCAACTACTAAAAAAATGACAAACGTTTTTATGTACGTATAGCATCTAAAAATGCAGCTAAAACCGCAAACAACACAATTCCTTCAGCAAAAGTCTGTTTTGAGTATGAAAATTGTTAGGGTGAGTTAACAAGCAAAAATGACTTCACACTTCTCTCACAAAAGAGTTGACTGGGCTATTGTCACAGCCGTGTTTTGGTCTGTGGCCATCTTCGCAGGTTTGTATCTTCACTGGGCAGTGGTCTAAGAAAACGTGTTTTCATGTGCGCAATGATTTTAAAACAGTACTCCATTTATAGAACTCCACCAACATATTTTGTGTTTTTCAAAAAATTGAGACCGCTTTTCTCAGTTTGATGGTAATACATCTTGATACATCTAGCAGTAGTTCCGATACAACTCTTTTGAAATTGATTTAGTTTCAAGAGCTAATTATATCAAGAAGACAGTTTTGCAACATATGGTTTATTTATGAAATTGGGTTTAAGGTTAATTAAAATAACCAAAGAAATTAAGAAAAATGAATAACTTGCTAAAATTCTGTGGTTGCAAACTCATAACAAGGTGAATGTAATGGAAAACGAAAAATAAGTTTTTTACATTTTATTTTTACAGTGTACAGACAAAATCATTACAAAAAGTGCAGTAAAAGAGAACAGGTAAAACAAATATCTTTACATTTCTTCAGGCATATAAAAACAGTCTGGGCTTCCTCAGGAGTTCATTAACCCAGTCAACGAACATCTTGGTCTCGCGTTCACCAAAGCCATGAAACTTCTCTGCTAAGGCGTTCAGCAGATATTCTTGTAGGTTCCTTGGCAGCTCCCATTTCCCACCTGTGCCGGTCCAACTGGTGTTGCAACACCAAGGGCTCTATTTTCTAGAATAGAATCTTTAACTGGCGCCAGGGGACGGTATAGTAAAACGCAAGCTTGTTGACAGCATCAGCGTCTTAAAACTGGGGCTATGGCGTTTCTCAGCAATACCGCTAGGATCAACAAATTCCCAACATAACATCCTTTCGCTTGCACTGCAATGGGATGGGTGGCGCTGTCTGTGGCATGTTCTAAAATACTTTCAGTGCAGTGACGATTTGAACCAACAAAAACCCATTGCATTATGATCACCTGGAACCACCTCTTAGCAGCAACGCAATAGACTCTGGCAATTTGGCAACTTATTAGTCATGTAGTTCTATGTAGTGTCTATAGGTGATGCCAACATTACACTTCCATTTAATGAACAAATAGCCTATAATTATTATTAATTAATTAATTTTAATTTAAACTACTAGAATTAAACAGAACAAATTACAAGAATCCTGCGATCGTGTAGGCCAATAGCCTAAAATATATAAATTATATTACACATTGACACCACTTGAATCATAATTATGCCTAAATCATCTAATGTAGGCTAATTAACCAAACGATTCATTTAGTCAATCATTAGCAAAGTATATAAGTGCCTATTTATGGAGGCAGGTCAGGTGTTAGTGGCCTAAGTATTAAATCCTGTGACACTGACGATGGAGTACGTGATCAGTCGACGTTTGCGGTGACGACGACAATACCGTGAAAGGATATATGTGACGGGTGCTAGAGAAAAGGTCCGCAAGTCGCAAATCTTGAAATCGCGCTAGGAGGCAAAAAAGGTTTTTTAAATTTTTTTTTACTGTTTTCCTTTTTTTCATATTACGAAAGTTAAAGTGTTGAAGAAGTCACTCAATAGAATAAACAACATTTTTAGGGTCACTAAATACTTATAATTTGTCAGCAAAGTCGGCTTTGGAGGCGTGATGGGGGTGCAGTTTAATTAGCATGTTTGATTTCGTTGGCTATTGCCACTTTGTTTCGGTCAAGCCACCGCCCATAAATAAAGCCGTGTGGTAGTAGCCTATGTTTGTTTACTGTGTGAGGTTGCTAAAATGGTGGATGCTCAATCAGTAGGTGAGAGTATAAGCTTTCTAACGATGTATAACATGTCTAATTTTTCTTTTGGAATAGCGTTTTATAGGTTAGCGTAACCGAACATTTTCTTACCATGGCATTCGCTCTATATGGTAACATTAAAAGACGTTGCACCTAACGAAACGTCAACGATTTTTCGTAATTCCTTGGAAAATACCATTATTATTGAGGACTTCTGGGCATAGCTAAGCCATATGTTTGCTGATAGACCTATCTGACATCGTTTTCTGGAGCAAAACAGAAGCGGATATAACTAATTGATTTACTGTCTCTGTCTCCATCTACTGAACATAGATAAGATTTCATCATTGCTATGTAAGTATTACTGCTCAAAATATTTCGGTTATTACGTTATTTTAGAAATTGAGTGTCTTTAAATAGGTTAGTGGTATTATGTAATGTGGATATTTCACACTGTAATGAGGAGAGTGTTGAAACATTGCCAAAACGTGGTGGACGGCTGAAAAATGTTTTTATATCGTCCCATTCCCATACAAGAAACTTTGGCACTTTATATTCATAATTTTGTAAGAAATAATCAAAGCTAGTATTATAAATGGTACAAATGTATTGCTTCATTTGAGACATTTTTCTAGTATCTGTGGTATTCACATCTGCAGTTATAAAGCTTTAAATAGGGTAGCCCCTAAATGGGCAAGGATTTACAGGTACTCTAGTGGGGGAGTGGATGGGGTGGAGTTAACTAGCTATTGTTCCCACCCATTATCTCCCTGTGAGAAGTGTGAAAAGTTCAAGATCTTTCAAGGGGATTTTCTCTGCTACTTGATTTTAGGAGTACCAACATTCAAATAAGCATATCTTCTTCAACTATTTTCAGATTTCAATGTATGACACATCATTTGAAAGCTTATAATCTGCACTTTCGTAATCTGTAAAAAACTGAAAAATGACCTTGCCCTACTTGCGGACCAAAACACCAGCACCTGTCACATATTTTCAGCGGGTGTCCTTCCTCAACTATACGGACATTGAATGCAGTAGAAAGTTTCATCTTTCAAGAGAAGCAGTATCCTACGTCTGCCGCATCTTAGAGCCGCATCTTCAGAGTGACACCAGAGGAGGACATGCCCTACCTGTCCTAGTTAAAGTTACTGCCGCGCTTACTTTTTATGCGACTGGGTAATTCCAGCATACCGTCAGTTCCACCTCTGAAGTCTCCCAGACAGCTGTCAGTGCTGCAATTGAGGCTGTGACATCAGCCCTAGGCAACCAGGCCAACAGGCATATTACTTTACCTGTCACCAGAACGCCAGCGCAAGACAAAACTTGCATTTTTTCTCAAGTGTGGGTTCCCTGGGGTGCTTAGTGCTATCGACTGCACGCACATACAAATCCGCACACCACCCGAGCATGCAATAGTTTTCGTGAATCACAAGGAAACACATTCTATTAATGTCCAGGTGACATGCGATGCCAGCTGCAAAGTCACACATGTATTTGCCAATTACCACGACTCCTTCATTTTGGCAAACTCTCAAATTCCTGGAGCCTTTGAAGGGAATGTGGATGGGTCCTTATTAGGAGACAACGGGTATCCTTTGAAGCATTGGCTGATGACACCATACATCGCACCCAGCACTAGAGCACAACACATTTTCAATCACCGACTAACAAAGGGACAGCGCAGACAGCGACAAAATGAGCTTGCCCCACCTGCACCAGTGGTCACGGTTCCCATCACAGCCAGAGCAAAAAGAGATCAACTGGCTGAGTGGCTTAATAGGGCTAGATAAATAGTAAGTATCGGATCAGCTTTTAAAATTAACATTTCAATGTGCATGTTATTCCAATGTAGACTCATACGCACATCCAAGTTGAAGGTGCTGGGCTGAGATGAATCAAGTTGAATTTTCGGATCGAAACATTGTCTGTAATGTGTACAATCACGAATAAACGTGTATAAGCATTTAAGTGTGCAGGCTTTCTTTCTAAAATTCTATATGCATGTTATTCATCATCAAGGATTGACAAAGCAGGCGTAGTTAACTGAACTTCAATTTATTGCAGGCTTTTAACATGGCATTGAACTATTTAAAAATACACAACTTAACATTCGTTTCACTTTTGTAGCCAAAATCAAGCATTTAGAACAGAACTAAAAGTTGTTCAAACGAACATTTTCCCCTGCCTCTCCCTCTGCCTCAGCCTCTCCCACCTCTTGTTCTAGCAACACATCACAGAGGATGGACAGCTGCTGGGGAATTGCTGGAAGGTAATAATCTTGGGGGTGGAGAGGGGTGGGGGTTGGAGAAAAGCGTTTGGGGGGGTGGAGTGGCCAATCGCACCACAATGTACTGCTCAGATTTAATCGCCGATGCTCCATCCAGACGAGCCAGGTATTTACGGAACCAATGGCCACTCTTATCCGCCTTAATTCACGCTCCAGCATTGTGAACCCGTTCCTCTGCTGGTCCAAGAAGGGCTGGTCGTCTCCGCTTCTGCGCCGGTGTGGTGCGGATTGCCTGGGCTGTATTAATTATGATGTTTCTGCCTCAGGTTCACTGGACACTGGATCCGGAGGGGCAGCAGAGCAGCTTGGACCTGGGATGGCAGAGCCATCTGCCAAACACATTTTTGTTTGTTAAAAGAATGAATAACTGTTGTATACAAGTATATCACATGTTGCTTAATTAATGATGCATATTTTTGTTTGAAAATAAATGGCATTGCTCAAAGTGATATTGTCTGGTTCTTGCATTGTTATAAATTGGGCTATATATAAAAATAAATTTGTCTCGCCTGACAAACCAACCTCCAAGCCACCGAATCCATCCACGCTCAGTGGTGTCAATGTAGAGGAGGCCACTTCCTCTGCAGTAGTGAGGTCTTGGGTGGACTGTGGGCGCCTTCCAGTCGCCATCGCCTACCTTTTGTTAACGGCCAGCTTCTCCTTACCCTTTCGTTGCAGGTCATTAAGCCTTCGGCATTGACAGGCCGTTCGAACAGGGCCTATATTGGCTACATTTAATGCATTCACCACCTCCTCCCATGCCTTCTGAACTTCTGGGAGACGAGGTGGTGTGGATTGTGATCCATAAATTGCTACTGTCCTAATCTTTACTTGTGTCGTAAGTATTTCTGATTCCTGTGTAGAAATGCGCTCTTGTCGTTGATGGTCCAGTGCGTTTGGGTTGCTCATTATGAAATTTCATGGAGCCGCGCGATTGCATTCAAACTTTTTTTAAAGAATGAGAACAACAATTTTATTGGCTACCATATAGATACACCTTGGACATTTAACCTCGGCCTATTAGCGATACCGACATCAGGTGCGCCAAGATTGCCATCATGAAATGGCCAAATTTCTCGCCGACACGCCCTCAGAGCGATACCACCAATGCTTACTCTTGTGTTCACCATTGTGTTTGGTTTATGAAAATAGAGCCCCAAGAGTGAAATTTCTCTGTGCCGACTGCAGCTTGGAAAAGGAAACAGCCGTAATGATCGGAACATCCGCCGGATAGCTGGCTTATCCTGCGCTCTCGCACTCTCTATGTAAGGTCTCCTGATATGAATCCCATTGAGGTGGTTGGGCATGCGATGAAGGAGTATGTGCGCCGTGAAGCTAAACCCATGACCAATGCAGAACTCATATCGGCTATCGAGACATTTTGGGCTACCAGCTGACCACACAGCTCTGCAACAGATACATTGATCATCTGAATAAAGTGTTGCGCCGAGTTGTGGAATTGCAAGGTGGACCAACTGGAATGTAGCCTTTGTAATTTCTGTGGTTTGGTGTTGCTGTTTCAATATCATTAAAATACCTTTTCCTCAAATATATTGGCTTGTGCAAATTCATTGTCAATTCATCATCAGTAGTACTGTATCCTACAGTAGCCTATAGTGTGAATATAGTTTATTCCACTGACAATGTTTGATGTTTGATTGTTCAGTTGCTAAATAGCCTGCCAGAGGAGAGACAGACACATTCGCACATCCGCATTCTGCATCAACACCTGGCTATTGTTAGGCAGTGTGGGTGTAAAGACGAGCCAAACTCCAGTAAACTGCCCTCAAATTTAAAGTCATCCTGTCAGACTTGGCCTATATTATTAAGTTTGTTTGTTTAACATCCATACGTTCACCCAACTCCTTAAAAAAATACAAACGTTTTAATTAGTAGGCTAGCTGGCAAGTATTAACTATCACAAACAAGTATTAACTATGAAGTCTCCATTTTCATAGCCTAACTTGTTTCTGATATAGCCTTGCTGCGCGATTGCTGTGGTCATAGCCTTTGAGCTAGATTTATGTAACAAAGTGTGATGTGCCAATACAGCCGGCCATCGCTAAGTCACGCCAATATATATATATATATATATTTTTTTTTTTAATAATCGAGTCATAGGGACCATCTAAACTGCTTCCGCATCCCCTGTCCTAATATTCAAGCTCTGCCACTGGGCAGTGGTCAAAGAAAACATGTTTTCATGTATGTAGTGATTTTAAAAGGGTAATACCTCCATTATCACCTACATAACAAAAATGCTATATTATCTTTTTGTTAATTTTATGATTTTCCTTACCAGCTGTTTTCCATGACTTTAATTAATTATTTAATTATAATTATTTTTGTTTTGTATGTTGTCTGTAAATAAACACTAGCCTTGTTTGGGTTAATGGCCTACACTCTGCTCTATTACAAAGTTCTTTATTTTAAAATGCAGTACTCTTTTTTTTTTTTTTTTCTCATCAGGACTTGTGTTTTGAACCCCATGTAAAAAAAGTAGTTCAGTCATGTTTTTATCATTTGAGAAATATAGCCAAGGTTAGGTCCTTCATCTCTGCCCCAGATCTGGAGAAACTCATCCATGCTTTTATTTTCTCCCGCCTCAACTATTGTAACTCCCTGTATACCAGTCTTAGTCAGAAATCAATCGACCGCCTACAGTTAGTTCAAAATGCTGCAGCTCGGTACTTAACTCAGATCACAACTCAATGTGATCATATCACCCCTGTCCTAGCATCCTTGCATTGGCTGCCAGTTTATCTTAGGATTGATTTTAAAATTATTTTAATTACTTTTAACGCCAGGCATGGAATGGCCCCTCCCTATATTTCTGATCTTTTATCCCCTCCTATGAGCCAGGACGCAGACTGAGATCCTCGGGTAGCCATTCCAAAGTCAAGGCTGAAAACCAAAGGCGACAGGGACTTTGCTGTCAGAGCCCCTAGACTTTGGAACAATCTGCCAGAAAATATCAGGCTTGCAGAGTCAGTTCCCCATTTTATTTAACTTCTTAAGACATATTTTTATAATAAAGCGTTTATTGGGTGATCTTTTATTTTATGTTATTTTATTATTTTTATTTGTTTCTGTGTTTTGTGTATTGACTATTGTGAAGCACTTTGTTACCTGTATTGAAAAGTGCTATACAAATAAAGCTATTATTATTGTGTTGCTTCCCTTTTGGGTCGTAACAATTAGAGTGAAAATGAGACGCGTCTTCTCGATTCCCTCTTCCCAACCTGCTGCCAGTGTGCGATGATGCATATCCCTAGGGAGGTCAAACCGATTTTTCAAAAAACAGAGTATGACAGTTTGTTTTTAATCCATAATTGTCACGTCCCTGTCGTCTCTCATGTTTTCTGTTTTGCCTCGTGTATCTTGTCTGTTTTTTTCACCATCTGTGCTCGCCTCCACAGCGGAGGCGGGTCTCAGTTTCAACGATCTCTGAATACCTAATTTCACCCACCTGTTTCCCCTGCATTCCACACACTTTCCCGTCACGCTCACCAGTATTTATTCTCGGCTCGCCTACCACTCTCTGCCCGATTGTTGCCTCTGTTTTTTGCAACTTCTCGTTGGCTCGTGTAAAAGAATTTGCGTATTCTTTCTAGTTCCGTACCTTGGTTTTTTCTCCCTAGCCTTTTTCCACTTTTCTCATCACTTTGCACTCAGGTTCCCCAGTCTGTGTCTTTCCCATTGTCGTGTTTGTCTGGTCTTGTTTTCTGTTCGTCCCCGTCCTGTCTGCGTTTCCTGTTCTGTCAGCCGTGTCCAGCCTGCCCTTCGCCGGCCTCCCAGTCCAGCCCTGTCCAGTCCTGATGTGCTCCTGTGCCTACTCAGGCCTGCTCCAGCTCCAGGCCTGCTCCTGTACCTGCTCAGTCCCGCTCCGGCCCCAGCCCTGCTCGGTCCTGCCCCTGTGCCTGCTCAGCCCTGCTCCAGCTCGAGACCTGCTTGGTCCTGCTCCGGCTCCAGTCTTGTCCAGTCCGGTTCCAGCCTCGCTCAGTCCAGTTCCGGTTTTGAATTGCCCTGCTCTGTTTGGTTACCTCTCAATAAACCGGTTGCTTTTCTCCTAAGCCTCTGTGTTCGAGTCCTGCGTTTGGGTCCAGCATTACACATCGTGACAATAATAGCATAAATGCTACAGTATAATCAAATAATAATATATAAATCGCTGACTTTCCAGAACATAAGAAAACAGTTGTTTTCTTTAATACGATGTTAAAAAAATTAGCTTCTTCCCTCGGCAAGTAATAACTATCATTGGGGAGAAAGGATCTGTGTACTTTTTGGCCAATTGTTTTCCGTTTCAGGAACAGAAATTAAAAAGCAAGAAATTAAAGGGTGTTCGATATTCATTTTAAAAACATAAATTGAAAAACGAGAATCAATTGGTTATTCGTGTTACTGACTTATATTAAACATGCAATTACAGAAACTGAACTAGCTGTCAATTTTAAAGTTTATGGTATTATGTTTAGTTTTTATTATAACAAAAAGGTTAGATTTTTTTATAATGATCCAATTGACTTTGGTTTGTATTAAATCGTATTAAATAAAACAGCTGTTATTTTCTGATAAGTTAGGTGTTTATATGTTGCTATTTGAGTAGCATTTATGATGTTGTGAAAAATAAACTGTTTGTTTGCTGAAAAATCACCAAAACGGGTTTGACGTCCCTATTAGGGTCTTATGAGTTTTATGTTGCAAACTGTTTTTTTTAAAAGAGAGTTAGGGTGGATTCAGCAGATGTGGCACATCAGTAGAAGTGGGACACTTAAGCTTTGCATTACTCTGCTATGTACGAATCAACAGCCAATAAAAAAAAACATTCTTGAATTGTAGCTACAATTGTTTTTATTGGACTGACGTCTTTACAGTGGGCATGGACAGCCATCAAACTAAGACTGATCATTGCGAGTGAACGGTAAGTGGACTGGCATGTGAAATGACACTTACGAATTATAAGGTTACTAGGTTAATAAAAACGAGTCAAAAATGTCCTCTTTGATTTCCAATATAGTGGCTAAGACACTGGTCAAAATACAAATGTTTTTTTTTATCATATTGTCTTTAGTTTTTATGATTACGGGGGTTTTGCACTGTCCCACTTCTGCTGAACCTGTAAAAGTACAGTGTTTTCAGGTAATGTGGGACACCGTTTTAGTCCTGGTGTAATAAACCTACAATTTACCACAGTTTTATACACTTACGTGCTAGTTTAAACCATACTGATGATTATTTGGTTTCTGTCAGTACTTCACATCTTACTGTTTGTCGACAGACTCTATATAATCAGAATGAATGAATATCATCATGATGCAGATAGCGTAATGAGTAGAGGCGCCTAGTGTGTAATGACTAGCTCGTGGGTTCAAGCCCTGCTCAGAGCATTGCTCAATTGCTTTCAATTATTTTATTATTGTTTCTGCTTGTGTCTCGTTGTTCCCACCCTGTCCTGGTCTGATTGTTAATTGTGCCCTCCTGTGTCTTGTTGGTTTTGAGTCTATTTAATTCCTTTGTCTCCCTGACTCGGGTGCTGGTTCCTTGTGTTTCTGACTTTGTTTCTGCCTGTGTTTCTCGATGTCTTTCTGCCTTTGTGTTTCTGCCTGTGTTTCTGCCCGTGCTTTTCTGCCTGTCTGTGTCTGCCCTGCCTGTTCTGTTCTACATGTTTTTGGACTTTTGGATTTTCTTCTGTTTTTTGAGTTTTTCTAGACTTGCCCTGTGTGGCCTTTTGTTTGTTGTTTTGCATTTTTTGTGTAGTAAATGTCTTTGTTTAAACTTTCCTTTTGAGTTCCTGTGTTTTTTTGTCCACTCCACCTCTGGGTCCTACCCTCCCGAACATGACACTGGCCCTAGATATCTGCACTGGATCTCTGAATGAGTGAACAAAACTCTAAAAACTTGTATTACCTCAAGACATACTGTGTAAATGTGACACCCACTACATGTATGGTAACATTTTTGTGATATAGTGAATTAATTAACTTTTAATTTCCTTGAATATTGTTGTGTTTGATTTTAATCTGCCAATACTTTCAAATGAATGCTATTCTAGTTTTCACCACAGGGGAGGGAGCGCTGTAGGTCTCAATCACTGTCCCACTTTACGTGAATACTCCGACTGAGTGAAAGAGGGTGCCATGCTTAAAGTTACAATTTCGAAAATTTCCGTTTCGTTCTCTTTGGCGGTACCAATGGCGAGAAGCGGTAATTGCAGGTGTGTTTTTGGACCTCACTTCCCATCTTTACACAGAAATCAGACCCGGCTTTGCTCCACCTATACCCCGGCTTTATTCCGATCAATATATTGATGAACTTGAGGGCAATGTAAATAACGGTAGTTCAGATCAATGATTCGCAACGAGACAAAACAGTTTTAGAATGTTGCAGAGAAAATTGCAGCGGTGTGAACTGGTTAGTTGCAGAGCGTCTGAAGCCATTGCCTGGGGTCTCAAAAGACCCACATTGTCAAATCGCCAAGTGCAGTTTTAGAACGTTTACAATCAGACGTCTTGGAATTTTGCAAGTTGCATCCAGTCTTGTTGCGAATCATTGATCTGAACTGGCCTTAAGTTAGCTACATTGCAACGTTGCAACAAGGTAGCATTGCATTCGAGAGACGGTCTGCGAGGTCGGTAGCGTTAGCTAGCTTTTTTCTAATTGTTAGCTGACATTAGATTGTGTTAATTACATTAGCTAGCTAGCTAACGCAATGTTACCTGACATGAGAGATGGATACTGTGCGCAAAGTTGTCTGAACGAATGTTGCCTTTCTTGACATGGTCCGGTAGCTAGCCTTAGCTGTGCAAATAGCTATGTAATTTAGTAACGTTACATTGTCATGAAATGTAATACAAAATCTACATCAACAAATAATATGACCTCTCATGTTACACAAACCCCCCCCCGGGAATGTCGCCACAGACACCCAGTTCTTTAATCATAAATTTTTATAATAATAATAATATAAATTAATATAATAATCACCATTGTGTTACCTAATTCGGCGATAGACAGTGACTTAACAGACATTTATCTTAATGAAAATCTTCGAGATTATTACTTTAAGGGTGTTTATTTTCTATACAAAAACATGTGATGATTCATGTGAACCCCGAGCCAAAGCAAATTAATCCACTGCTTGTACATGTAAATGGTAAATGGACTGCATTTATATAGCGTTTTATCCAAAGCGCTTTACAATTGATGCCTCTCATTCGCCAGAGCAGTTAGGGGTTAGGTGTCTTGCTCAAGGACACTTCGACACACCCAGGGCGGGGTTTGAACCAGCAACCCTCCGACTGCCAGACAATCGGTCTTACCTCCTGAGCTATGTCGCCCCGATGTAGGGGTGAGGAAGATGCCACTATTTGTATTTGTACAATTATTGTGTAGATACCATGGACTACATAAGACACAAAACTATAAAACCCATATGTCCACCTCAAAGGGACTCATTTAACCATTCCTCCTACCACAGATTTCCTGTTGCAGTATTGGCTTACTGTAAATTTGAAACTCGCAACCTTCAGTGAAATGTTTGTTTCATGCTCTCTGTTCCATTTACCTGTCCCTGGACCTGGCAACCCTTCTCCTGTCTCCCTCTCGCGTGAGTCCACACGCCAGGAAGAGTTCGCAAGGCGCATATACCCTCGGCTATCAGCTGCAAGAGGAATGAGGCGCTCCTACAAGAGTAGCAGTGGTCGAAGAAGAACCAGGAGAGCCACACACAAGGGTCCTGCAGAGCAAGTCCCACGAGGCAAGCTGCCTGCGACAAGGATCAAGCTGCGTGTCTTGTAACTGTAGAAAAGGGTGAAAGGCTTCTCCTTTTCCACAACATCCTACTGATTTCACACTGGAAACCAAGAAGCATTTTCATCAATGGAACCAAACCAAAGGACTCAATTAAGGCTGTAACTCTAGGCATAGCATAATTAGCAACGGACTGAATGTAGTAATATTTATGACTGAATGTACATGATGGTCTTAACCGTTATTGTGTTTTAATGATTAATGGAAATGTTCCATGTGTTAACATTAAGCCATCCACTGTGCTGTGTCAGTTTTAATATATATCACGCACAAAACAGATCTGGCATGTGATCTATTTTAATTACTAACAGGTCATAACATGGCAAGCTGATCTCTGCAAACGCACACCGATAGCCATATATCCATTATCCTTTATCTGTTTGGTATGCTTCATGTGCCATTGTTTAGCCACTAGATTTATCTAGTTTCAAAAACCCCTCCATTCATACTCATTTGCACTGATTATAGCCTATTCATTTATTTATTTTTGCCCATTCATAGCACTATTTTTAGATTTTGTGTTAATACAGTATGTCGATGTGCATCAGCATTATATTTACTAACATTGCCCCTATTCACAGTAAAAAAAGAATGCTTGGATTGATCTACAAAAAATAGTTTTGTAAAAAACAAATTATCACACATCTGATACACATCCACCAAATATCTAGTTTAAGTAATGTCAATAACTCCAACAGACATTTCAGGTCAGACATACAATCTGTTTTGAAAAGAAACCTCAGAATTGTATGGGTGTGGTTGGGGTATGCCAGTGTAGCCATAACTTTTCTAAATGGTTAAATATAATGTTGCTGCACATCAACATATTTTTTTAGCACCTAAAGTCAGATGTTGACGAGGACATCGCTTTTTCTTAAATTAGACAGATCTGCTCGGTTCCCGCATGTTACACATTACTATCAACAATAACATCAAAGCTAAACATTTATTTCACCTTGGCTTTTGTATGATAAATTCTCCATTTCTATATCAGAGGTTCCAAAATAGTTATTCATTTCACAAAACCAAACCGTGTTCACCTTCAGACAGCGCATTGACTCATGGGAATTGCAGTTTCTCAAGGACGTTAACAGGGACGTTAACAACGTAACGCAAATTACACAGGGCTGCTTGGTGTTATAGGTTTCAAAACAACCGGCAACTACATGCTCTGATGGATTGATCACAAGTTAAATCCATTCTTAATCATAATACTTCACTTATCTAAACTGACCTATAGCTGGTTAGCTATGTAGCTAGCTATGTGAGACACAGCTGAATAGTTTGCTGAGTACTATTAAGACAATTGGGACAGGTAAAGAATAGATGCAAAAGCTAGAGAATTATTCATCATAGTGAAATACAAATGCAATAACAAAATAAGGAAGGTTTTTAATAAATGTACGTTTGAATTTAAATATCAACGTTGGCTTGCCTTTATTGATTCACTGGTGAAAGGAAAATGGTAGTCGTTCTGGTCCGTATTCATTTGGAGAAACTTGTTAAATCACATGATGAAAGGAGTCCATATTTCGTAATATAAGTACAAGATTTGAGGGATGGAAATTCATTGAATAGATGTGAATTGGTCATGAGACCAGGTTGGTTAGTTTCGTTACTATATTAAACACTTTCATTTGATTTAGTATTAAAGTCAACTTCCAGGTATTGGACTCACAAAGTAGGCTGTTTTATTATTGTGATTACGCTCTGTATGTTTATTCGGCTTCTGTATGCATCGGATATATGTGCTTTATATAGCTAATGTTGTATTATATGTGTGCAACTGTAGGCCTGTGTATCTTACCCACTACCATCCTTTTCTGCAACAACAATAATCATTAGGTGTCCTGTTACAAATCCCTGGTTATGGAAATTCCCGGCACCCTGGGTCCAACCACTTATTTTTAACCTCCTTGCTTCCTTTCCTTGCCTCCTTTCCTAGTATGTAAGGCCAAATGAGACAGGAAATATACAAAATCTACATCAGATTTGAGATTACCAGAAAAGAGAGAGAGAACGATAAGCCAGACCTTGCTAGAGTATTATCCTCTTCCAAGGTTCAGTGCCACAGGAGCAAAGGAAATAAGATAAAAACACACAACCAAAGAACCACCACCAAAATAAAAAGAGAAAAACTCTCCTTTTCCACAAATTTTTCCTGTGGGCATCTTAAATACCTTACCCAGCATGGTTTGAATTTGATTGAGTTATGGATTAATGCAATTTTATTAAATAATGTCATGAAAAAATGACCAACATTGGTGCTAATTGTACAGTATAAAACAAGAAGGAACCATTTTTTCCAGATAGAATCATTGTTTTCATAGAATTAACAACCAGAATTTTTTGCTTAACAATGGTGCAAATAGAACTACCACCCAGAGTTTTGCATAACAACATTCCAAATAGAACTATCAATGAGAGTTTTGCTTGACAATGGTAAAATAATATGCCCAAAGAGCCACAAAAGAATATTTCAATTTCAGCTGATTAAGTCTATAAAAATGAATAAATATAAAATTAACTATATATAGTCTGTGGCAGACGGCTGGGAGAGGTGCAGAGGGATTGGTAGTGGAGGGCAGATACCTAGCAGCACGTTGGCACCACCCCCGAACCATATAAAGAGTTCCTGCAATAATCAGACGCACCTGCATGTCATTATGCACTCAAGGCTCGGGGATAAAGGGAGAGCCGAAACCTGTGGGAGTTGAAAAGTACCGTGAGGGAAATGCGGTTGGTGAGAGAGAGTAACGCCTACTACACAGGCTTTCAAACAGACCATGCCATGAGTGATAGAACCAGCAGGGGCTGGATGAGGTAAATACCTGTTTTATGTAAGAAAGGGCTTGGAAATAATGGTGTAAAATCTGGGCAGAAAATTAGAAACAATGGTGTATGGGAAAGAGTCAAGCAAAATGATATAAGCATGTGGGAAAGGCCAAGCTTAAGCTCCACAACAGGAGGAGCTAACAAGATAGGATAAAAGGGAGTGTTCGGCCCCAGGGGAATTCAGTGTGTCTTGTGCGTCTTGTGTGTGCAGTCTGTGTCTTGTCCGTGTTTTTGTGAATGTCTGGTGGAGTGCTTGAAGAGTTTGTATTGATATGCGCAGATCAGCCGGGTTCTTACATGTTATCTTTGAATTACCTGCAATAAATCCAGTTGCATTAGACTCTGTGAAGTGTATCATTTGAAGAAGTATTCAACAGTGTGAGAACACCCAGCGCTGGGGCCTGTTTTTCCCACAGGAATCAGACTGCCTTGACCCTTGGAGTAACACGTAAGTAACCTAACGAATGTATAGCCTGTGAAACCAGGTAACTTTAAAAGTTAATATTTCTCTAGGCCAGGCTATGTCTTGCAACATCAAAAATCTCATCTGTTGCTGTCACAATATAGCTAGCCTATGAAAGCTGATTCAACACGGTTGTTGTATGTCAACACATTTACATTTGGGTTGATGACAGGTTATATTTATGTCAGGTTGTGGCAAGATGTCAGCTGGCCTGGACTCCGGTTAGCTGATGCTTATTGGGATATCAGGACATATAATATATATATATATATATATATATATATATATATATATATAATATATATATATATATATATAACGCTAGCGTTAGCTATATATTACGAATATGAAATGGGATATTTGTTGTAATATCTATAGAAAGCTATTGATTGATGATTTAGCTACAACTTCAACTGAAAGCATTGTGTTACCTTTTCCAGTCTTTTCCCTGAGTCCTAGCCGTAGTATTGAAGTAACGTTTATAGGGGAACCTTCTCTTGACAGCTCCAGGGCCGAAGTACCAGTGTTGGCACCGGTCGCAACTCGCTAACTGTGTTTTCTACCCAAATATCGGCGTAATTCCCAACATAGTAAGGTGCCAGTAAACCAGATGTATTTTAAACCCTTAAAAAGTTTTATATAGAACAACAAATTTGTATAGATGTTTTTCTCCACTACATTGTATAGATCGTTTTTGGCACTGGCTACTGGTTGGCGCAGGCATACAACTACATGGCTGTATTTCTAGTTTTTTTTTTTTCAGAAACACAGTTCATTTTGGAGAAGACTTGTCAGACTGTGGTTGTTTATGTTAAATAACTAAAACTTGTGTTTATTTGCAAGTCGGTTATTTGTCCGGTGGTGTGGCCAAAGGCGATGGTGTGGCTAGTGGAAACTACACCATGTTGTCTTGCCAGGGCACCCTTCCCTCAGGTGAGTGGAAAAATGCTGTTAGCCTCTTACGCACTTTGTGTGCATCCTGGGCTCCTCTGTTGCCAGCTATGTGTTTGACTGATCGTAGATTGTCCCCTCTTTGTTCGCCCTCCTCAAGCCATGCTTGGTTTTCAATGGAATGTAAGAGGTAGCTGTGGAGGATGCATGCGGCCATGACTACCGTATCCACGTGTCTGGGCAGCAGGTTGATGCGTGAGTAGGGCACCCGTCATCTGGGTGCGAGGATTCCAAACGCATTTTCAACTACCATCCTGGCCCCGGATAGACGGTAGTTGAACACTCGTCTCCATCTCGGAAGGTTGTTCCTCGGGAATGGCCTCATTAAGTAGGTCTTTATTGGAAAGGCAGCATCGCCCACCATCGTGAATGTGCTCATGCACATCCAATGTTCTGGCCTCCATGCCTCTGCCAAGATTGGAGTTGGCACACACCTCACCATCGCTGGTTCTGCCAAAGTCTCCCACCTGGATAGCTCGGAATCTGTAGTCCGCATCCACCAATGCAAGTAGGACAACCGAAAATGTTTTCTTGTAATTTAAATACAAGCTCCCCAAGGAAGGAGGTGCCCTGACGTTTACATGTTTACCATCAATTGCCCCAAGGCAATTGGGAAATTGCCATTTTGATCAGAAACGTATTGTGATGTCTCTCCATGCCTCCTCAGTTAACTTGGGGAAGTAGGTGGCCATCATCCGCCGCTCAATCACCATGCAAGTCATATGTACAGATTCGGCCACTGTGCTCACTCTGAGACGATAGCTGTATGCCAGGCTAGTGAACGAATCCCCAGATGCTAGGAACCTGTAAAAATGTAAATGAAATGCAATCAATTGTAATGTGTTGCTTGAGCTATAATACACAAGTTTGTACACTCAAAGCAGCGCCATAACGTAACATTTTGGCACTGTTGTGCTGATCAGCCTCATGCCAGTGGCCACAGCACAGCAGTGCCACAGTCTCATGTTATAGCATCGCTTTGAGTGTATTATTACTATTATACAACAATTTCATCAACAATTGCAGTAATGACGAATATGTTACGTGACGTGATGCAGGTGAACCCAAATGCAGGAGATGGACACAGATTCTCTTGGAAAAATCAGACACGTTTATTTTAATAACTGGTGATCCAGCTGGGTAGCGAGGGAGAAGGCATTGACGCCCCGGACAGAACAGGAACCGGACTGGACTGGATCAGGATTGGACTGAATCCGGACTGGACTGGAGCGAGACTGGACTGGATCAGGACTGGACTGGACAGGGAGCAGGACCGCACTGGAGCAGGACTGGACTGGACGGGAATCGGGGGCAGGGCTTGAGCAGGACAGGACTGGACCGGAATCAGGAGCTGGACTGCACTGGAACAGGGCTGGACTGGGAGGCCGGTGAAGGGCAGGCTGGAAACAGCGAAGACACAGACAGGACGCAAACAACACAAAAGACAAGACCAGACAATCACGGCGACTGGGGGGACAATGACAGGGGCACCAGAACATAAAAACGAGCAATGACGAACGGGGAAGGAAAAAGCAGGTAAGCGGGGAAAAACTGGAGTACAAGACAGGAATGCGAATAACTCTAAACAAGAGCCGACTATACGCTTCAAGCGAACTGAGGCAGCGATCTGCCGGAGAGTGGTGGGCGAACCGAGAATATATGCTGGAGTAAATAGGGGCAGAAGCATGCGGAACGCTGAGGAGGCAAGTGAAGAAAATCAGCTGGCAACAAGACCCGCCTACGCTGCAAGGGAAAACAAAGATCGTGAAAGGAAAAGCCAAGATACATGAGGCTAACAAAAAACATGAAAACAAGAGGAATATGACAGAATACCTTTTTTAATGTTTTGCTAGGGTAGGAAGGGAAAATGTACAGTAGCAGTAAACAAAAGCCGTCGCTTGGTTACAAATGTATTGTTATTGCTACGATTGGTTAAAAATTAATTACTATTGCCATGATTGGTAGAATCAATCAACAAAATGTAAGTGAAGCTGAGTGATGAGGAATTGCTAGATTACCAAGTAAATTATCATGAGATATAATATTTACTTTTTTTACACAGCAAAGGACTGCAAGGCAAAGTGGAAATACCTGAGGGACACCTTTGTGAAAAACAAACAAAAAAAATGTGCCAAGTGGATCTGGGGCTAACACACAAAAGGGCTGGAATACAGTCACGTCCTGTGTTTCTTGTTGCCTTATGTACAGCCCAGAAGGTTAGTATGGATGTAGTTGCACTGAAACATTTGAATCTTAACTGAATTTTAATAAAGTACTTTGTGCAAAGTGGTACACATTTGGTTTAGCTGCAATAACTGAAATAATGTTTATTACATATACTTTTTAGTTCAAGAAGCACTTTCAACCCTCCAGACTTCCCTGCTAAAGAGGATTCAGAAATATTGGTTGATGTCTGCGACACAGAGGATGTAGAAGCAGAACCATCAGTGGACACCACAAACCTGCCTAGAGTTTCTCTAAGTTCATGCAATCCCACTGCGCCTCACCCACAAGCTCAGAGATGTCGCTCCAGCTCCCCATACCCAAGTAGTATACCCAGGAACACATCTGTACAACAGCCAAACAGGAGAGGAGAGGCAAGAAGGAGAGCATCAGCCAGAACCATGGAGCAACTGCTCTTAAACATCCTGACAGAACCAACTCCAACTCCACCACATATCCCAGAGGAAAAGGAAGTAATTTACTATTTTTTCCTCGGTCTGATCCCAGTCATGAACAGACTGCCACCTCAGGTCAGGAACCAACCGAAAACACAGATGTTCACAATGGTACATGATGCAGACCTGCGATGCAACCATCAGTCCACAGAGCCACCACATCAACAGAGTACCTCCACCCTCCCAATACCACAGCAGCACCAGCACCACCACTGGGGGGTGACCCAAAGTTTGGAGGAATACTCTTCTGCTTTTCACCGCACACCGACACCATCCTGCCACCAGAGAGCTCAAGGCCATCCCCCAACAGCCTCCCACAGCCAAGGAGCTCAAGGCCATCCCCCAAAAGCCTCCCACAGCCAAGGAGCTCTAGGCCATCCCCTAACATACCACCAGGGAGCTGTACCATCACACCATCCACACGACAACAGACCACCAAGTTACCCCTACACACCATCACCTGAAATTCCAACAGGTAGCTACACCTACACACCATCTCCTAAAATTCCAGCCAGTACTTACACCTACACACCAGCCTATGACAACATACCAGCAGGGAGCTCCTAAAAGGTACACCCCAGAAACGACCTTCTCAGCAAAGTGCTTCCTCCAAATGTAGACCACTGTATCTTGTAGATAGTTGTTTGTGTTTGTTTAAATAAGTCTTTGTTTTAAACTTTCAATGGGAATGGGAATATCACATTTGCAGTAGTTAGTATTTTCTGTCTGAGATATAGGCCTACGTAATGTATTCTATTCTATTAGCGTGAAACGGGTTGAAGGGGAGAAAGGATCGGGGGAAGGGATCAGGGGAGGGTTGTTGTAGTGCCCGTTACTTTGGGCAGTAAAGGTGTATTTTTATTCTGTTGTTACTATTCTTATATTACACTTCATGAATAAATTTTCTTAAGTTCGTTATTAATAAATATAATATTTTTACATGTCCAGCCTTTGTGTGTTTCATTAAATATTGTACCACAGTTAGTTCAGACCTCACATTGTGATTGGCTGAACTAAATTCTGATGAGTGCCAAAATAATGCAATCATTATTAATAAAATTGGGGATGAAACTGTTGTATGATAGCAATAATACAAGACAAGGAGTGCTATGCTGTGTGACTGTTGCACTGCTATGCTGCGGTAGCAGGCGCGAGGCTGGAAGCCATATACTGCAATGTTATTCATATGAAGAGCATTTATGCATCTGTGTTTTGTGTATCACACACACACACACACACAAAACAGGTGCGTAGGAGGGCTGTAGGTATAACAGCAAAAGAGTAGAGTCCTGCACACTACCTTCACTTACAATCAGCTTTGTCGAGCACTACGTTTTGGTCATTTGACCTTCATCAGGTATCCAAATGACCAACATAATGTACTTAATAAAGCTTATTGTAAGTGAGGACAGTGCATGGGACCCTACTCTTTTGCTGTGTGTATAACTGAAAATTACCTGAAAATTACAGAGCAACAGCAAGGCATTGTTCTGGTTTGATGGCAGCCCTGTAGTTTGTACTCCGCCTGGTCAGGTCAGCACCAGCCACAGCAAGGACACCATCCATCTGCTCTGCACTCATACGAAAGTACTGCCAATGTCGGTCACGATCAAGATGTAATTCCGCCACGAGGTGATGGAAATCGCCCTGCTCCCTCCTTCTTTGGTTAATGGGGTGCACCCAGTAACTCCTCCTCCTTCTCTGGAGCCTTCTGAGCAGGAGGTAAAAGGCAATGGCTCTCTTTCTATTCGAAACTCTCACTGTAGTAGGGGGTAGAGAGATAGTAAAAAAAGATTAACTTTGTAGCGATATGTAGAAGTATAAAAGGACAGGTTCACCTTTTTTCCACCCAGGCCCCATTTTAGACATTGTCTGGCATGAGGACTATTGCGAGCCATAATAATTTCACCCATTGCTTTAGTACTGAGAAACGTACCACTGTGCTGCATTCTCTCACCAGGTTCCAATAGAATGGAGCAAATGTTTCAGACTTCAAAAACCATATTTTATATTGTATCCAATGTTTAGAGTTTCACAGGACAGTTATGCATGTAAGTTAGCTGGACAATGTAGATAGCAAAAGACCTGAAACTGTGAGCTTCCCTTTTTGGAAAATAATATGGACCATGGTTTTTGAAAGCTTAATTTGGCCAATTGTATTTGAACCTGGTCAGAGGATGCAGCACAGTGTGGTATGTTTCTGGTGAAATTATGGCCTGTACTAATGCCAGACAATGTTTAATAGGGCATGGATGGGTTGATAAAAAAGTTAACCTGGCATTTAACTTTGTTTTCGAGCCAGCTGACATTAACTTAGTTAATTAAAACATTAATTAAAACAATATCAGTGCATGTCTGCTTATACTATTCATAGTATTCGATCACAGACATCTAGGTCGCAAAAAACAGGTGATTGTAGTCAAATAGCAGGTGATTATCATTAAATGACAATCGTGGCCAATGAGCTATGGCTTTGCGCCATATTGTACGGCAAAACACGTCATGATAATAGCCTACTATGAATAGATACTGGGATTATTCACGTTATGAACAACAAACAAACCACCGCAGTGCTTGTATTGCTTCCTCAGCTAACGTTAATGTTATATGAAACATCCCTTTTCCAATAGCTACCAAACATGTTGTTCTAGGCTATCTACCAATTCATTGGGATGTATAACGTTACTTTCACATGGTTCCTCAGTTTAGGCTCTACATTAGTGTTTCACGGTATACCGAAACTTCGGTACTTTTTCGGTACTTAAAAAAAACGGTTTGGTATTTTCCGATGTTCGGTACTTTTAGGTCAAATGTAAAAGGCAGGGAAATGTGTCTCACGCATGACTGATAGAGAGAGTAGCATGTTCCTGCAATAGCGGAGGCTGCAGTTTCAGGACCGCAGTCCTAGGACAGCAGTCCTAGGACAGCATTTCTAGGACCCTACTAGTTTCTTGTGACCTCAATAATAATAGTGATAATAATGATGAAAAATCGTTGACAACGTTTCGTTAGGTGCAGCGTCTTTTACTGCTACGGAGTATGCGTAAGTGAATGCAATTATGAGAAAAATTTTGGTTACGCTGACCTATAAAACGCTATTCCAAAAGCAAAAATAGACATGAGTCTGAGTGGTCGTGATCTAGTGAGTTGGTCTTTTTAAAGTAGTTTTATATTGCATTTCACCATTTATCATCATGGTCAATTATTGTGTTTGTGCAGGTTGCACAAACTCCAGCCTGTCAGGACATTGAGCGCACATTTTTCCTAACAGGAAAAGGAACGGTGCTAGCTTTCGTGCGTGGGTGCGTTTTGTGCAGGTGAAGAGACAGGACTTCACTGCTGCATCTCTATCCCCCTTCTCTCTCTCCTCCCTCTGTTTCCTCTGAATTTGTGCCCTCATGTTTTGTAAAAATGATTAAATCCTGCATTAACTTTTCAAATGGTCATTTTCAGACAAGGTTAAGTATACATTTCGTAAAAATTATTACACTACTAACTAACGCTTACATTACAGTGTGAAATATCCACATTATATAATACCACTAACCTATTTAAAAGACACTCAATTTCAAAAATAATGTAGACTATATAACCGAAATATTTTGAGCAGTAATACTTACATAGCAATGATGAAATTTTACCTGTGTTCAGTAGATGGAGACAGACAGTAAATAAATGAGTGTTCTATTCGCTTCTGTTTTTTTTTTTTGCTCCAAAAAACGATGTCAGCTAGGTCTATCAGCAAACGTATGGCTTAGCTATTCCCGGCAGTCCTCAATAATAATAGTATTTTCCAAGAAATTACGAAAAATTGTTTTCGTTAGGTGCAGCATCTGCTACCACAGAGTGAATACGTAAGTGAATGCGATGATGAGAAACCTTTTGGTTACTCTGACCTATAAAATGCTATTCCATATTCCAAAAGCAAAATTAGACGTTATAAATTGTTAGAAAGCTTATACTCTCACCTTCTGAATAAATGAAGTGTCAGTCAAGCCAGACTGTACTAAAAAGGGAAACAACGCCATAAACAACACGTGTGGTATTACGCACAGCTATTTTGCAAGGTAACCAGGTGTCACAAATGCACGTATATTTCACAAACGGATTGTCCAAGACAATATATGGCCACTCAGTCTCAAAAGGGACATCTCTACGTGTAAAACCAATGGTAAGGTTGTATATTTATTCAATATTTATTCCCAGATATTGACTGTAGAATGACATGGTACCCATTCTTCTTCTTGTACTTCTGGTTTGGCGGTTTTTTTTAGATGCGGAAGTAAAATTCTCTCACAAAAACGACTCCAGAAGTCACTGTAGTGTATATATAAGTATATTTTTTATGAAAATCTAGTTCCTACATCATTTTCCTACACATTGATTCACTGGGGTTTCCAACCTGCAATATGCCCTTTAATAATGACGTTCTTCGAGACTCAATGGGGGAAAATTGCCCAACATGGCAACCCTTGTCTCTACTGGAGTGCTGATTGGATAGTTGAAAATGCCTTAAATGATTGGCTCTCCATAACGGAAGCGTAAAAGCAGTGCCAAAAATCTGTCTGTAGCGAGAGCTGTGTGTTTCTTCTTGTAAACTGTGCGTTGCATGTAGAGGGAGTGTCGCACGTAAAAACTGTTTTGCATTACTTTTTTTGCGTACTTTGTCTGTTCACAAATGTCAATAAACCACTTCAGATCACAAAACACATGTAGATTTTAATTTATAGATGTGCACATGCGACCAAAAATCTGTAAAGTGCGACTAAACATTTCCATTGGTCGTACCGGTGCGCCTGACATTTAGCAGGTCTGTCTCTGTGTGTGTATGTGTGTAGCGTTATTTTTTTTTCACCACCTGCATTCTGCGAAGACCCGCCCCTGCTCTGCCTCTGATTGGCTCTGACCCTGATATTCTTTTTCGCTGATGGGGAAAAAAAAAAAGGCATGTGTGTATTAGTGATGGGATCGCAGTTATATCCGCGGGCACCGCGGTTAATCGGCGGATCCGGTGGGCCGAGTCATAAAAATTAACATTCTGATTAATAGCGGATGGATTGGGGGTGGGTGAAATAATACATCATCAATGAGGAAAATATGAATTACATTCTCTAAAATGCGAACATATCTTAAGCTTCATTTTTCGCCAGGCACGAATTAGCAGACTAGACTCTCATTACGCCAATTGCGGCGTCCATTTCTTTTAAGCAGCAATGGAGGCAAAAAAAGATCTGAGAGAAAATTAAAAAAAGGAGAATTAAAAACAAAAAAAATGGAAGGGCAGAAAAGTTCCGTGTGGGAGCGAAATACTTAACCATGACGAGTCATGTACTGGGTATGTCATATGCAACAGCTGCGAAATAATGAGAAATAACGGCAATGTGTGATCGGGTGCGGGTCTCGAAATCGGAGAAAATAATTTGTTCGGGTGGGTTCGGTGATTTAAAATTTAAAGAAAAAAGCATTTATCTGCACCTTTATTCCTGTTTACAATCATTTACATAATGTGTTAAGAAATTACCAATGTGTATGGGAACTAACAAAAAAGGTAACGCTTAAAATGTATTATTGCGGCGCCAAAAGGCACGGTGAAAAATATTGGGTGCACTTAAATTATGTGCTGGTGCACCTAAATGAAAAAGTTAGGCGCACCAGTGCAACCAATGTAAAAAGTTAGTCTGGAGCCCTGTGTGCATGTATAAAAATGGAAGCAGGCCCAGTTGACCTTGATTTTGAATCAAGCTGGCAAGAGGAAAGATCTAAGTGACTTTGAAAGAGCGTTCATTATTGGGGCACTGATGCCGGGAGCTTAAGTCACCAAGACTGCTCAACTGGCTAGTGCATCCATAGGAACAGTGAGTAAAGTGACACCCGCATTGCGATCTATGGGAAAGACATCAGCAAATAGGGTCAAATTGTGGTCGAAGGCGCACGTTCGATGACCTTGATGCTTGTGCCTTATGTAAAGAAAAACAGAAGAGCATCTCTTTCTCAGGTGACTTAGAAAGTCAGTGCAGGAAGTGATCAAACTGTGCCAGCAAGAACAGTCCGTCAACAATTACACAGAGAGGGATATTATAGTAGGGTTTCAGTGCATAAACCACCTCATTCCAAAGACAACTGCACATTTGAGAGTTAAGTGAAGTGGTGCAAAAACCATAAACACTCATCTACAGAGATGTGGAAAAAAGTGATATGGTCAGATGAGTTATCTTTCACCATATTCTCGACAAGTAGGTGAGTGCATGTATGGCGTACATTAAGTGAACGGCACAGGCCTGAATGATTGACCCCTACAGTGAGGTGGTCCGGTGGATCTGTTATGCTGTGAAGGCATTTTCCTGTCATGGTTTGGGTTCACTTGTGCCCTTAGAGGGAAGGGTCACTTCAAATCAATACAAAGTTATTCTGAGTGATCACCTTTATCCTATAATGAAACATTTATAGGAGTGGTTTATTCTAGGATGACAATGCCCCCAGCCACAGGGTATGAGCGGCCATTGAATTGTTTGATGAGTATGAAAATGATGTGAAACAGATGCTTTGGGCTTTGCAGTCACTAGATCTCAACCCAATCAAACACCTATGAGAGGCACTGAACCGACGTGTTAGACAGTGCTCTCCAACACCATCATCAAAATACGAAATGAGGGAGTATCTTTTGGAGGAATGGTGCTCCATTCCTCCAGTAGAGTTCCAGAAACTTGTATAATCGATGCCAAGGCACATTGACACTGTTCTGGCAGCTCATGGCGGCCCAACAACTTATTAAGACATTTCATGTTGTTCCTTTCAGACAGACATGCTTCCTTTGGTGCATGTCTGTACACAGATGGGTGATAAATATATATGACTAGCTACTAACAAATTAATTATATATGTACTTCTCTCTGGCAAATATTAGATAACTGAATATACAGTTGACGCCAAGGTTTACATACACATAAAGCTAAAGACATTCAAACTCAATTTTTCAAAACTCCACACATTTTATTTTACCATAAATTTCCTAAATCAAGTCAATTATGGTATCTACTTTATTTCCATAAGAGTTCATTTCAAAATAATAGTTAAAAGTTTACATACACGTTGTTAGTATTTGATGGCATTGCCTTTTAATTGCTTAACTTGAATCAAAGGCTTGGGGTAGCCTTCCAAAAAAAAAAAAGCTTCTCACAATATTGTGCTGGACTTTTTGTCCATTCCTCCTGACGGAAGTGGTGTAACTCAGTAAGGTTTGTGGGCCTCCTTGTTCGGACATGCATTTTCAGTTCAGTCCACAAATTTTCTAAGGGATTCAGGTCAGGGCTTTGTGATGGCCACTCCAATACTTTCACTTTGTTGTCTTTAAGCCATTTTGTTACAACTTTGGAGGTATGCTTAGGATCAATGCACTGCCCGAACACCCAGTTGTGACCAAGTTTTAACTTTCTAGC
The DNA here is from genome assembly GCF_018555375.3 of Anguilla rostrata. Taxonomy (NCBI): domain Eukaryota; kingdom Metazoa; phylum Chordata; class Actinopteri; order Anguilliformes; family Anguillidae; genus Anguilla; species Anguilla rostrata. Next base: position 37,741,973 of record NC_057933.1, on the reverse strand, counting down.
TGATGTCTTCAGGTGTTGCTTCAGTATTTCTAGATAATTCTCCTTCCTTGTGATGCCATCTATTTTCTGAAGGGTACATGTCCTTTTTCCAGCAAAACACCGCCACAACATGATGCTGCCACCCCCATGCTTCACAGTTTGGTGTTCTTCAGATGAAAAGCCTCACCCTTTTCCCATAGTACCAGGGCTGTGCACAGATTATTTTGGGGGGCAGGGGCTCAATTGAAAAAAAAGGGCAACCTCCACCCCCCATGCACCATCCCCACTATTTTCATCCTGATACTGCCACACGACACCACGTTCATAATCACACACTATGTTCATAATATGGGCCCTGTTTTGGGTCTTCTGAAACATATTTCCTTAAAGTAATATGTCATTCTTTTTGGACCCAATAAACTTGACATGTTCATGCTCTACAGATAATATCCCCCACAACACTACAACAGCATCTCACACAGACATCACATACAGTTTAGTCTTCACTGTTTTTACCTTTATTCCAGGAACAGGGATAACTAAACACAAAACACTGTCACAAAGCACATGCAATATTATAAACACATTTCCTTAATCTCTCTTTTCTTGGCATTGCACTGCAACCAGCAGATGAGCAAAATTAATTACTTGCATGTTCACCATTAACCGGACCAAAACAGCAGCATAGTATAAAATTTACTGACATGCATAGTGACTTGGAAGCAGTTTTACCTATTTGGCACACTATGAATACAACTTATATTAAAAAGTAGACCAATGTTCTTTTTTGTCTTTGTTTACATTTTATAAACTTCAGTTTTTTCAAAATGAAAGCAAGTTAATGAAAGTTCACTGTTCTGACCCGGAGCACAAAAAGATTAGGCTAAAATTTAATGGTGACGGAGATGTTGCATTGCAAGCCACCTACATATATTATGAGAATGTGATTCAATATCATTTAGCCATTACTTTGTGCAGTCAAAATGAATTCTATAATATTTAAGCAAAACATTACAAGTGTAACTTTAAATAGGATTAGATAAGCTGTGCCACTCTGAAATGCCTGATTTGAGGATTTCATAACTTCCATCTATTTGCATGTCTTGTGTCATTTTGTTATTCTGAGTATATTTGCGAAATACAGTACAGTTACAGCAGCATGATTTAGTAACACGTTTTGTGCATCACAAGAGAGGATAAACCACACAGCATGACCACAAACATGCTAATACGGCACGCATTCACTCATACACACAGGCGCGCAAGCACACACACACACAAAGTCTAATTTGTCTATAAATATAAATCTCCAATTTCCCAGTGTATTTTGCTTTTCATTTAGGTGTATTTGCCCATAATAACGGTGATGCCAAATCCTATTTCCCTTTTTAAGTTCTGAGTAATCAATAACATGCGAACGCAGGCTACTGCATTTTCTTTTCTTTTTTTTTTCTTTTTTTGTTGTTGCATTTTTAAAATTAGCAGCGTGCCACTACCACCCATTTGAAACAACCGGCTAAACAAACGGACTAGCCTACTGTCCGTAACATTACTAAAGAAAAGGGGACACTTACAACATCACTAATCTTAGCGACATGCTTCAAACATTGCCTATTTGTAAGTTGTCTTGCTTGACAAAGGGCCTGTCATTAATTATCGTTTACCATAATTAGCTAGACTAGCTTGCTTGTGGGCTAGTAGCCTATAGGATAACTTAACCTAGTCTAAAGTTGGCAAATCCGATATAAACCGGTTTATTCTATTTTGAGCATTGTAAATGTTGTTTCAACTGTGATGTTGTTTTATGACAGTGTAAAAGAGTACACAGTAGGAAATTCACAGTATTGTTACCTGTTATCTACGGATGTACAACAGCGTGCATCTAGCGCATGACGCTAAAACTGCGGACCCGTGCATATATATATATATAGGTTGGTGGTATTTATAAATTGTATTTTATATACAAGACAAATTATAAATGCCACCGACCAAAAGGGCACTCGTCCAGTGAGAGGGCAAAAGGGCAGGGGCTCAAGCCCCCCTTGAGGTCTTATCTGTGCACATGCTTGCATAGTACTGATCATTATGGCCAAACAGTTCAATTTTTGTTTCATCTGATCTGAGAACACACCTCCAAAAGGCTGGGTCTTGGAGCGGTGATCACCTGCAAACTTCATTCTGGCTTATTAATGCCAGTCTTTGAGTAGGGGCTTATTCCGTGCGTGACAGCCTTTCAGGCCATGGTGATGTAGGATTCTCTTAATGGTGTATGTAGATACTTTGGTACCTGATGCCTCCAACTCCTTCACCAGTTCCTTTGTTGTTGTCTTGGGATTCAGTCGAACCTTTCGGACCAAAGTTCGTTCAACCCTGGGAGTTAATTTGTGCCTCCTTCCTGAACAATGCAGTGTCTGTGTAGTCCCAAGCTTTTTATATTTGCGTACAATTGTTTGTACAGATGCTTGTGTTTGTCAGTTGTTTGGAAATTGCACCCAAGGAGGAACTGGACTTGTGGAGGTCCACGATTATTTTTCTTTCTTTTTGTTTGAGGTCTTGGCTGAGTTGCTTGGATTTTCCCATAGTATCAAAGGAAAATACAAAAATACAGTCACAAGTGCCAATTAACTTCCAATTAACTCCTAATTATGACTATTAGCCTATCAGAAGCTTCTAATAATTTTCCAGACTGTTTAAAGAAACAGTCAACTTGGTGTATGTAAATTTTTGACCCACAGGAATTCTGGTATACTGAATTAAAGCTTAAATAAATCTGTCTCTAATCGATTGTTTTAAAATTACCTCTGAGGTGAACAAAGTAGATGCCCTAATTGACTTGCCCAAAGAAATGTATGGCAACATTAAATGTGCGGAGAACAAGACTTTTCCGCTTTTTCATTTGGTGTGTGTTTTTAGCTAGTTTCATTTTTCCTGTGGCACAGAAACTGGAAGAAGTTAAACTTTTGGCAAGGTCTGGCTTAGGTACGTATACCACAGTGTGTGACAATGTTTTTGCATTATTTTTCATTATGAAATCAATGTTTCCTCTTATAACATCATAGGGGACAGATTTGGTGTATGCTTTATAATGGACAAAAAGGAAATTTGGAAACCTAAATATCTTAGACCCCTGTAATGATGAAAAGATTGTAATTCCCATGTGGAAAAAGTAAGCTTCATGAGACAAAACTGTGGATTTGTTGTAAAATATATTGTTACGACTCTTAGTCATTGATTTGTTTTGTTCTTGCCTTAACCACTCTCTCTCTCTTTCTCAGAATGCTCTCGTGTGCATTCAGTGTGTGAGTGTGTTTGTGTGTGATGAGCTGCAGGTGGGGCTCTCTGATTGGATTAAGTGATGGGATTTCTGTTGGCTGATTGGCTAACAGGAGGATTTACAGCAGCTGGCGCCAACCTGGTCGCCTCTCTTTTCCATTTCCCAAGGAAGGTCGTTCTGCTGGGGTTTAGTTTTGTGTGTTAGCTGAAAACTTTTGTGATTCATAATGTGTGTGTTTGAATTAAGGTAGCAGTCGGTAGGAGTGAGAAGCCCTTTTCTTTTGGCAATCGTTTTTCCCCATGTTTTTGGTTAGGAGTTAGGTTACAGCCTCGTCTTTTTGTTGCAACTTTGTTTTCTCTGTTAGGGAAGTTTAGAGCTGGGATAACTGAATTTCTGTTTGTTGTTTTAGGCATGGCTCATCTCTGAAGCTTTGAAAAAATAAACTGCTACCTTGAAAACTTTGCTGTTCTACTGGCCATTCTTGGGAGTTGGAAGAGTGGGGACACTCTACATGTTGTGTCTGGGTTTCCCTTAGACCTGGGATGTAACATGATTTGGGGGCTCGTCCATTTTTCTTTTTTTCTGCGTTGTGAATTTCACCAGGTCATCTAAGTAACAAAGGAGGCTGGAGAAGTTCAGGTCACCGAAAATGTTGAGCATCATGCGCATGAAAGATGCTGGACTGTTGCATGGAGCGTTTCCTCCAAGGGCCACAAGGCAGTCTGCCTGATGGGGCAACGCCTGGGCATCTTTGATGGTTTTGGCATTAAGCCATCGGAAGTAGGTGCAGATCCTCAGATCTCCGTTCTTTTTCCATGCCATCACAAGAGGGGAGGCATTCTCGCTGAGTGATTTGCTGATAATGCCTTCATCTCCATGTCCGACAGCACCTCTCTCAACTGCTTGTAGTGGCCGGGGGGCACACACCGATAGGGCAGACGGAAGGGGCGGTCGTCGGAAAGGCGGATACGGTGGACAAACTCCTTCGCTTCACCACAATCCAGCTTATCCCTGGAGAAACTTTCTCTTACAACTCTCAGATACTTCACAGCCCTCAACATCAATGTCCAATAAGCCCCAGTCCTTCAGCAACTGAACGGGGTCCTCCGCTAACTGTGGGGACAAACTCGGTGAGCTGGAAACGTCAACCTTTGGCCTGCACAGCCCTTGACTGATCGGCAGGTCCTCCACAGCTAGGCAGGGGAAAACATCAGCTAACTTGGCATTCAAACGCAGAGTTATGGCTCCCTGTCGGGTTCAACACCTTGACGGGAATCCAGCGGTCCCCCCACATGGGCATCACAACACGTCCCACCAGGATGTTACTGGGCGTAGAATGTGTCGAGGTCGGCAACACCACAACGGTGCTCCCAGGCGAGATAGGGGCCCTGCTTGTTAGCTTCCCCAAAACCACATACCCTCTCTGTGGAAGGAGAGTGGCAGCTTGTCTCAGTCGCACAGTCCCCACAACGTCTGGCTGCTCTGGACCTGACCACTGGGAAATACAGCTCAGCAGCTGGAGATACTGCTCACAGTCAGGGTCAAGGTTACTCAAAGAGACAAGCTCCCAATACTTATTAGTTGACTTCACATTACTTCCTACAATAAGCTCGTCTCTTTGCCCTGGGACAACAAGGGTTGGGACAGTGAACTTAAAGCCGTAAACATCAATGTCTAGCTCATAAATGCACTTCTGTCAGGACCATAGTCATCAAAGTAGATCTTTATTGACAATAAAGGCAATAGTTATGTTTGGCAGTATGGCTCTTCGTCCAGTCAAGCCCTTTGGCTTGAGGCCATCTATTTTTTACGTGGATCAGTGGTTATGTGTACCAACAACATGTTGGACGTTCCCCTGAGGCCAATAATTAGATGTATTATTCATTAATAAACCAGAGGAACATACTATGTGTGATACAATATTAGGCTATGTGTACCGACGGCTTGTCGGTATTTCCCTTCGAGCGCCGAGATTTAAACTAAACCGGGTGAAATATACTACCGACTGCATCAGTGTAAATGAATCCTCGCTCATTGCCATCCATACAAGCATGCATGGATAAGACCGGGAGGGGGCAGCAGCAAAAACCCCCAAAACACCATACGCTGACATGTTGTTAGTACTTAGTCATCACTTCAGCCGGAGACTATGTGAAACGCCATTCGGCTACCGGAAGGGCCCTTCGTCCGGTCAGCTCGAGGCCGTTCTAACATTGTGGGTCAGTGGCTATGTGTACCAGCTTTTTTTTTTTTTTTGGCCTCTCCCCTGAAGCAAGAGTAAAATTAAACCAGGGGAAAATACTATTTGTAATGTTGAAGGCTATGCTTATGTGTATGGCCTTGGCTTCTATCAATCAAATTTATTTGTATAGTGTATTTTACGGCAGTTGTCACAATGCGCTTTACAGACAACCCTGGCCTGAACCCCCACAGGAGCAAGCCTAAGGCGACAGTATCAAGGAAAAACTCCCTGTGGCAGATAGGAAGAGACCTCGGAAGGAACCAGGCTCAAGGGGGAAACCCATCCTCCTCTGCTCGGCTCAGGTTGTTGATTGTGACAAGCATGTCAGTCAGTGGCTTAGCTACCTCATAAGCCCAAGGCCATTCAAACTAATCACCAAATATTATTAGGCTATGTGTACCAACGGCTTGTTGGTATTCCCCCCCCAGAACCAAGATTTAAACCAATTAGAGGGAAATATACTACTCATATCAGTGTAACGAATCCTCGTTCGGTAGTAGTAACAGCGGCAGTAGGAGCAGTAGCATCAGCAGCAGCAACAGCAGTAGCAGTAACATCAGCAGTAGTGGCAGCAGTAACGCAGCAGCAGCAGTAGCACCCAGCAGCAGTAACAGCAGCAGCAGCAGCAGAAACAGTACCAGCAGCAGCAGCAGCAGTAGCAGTAGCACCCAGCAGCAGTAATAGCAGCAGCAGCAATGGAAACGGTAACAGCAGCAGCAGCAGCAGCAGCACTAGCAGCAGCAGGAACTGATTATAGAGGAAACATTGGCGGCTGCGTCACCGGTACTTGCCAGGAGACGGTAGCAGCCGTGCTCCTATACTGTTAAGCTTATAGCTTTTGAACGGAAATTATGTCAACGCCAACGGATGAAGCCCTGTAACTTCACTGAGATGCTGGAAACCATTACTGCTGTCGTTGTTGCACTGGAGCAGGAGTGGTGGTGTAGAACTCCGGAATGGGGACCACGTTGCCAATGAGATGGAGGCGGACAGCAACCAGATTTCGTTATGGCATTTCCCTATAGAGGCTCCTCAGGGCTCGCATGGGGGCGCCACCACAGGTACCGGAGAGGATGGAAAACAGTGCTAGTATGCAATAATGACACAAATTCCTTCATTTTCTCAGATTAAAAGCTTGAGGTGTATACAAAATATAGCTAATTTAAGCATATTTGCCATGGTGAGATCACAAATAACCACGAAGCATAAGGAAATGCAGTTTCCAACAGTGGGTACTTCGGGCTTGAAACTCTTGCCTTAAAAGAGAGACCAGTTTGTGAACGGAGTTATATGAGGCTCAAGAGTCTATGCATCTTTTAAAATTGGGGGGAAATGCATTCTGCAGAGATTGAATGAACATATTACTGCTTCTGCCCATCCGGCGTCACGACGAGGCTAATCTTGTGTGTTGCGCTGTTGGAAGCGACTCCTGCCAAATGGATACGCTGGAAAAGATGAATAGCCCGGTCCCGAAAGCCGAGACGATTGGCGATCGCGTTTTGAGTTTCGCTTAATTCGCTGACATAAGGGCCACTCTGGGCGAGGACAGGCATGGAAGCAATAAGGTTTGAAGAATTATTTCTAGATACGTCACTATTTAAATATTATTTAACAGTTGGGCACAGTGGGCTGCTTTAAAGCGCCACATTGCATTACTAGTATGCTTACCGAATGAGTATATTAGGAGAGGAATTGGAGCCAGTCTTTTTTTTTTTTTTTTTTTTAATTAATTAATTAAATTTATTTTATTTATTTTTAACCATCGTATTGCACTCTATTTAAGACGAAAATGCAATTTACAATTAAAGAAAACTATGACAAAGTTGCGAAAGCACATGCTACAAAGTTGCCTGGAGCCAGCCATAACGTGGAGCAGATGCAATGGATGGCGTGCAACGCCATTCGCGTGAGCATGCAATTGTAGAGACAGCGAGGCCAATACCTAGGCTATGCGGAGCATGTCCGTACCAGGAGGTATAATTTTTCCTCAACATATGTGCTCAGTCGTGTGGTCATGTGCCTAATCACATGCAAGGTGAAGAAGTCAGAGCAGTGACGTGGAGAAGACAACATCAAATCCCTTCTCCGCTGTGATAAGCCTAAACGCCCATTTAAGTGTCATGGAATACAATGATACACTTATGAATGCGGAACGTACGCATGTGCGTCTTGCAATGGCACGATATTGAGAGAACCAGTTGGACGAGTCAACATTAAGCCTAATTTGTCTCATTAAAATGGACATTAGCAATCCCTAAACATCCAGCATTGTGATTTGACAGCTAAATTAGATAGCCAACCAAATTGTATCCTCGCAGATTTAAAGTTACAATCTCAAAGATTTGTTTCGTTCTCTTTGGCAGTACCAATGGCGAAAAGCAGTAATTGCAGGTGTGTTTTTGGACCTCACTTCCCAGAGATCCAACCGGATCAAACCAGTGCCGCCTGTGTGACGTCAGTCAGTTGGCTCCTGGGCCACGCCAACTATAACACTTACTATTTACTGAATAAAAAATGGTCGTTATAAAAGTAACGTTATGTACACACTCATTCATTGTCTAACATTAGGCTAACTTAAGCTGTCTTTACACTGCCGAGCTGGGTTTAAAATGCTGTAGCAGACCTGGGGTAGAATTAGTGATGATCAAGTTCCACAGACGTTATTTATCCACCTTTTGCCTGGTATGAACATCTTTACACTGCAGAGAAGAATTTGCGGGATTCGCTGCGGCTCGTACAATTATGTATCAGTTTAACACTCCTTGTAGTGTAGCGATTCAGCGGGTAGAATGCAGCTTTGAACAATTTAGACGACTCTGCATCTCTGCTCTTTGCAACACGCCCTGCCACCCATGTTCAATCTGCCAAACCTATAACAGCCAAAGTTTAACTGGCCATCTCGCAGCCCAATCCTCCCGGAATAACTGTTTACACCAGGAAGTAGGCCATTAGCCTACAAATACACAAATTATAGCCTAGGCCTGTGTGAGACATGGGGGCTATCTAGTAGATGCGTAGTAGCGACTGCCCATAATCCATTAACCGTTCACAATGAACAAAGATTCTTTATCGACAAGTCTACTTTTCCATCTCAGCCAAGCGTGAGAACTTTGGCGTTTCCCAATTCAGACATTTCCACTTAGATTTACGTGCACGAATCCCAAATTCGCGTAAAAACGATTGATTGGAAGACCCCACTCTGATCAACTAAGGGATGTAGCCTACGACCCAATTCTACTGCGTTCCGGAAGGTAGCCGAAAGCATTCACGCCAAGCATTCTTTAGCAGTGAGAGCATCTAGCGTTGACTCTGATGGTGAGAAACTCAACAATAAGCATACCATTAACTTGTGCCCGCATATGTTGGAACGTTTCATGAAATGAAACCAGCCCCTCTGTGAGACGTCCCCGCAATCGAATATGTATATTCGGTGTTGTCAATTTAGCGACTTTTAGAGGAGGCTATAGCTACTTTCCATAGAAAATAGTCGGCAACACTGTGTATATTATGCGTTTACTGCTGGACTTAGAGCTCAGCAGAATTTAAATAAGGTTGATGACATTACCCGGCTAGAATCTGCAGTTAGTAGATATGGACGTGGCAGCAGCTTCCAGGCTTGAACATGGCGTCCTCCATGGAGGGGCGGCGACCTCCGCAAAGCAGCGCTCCTTGAATGAAGCTCCCTGGCCAGTTAGTAGTGAAGACAGTGCACCGGTATCCTCAATATCTGGAATATGCCGCTTAAACAACGCTTTGCGTGGCTGGCCCCAAATGGATCGCCTGCCTGCTGCAGCTATAGAGCTTAGAGGTAAGGAGCAATGCAAATAAATAGCAAGACTTCCTCATAGTGCCTAGGCTGTGAGCTTAGACTAGCAGCTAACATGTAGCAAGCAGACATGGTTTAGACTGGCAGCATGCCGTAGCTGGATTGCAGGAAGAAGCGCCGATTTACAAAGCAACGTGCAGCAGCTTGCATGCAGGAGGAGCAGCCGAATGAGTAGAGGGAGGCTGTTTAAGTAGACCCCCCTGTTAAGTGAATGTACTGTGATAGGCGAACTCAGTTGAGCCATCAGCTGATTCAGCCGGAGCGCTTGACTCTTGTGGCCTGCCAGAACTACGTGATGCTTCATTTTGGTTGCGTCGTGAGACTACCACAGCCAACGAGGACAACATTACTCGTTACTGGCTGGGGACAGGGGAGAACATGTGCACTTCAGAGCTTGCACTCCGCTTCTTCACTGAGCGTAGAAGACATGCTGCCTGAATCCAACATACCCTTTAGTATGGCCTGGCCAATGACATTAACACAAGCATATAACAACTCACCATACCCCTTCTACCCTCTGAGATCCCATCAATATAACTGTCTTATCCCCAGGGAACGTACTACAGGTCTGAGCGTAAATCGAGTACATGCACAAGTTCATCTTTGAGGGTGGAATCAACATAGCCTCTGCTACACCTTACATCGCATGGGGTGCCTAGTTTAAAGCCACCTCAGAGGTGCTCTATGGCAGCGGAGACAAAGTCTGTCCTGCATGCAGTGTCTAAAGGTCGTGTGGCGGTCTTCACCACACACTGTGCATGGGGAGCTGTGCTGGGCGCATGCGTGTTGAGGCATGTCCCTCAGCTGGTGGGAATGGTTCTGGGGTTGGTGAGGTGCCTGCCCCGCGTTAGCCAGTGACACAGTGCAAAGAGACAGAACTTTACCAAACAGAGCGGTCACCTGTTGGACGCTCACATCATCAGCAGGCACAGTAGGTGTATGGGGAGATGGAGGAAGCTGGGCAGCTGACACAGGAGGCAGCTGAGGTTGACTGGGTACTGTCGCGCAGGCAGTGGCAGCTGCGGGGAGAACAGATGGGGGGTTTGCCATGACAGGTGGCTGGTGTTGCTCGCCACACCTGTACTGACGATCCAAGCGTGCACGTAGAGACGCTAACTGCCCGCTGGGCACGGGCAGATGTACTTCTCAGACTCCTCACATGACTATCTAACCTTTCCTGAACCTCAGCTGCTGTCCATAACTCCACTGGCTTAAACTGAAAGGACACTGCTAGACTGGGGTCAGGGCAATGGTAAATGAACATCATGACAACCTCGGCACTGGGGTCCTCAGCGCCTTTGCCGCACCTGATAAGGCACTCCACAGCAACATCGATGGCTTTATTCAGTCGAATCCAATAATCCATCGCATTCTCAGAAACATATGGTACAGTCCTGTAAAAGTCCTTCATAGGCATGCTGGAATAAGTGAGCTCACTGAAGTTGTGCTTGAGTATGTCGAATATCGTGGTGGGAAGCTCAAATGGACTGATCCCAGGACGACTGCGGAGTGATACCTTCACCACGTCTCTTGCTCTACCAGCCAGCCTGCTCATTATCAGTTCGGACTTCTCACTGCAAGCGGCCCTGCTCATGTGGCTTTTCATCATGTCTTCCCACTCATGAATGGAAAACGGCTCAGATTGATCACCTCTAAAAAGACGAGGTGGTCTGGATTCTGGTTGGACAACAACTCTAAGCTGTGTGGGATCTACAGTCACGTTCTAGGCACTGGGGGACTGGGACTGGGGACTGCTGGGCTGGTGCATGGTGTGGAAGGTAGCAGCAATATTGTCGCTAACCTGTTTAGCAAAATCAGTGATAACACTGCCTAGTGCGTCAATAGTAACAACTTGGGGGGGATGTACTCGGAGTCCCGCATGGCGTGTGCGCAATAGGTGTTGAATTGGCTGTGGGCCCTGTCGTACTCAATAGCGACTCATCAGCCCTACGGTCACAAGCAACCTCGACAGGACACATGGGCCTACCCCTCCCATACCCAACTGACCAGACAGGTTGCCCCCTTCCCACACCACAAGTAGCATTAGACCTCTTAGAGAAAGGGCTGGGAGCAGCGCTAAAGATATCACCGCTTACCATATTACAAGAACAATGGTGCAATCACAAAAAAAATGAAATAAAAATGATTATAATAAATTAACAAAGCCCTTTTCGCTCCAAATCCCCTTCTTCAAAATCACAGAGCAAATAATGATTTTTTTTTATTTTTGAGAAATATATGTTTAATCCTACTTCCTACTTATGCTTTTACAGATGAGACTATTCGTTCGTTACAAATTCCCCCTTTTTCAACTAACGCTCAGCCAATGCTAACACTCCCATCAATATAAGAGTGCATACATGCGGTAACAAACCAAATGTGGACGCTTGCAAGCATAAGCCCCTAGGGCAAAAACCATTCGTTAAAATGTATTTCTCCCGTATGGTACAGCTAGTGACTAGCCACAGGAGGCGACTTTTAATTAGACGTACCCAATATATTTGTCAAGCTCCCGTATTTCTCACTTTTGTTAAACTAACATTAGGAAACCACTTTGTGCAGCTAGCTAACCAACACTCTGCACTACCGTAAAAACGTGGTTAGGGCAAACGCCAAACTACAGATCAATTACTGTTCTTCTCCTTTTTAATTTGATACGATCATTGTTACCGGGAGAACGATTAGTAAGGTTAGCAAACTAATTATTGCCATTAAACACTGAAATAACAGTAACAGTCCCACTTACACCACTAGCATCTGAAATGTGTGCCTTTGTCACGCCTGACCAGTTCCTGCAGTATACCGTAATGCCATTCGTTTGAGAAATGCATCAGCCACCTTCCAGCGGCTGATGAACACAGTGCTATGTCGTGTTCGCAACTGTGAGGTTTACTTGGATGATATAGTGGCCTATTCCTCAACTTGGTCCGAACATATGGAAAACCTCCATGAAGTTTTTACCCTTTTGCGCACCGCCTCCCTCACCCTTAATTAGGCCAAACGTGAGTTTGGGAAGGCCATCGTTACATATTTGGGTAAACAGGTAGGACATGGTTGCGTTATCCCTGTCTCTGCTAAGGTGCAAGCAGTCTTAGATTTTCCAGCTCCCCAAACGCGTTGTGAACTACGTCGTTTCCTGGGGATGGCTGGGTATTGTCGTGCGTTTTGCAAAAACTTTGCTGATGTAACAGCTCCATTGACGAGCTTAGTAAGCCTCAACAAACCATTCCATTGGTCAGAGGAATGCCAGTGTGCTTTTGAGGCTGCCAAAGCTCTCCTCTGCAGTGCCCCTGTGCTCGCTGCTCCAAACTTCACCCGTCCATTTAAGCTGGAAGTTGATGCCAGCGCTCATGGAGCAGGTACAGTGCTTCTGCGGGAGGATGACCCACATTGATCATCTGGTTGGATATTTCTCCAGAAAGCTAAAAAAACACCAGTTGCACTATAGTACCATCGAAAAAGAGGCCTTATCCTTGCTATTAGTGTTACAATATTTTGTGGTGTATCTTAGCTCCAGTTCCATTCCAACTGTCTTTTTTTCTGACCACAACCAACTCGTGTTTCTGACTCAGATGCAGAATAGCAACCAGCGATTGATGCGCTGGTCCCTATTACTGCAAGATTTTAATATTGACATTCGTTATAAGAAGGCTTCAGAGAATGTTATGGCGGATGCTCTATCGAGGCCTTGTTAAATCAAACATTTTCTTTAGGGGGAAAATGTTCAATTTTTTTGGGTGGAAAGGTGTTACGACTTTTGGTCATTGATTTGTTTTGTTCTTGCCTTAACCGCTCTCTCACTCCTTCTCAGAATGCTCTCTTGTGTGCATTCAGTGTGTGGGTGTGTTTGTGTGTGATGAGCTGCAGGTGGGGCTCTCTGATTGGATCAAGTGACGGGATTGCTGTTGGCTGATTGGCTAACAGGAGGATTTAAACACCAGCTGGTGCCAACCTGGTCGCCTCTCTTTTCCATTTCCCAAGGAAGGTCGTTCTGCTGGGGTTTAGTTTTGTGTGTTAGCTGAAAACTTTTGTGATTCGTAATCTGTGTATTTGAATTAAGGTAGCAGTCGGTAGGAGTGAGAAGCCCTTTTCTTTTGGTAATCGTTTTTCTCTATTTTTTGGTTAGGCGTTCGGTTAGAGCCTTGTCTTTTTGTTGCAACTTTGTTTTCTTTGTTAGGGAAGTTTAGGGCTGGGATAACTGAATTTCTGTTTGTTGTTTTGGGCATGGCTCATCTCTGAAGCTTTGAAAAAATAAACTGCTACCTTGAAAACTTTGATTGCTGTTCTACTGGACATTCATGGGAGTTGGAGGAGTGGGGACACTCTACATGTTGTGTCCGGGTTTCGCTTAGACCTGGGACGTAACAATATGATTATCTTATAAGTTACAGCAAATCTCAATTTAGACATTTTGGATACATTTGGAGACACAAAGGGGAACCAGGGTACACTGCTTACCTTTTGCTACATAGATCTTTAATAGTTCTGCATATCACCCTCTGATGTTACACACTTGTGGTCAAGGAGCCATGACATGTATAGTTTTACTCATTTTACATATTGCATCTCTCAGTATTTCATTACAGACTAAAAAAGAACAACTTTCGTTCTGCATTTTCGCCAAGATAATTATTTGTGACACTTTTTCTATGTAAATTATGAATATAAACTAATCTACTTTATATAATTGTCAGTACTACTTCCTGGACTGTGGACTTCCTTCCCACTCACAGGTTAAACATCACCCTGTCCTACCATCCCAGCTCCAAGAACATCAAACCTGATGCGCTCTCCCGACGATTCAACTCTCCAGAGAGTCCCCAGGAACCTGACCCCATCCTTCCCGCTTACCGCCTCGTCGGTGCTGCACAATTGGACATAGAATCCATTGTGCATGCTACCCAACTAAACGAGGCAGGCCCCAGTCAGTTTCCCACTAACCGTGTGTTTGTTCCCAACTCTGTCTGCTCACAGGTCCTGCAGTGGGGTCCATCGTCCCGACTATCCTGCCATCCGGGAACCAGACGGACCCAGGATTTAATCAGTCGGCGGTTCTGGTGACCTTCCATGGGGAAGGACACCTGAAAATTTGTCTCTGCCTGCTTTGTCTGTACCCAAAACAAGAACTCCACCCAGCTACCTGCTGGTCTGTTACAACCCCTGTCTGTTCCCAAAAGACCCTGGTCCCACATCTCTCTAGATTTTGTCACCGGTCTGCCCCCATCAGATGGTAACACTACCATTCTCACAGTTGTCGACTGCTTCTCCAAGTTCGTATACTTCATCCCTCTACCTAAACTTCCCTCTGCCAAAGAAACAGCTAATCTAATGGCACTCCATGTGTTCAGGCTACATGGCTTGCCTGTTGAAGTGGTGTCAGACAGGGGCCCGCAGTTCAAATCTAACTTCTGGAAGGCCTTCTGTAAACTTCTCGGTGCTTCTGTCAGTTTGTCTTCAGGTTTTCACCCACAGACCAATGGCCAGACCAAGCAGGCTAACCAACAACTGGAGACGGTGCTGCAGTGCCTGGCCTCCCAGAATCCAGCCTCCTGGAGTCAGCAGCTACCCTGGGCAGAGTATGCCATTAACTCCCACATCTCCTCATCCTCTGGCCTGTCCCCCTTTGAATGCTCCCTGGGCTACCAACCTCCCCTGTTTCCGGCCCAGGAGGAGGAGGTCGGGGTACCCTCTGCCAAGGCATTCATCCGCCACTGCTGCCATACATGGAGGCGCATATGCTCTAACCTCCTTCGGGCCTCAGCTAGGACGAAGCGCCAGGCTGACAGGGCCCCACTCTATCACCAAGGACAGTGCGTGTGTCTCTCCACCCGAGACCTTCCCTTCAGGGTGGATTCCCGCAAGCTCGCCCCCCGGTTCATCGGACCCTTTCCCATTGCTAGGGTCATTAGCCCCACTGCAGTCCGCCTCAAGCTTCCTGCCACCCTTCGCCGCATTCACCTCACCTTTCATGATTTCCGGATCAAACCAGTTGTCCGTAGCCCCCTGTGTCCTGCCCCAAACCCCCTCCACCCCGCCCCGGCTCATTGATGGGTTCGAAGCTGCTGGATGTCTGCCGTCGGGGCCGGAGGCTCCAGTACCTCGTGGACTGGGAGGCTACGGCCCGGAGGAAAGGTTCTGGGGCCTGACACATCTTGGACCTCACGCTTATCAGGGATTTCCATCACCAACGTCCAATTCCTCCTGCCACGACGCCTGGAGACGTTCGTTGAGGGGGGGGGGGGGTACTGTCAGTACTACTTCCCGGACTGTGACAGCTGGCCACCCTGCTGGCCACTCTGTGTATTGTTAAATGAACGACCGGTGCGACAATGGTGCATCTGTTTACTTTGACCTGTTTTTGCCTGCCATGTTGGATTGTTTACCCTGTGAACTACTGGCTTTGACCTGGATTGTCTTTTGGTTCTTGCTCTGCCCGCTGATTTGAATTTGAACTCTTGAATTTGATTCTTCATCAGGTCTGCGATTGGGTCTTTGCCTGCGGAGCCTGACAATAATTAGTATTGTAAATGGTACAAATGTCTTGCTTCATTTAAGCCATTTTCCAAGTCTATTTATTATTATTATTATTATTATTATTATTAGTGTACTTTTCCATTCATGCAGAAGCACACAATTCTTATCGTTCGGGCTTATTGTTTATTTATTTTTTTCAGGACCCTTTTTGTACACCTTGCTCCAACAGTTTTCATACAATTTCAATTTAACATACCATACATCAAAATTATCAGTAGTTTATGTTGCTATGATTTTTGGGATTTATACTATTTATACTAATTAAGATAATCAAGTTTTTTGGGAAAATAAACCTCATTTAACCCCTTCGCGCAAACCTCTTACTGGTCTGCCAGCCGGCGTGTCTAGATCGCTCAACTCAGGCATTCATTGCTCCGGCAAACTCTAAATTCTAGTTTTATTAGTAGATACGCGATACACAACAACTCGAATACAGAGTTTTGTAGCGCCACCATTGTCGCACCGGTCGTTCATTTAACAAGCACCCCCTCCCTGCAGTCTCATCTGCAATTACACCCCCACCCATGACCTCTGGACAATAGTGTTTTTCTGGGCATTAATAAAAATAATCTTTTTCATTTAACCACTTTGCACACATGCCAAATCTGGCCAATCCATGCGCATTTAAGGGGGTACCCTATTTAAAGTTTTATAACTCCAGATGTGAGCATCACATAAATTTGAGAAATTGCTTAATTGAAGCAAGACATTTTTACCGGTTACAATACTACTATATACTAGATTAGTTTATATTCATAATTTTGGAAGAAATAAAGTGCCACAAATGTAATTGTCTAGGCTCTTTTTTTAGTTTGCAATGAAATACTGAGAGATCCCACATATAAAACAGGTTAACCTATACATGTCCTGAAACTCATTGACTGCAAGTGTGTAAAATTTAAGGATGGATATGTAGAACTATTAATCTATGAAGCATAAAGTAAACAGTGCACCCAGTGCCTCCAAATCTATCCAAAATGTTTGAATTATGAATTTCTGTAAATCACAACATAATCAGGTATTGATTGACTGTTTCGACTCAAGAAACTCACTGTTACATAATTTTCAAGTGGAAATTACAAGCTTTCCATCAGTACAGTGGTCTAAAATATCGAGGGGTCCTGTAACATATCGAAGATCTCTCCAAAAATGAATAAAATGCTTTTTTTCCATTATAAAGCATGCAAATGTGCCCCTTATGAAGATTTAAGATGAAACATTGATTAATAACAAAAACTTTGTCATACAATGTGGTGCAATACCTAAATGTGTAATGATTAGCTGTAGTATGTTTTTTTGTACTCTAGATTATGTAATGGTTTCTAGGGGGGATGGGACAGGATTAAAACAATATTCAACCATTGACCACATTTTGGCGATGTTCCAGCTTTCACGTCATTTTTTCGGTGCATGAAAACAGAAACACTTCAGAGCTACCAGCGAACGCTTACATTACAGTGTGAAATATTTACGTTATAAAATACCACTAACCTATTTAAAGACACTCAATTAAAAAAATTTGGTACATAACCAAAATATTTTGAGCAGTAATACTTACATATGATGATGAAATGATATCTGTGTTCTGTAGACAGAGACAGAGAGTCAATGTTGTCATTCTCCTCTTCTGCCCCAGAAAACTATGTCAGCTAGGTATATCAGCAAACATATGGCTTAGCTATGCTCAGAAGTCCTCAATAATAATAATAATAATAATAATAATATTTTACAAAATAAAACTGAACTTACGGATTATGTTTCACCGGGTGCAGTGTCTTTTACTTTTTTCTGTCACCCAGGTTTATAAAATGCTATTCCAAAAGTAAAATTAGACATGTTATACATCGTTAGAAAGCTTATACTGTCACCTATCGGATAGATCAACTGTCAATCAAGCCAGATTGTACTAAAAAGGGCGACAACACCATAAACACAGCATGTGTGATATTACCCGCAGCTATTTTGGAATGTACCCAGGCATCACAAATGAGCGTATATTTCACAAATGGATTATCCAAGGCAATATATTACTGCACATCTCAAAAGGGACATCTCTACCAAGGCTCCAGAGTGCGACCATTTTGGTCGCACATGTGACCAAAAAATCTGTCAAGTGCGACGAAACATTTTCATTGGTCGCACCGGTGCGCCTGACATTTAGCAGGTCTGTCTCTGTGTGTGTATGTGTGTAGCGTTATTTTTTTCCCACCCGCATTCTGCAAAGACCCGCCCCTACTCTGCCTCTGATTGGCTCTGACCCTGATATTCTTCTTTGCTGAATGGGGGTGGGGAAAAAAATAAGGAATGTGTGTATTAGTGATGCGCGGATCGCAGTTATATCCGCGGGCACCCCGGTTAATCCACTGATCGGGCGGGCCGAGTCATAAAAATTAACATTCTGATTAAAAGTGGATGGGTTGTGGGTGGGTGAAATAATACATCATTCATGAGGAAAATATTAATTACATTCTCTAAAATGTGAACATTTAAGCTCCATTTTTCGCCAGGCACGAATTAGCAGACTAGACTCTCATTGCGCCAATTGCGGCATCCATTTGTGTTAAGCAGAAATGGAGGCAAAAAAGATCCGAGAGAAAATTAAAAAAGGAGAATTTAAAAAAAAAAAGGAAGGGCTGAAAATTTCCGTGTGGGAGCGATTTAGTGAAATACTTAACCATGACGAGTCAAGTGCTGGGTATGTCATATGCAACAGCTGTGAAATAATGAGAAACGGTAAAGTGTGATCGGGTATTAGGGCCACATTGAGGGGAAAAAAAATCTGAGATTTCGAGAATAAGGTCGTAATATTACAAGAATAATGTTGTAATATTACAAGAATAAAGTTGTAATATTACAAGAATAAAGTCAATATTATGAGAATAAAGTCATAATTTTGCCAGAAAAAAGTCATAATATTATGAAAATAAAGTCGTAATTTTAAGCTCGTGGGGAAATATCAGAAGAGCAGCCTGCCGCCTGCATTAAAATGAGGAACGTGGAGCATCTTGTGAAGTTAAACTTTAGTATATTTTTCACAAATAACAAGATACTTAATCTTTTAGCACATCAGCACCACATTATCATAAGTAACAGGACTTTGAAAAGATTGTGCAAGAAACCTTTCTATTCCGAAAAAATAACCACACGGACTTGGAGGAAATTGCAGGCTCAGGCTGCCATTAGACTGTCCTCTCGTCCGTTTTGTTGGTTGCTGGTAATATATTTTCCTAATAATGTTTTTTTCCTCGAAATTTAACAATTTTATTCCCGTAATATTATGATTTTTTTCTTGTAAAATTGCGACTTTATTCTCGTAATATTACTGTCACGGTGAGGTGGAGGGTTAGGACCCAAATGCGGAGGGGGAAAAACTCAAACTCAAACAAAAAGGTAAGAACAAAAGACTTTACTAAACAAAAGGGGAACAAAGGGAACAAAAGGCCTCGCAGGGCAACTCTTCAAAATAAGGAAACTTCAGAACCACAGGGAACATAGGAAAACCAAAAGTCTATAAAGCATGTGGAAACAGAACAGGGCAGGAACACACGTGGCAGGAACAGGATCAGAAACACAACCGAACAAACTAAATAACAACGAGCAAGGATCCAGCACTGAGTTCAGGAGACGGGAAACTTAAATAGGCAGACACAGACAAGACACAGGAGGGCACAATGAACAATCAGGCCACAGAGAGGGAAGGGAAAACGAGACACCCAGCAAACAATAATGGGATAATTGAAAACAATAATACAATTAAACAGGACACAAAACAGAAGTGCCCAACAAGGAAACACAGACAGGAAAACACAGAACCATGACAATTACAACCTTATTCTTGAAATCTCTGATTTTTCCCCCCTCAATGTGGCCCTAACACTCCGTTGTACGGGTGCGGGAGAAAATAATTAGTTTGGGTGGGTGGCGGGTGGATGATGCGATTCAGATGACGTCAGAGCCGATCCGCGCATCACTATGTGTGAAACCGCGCCCTGTACTCCTCCGGGAGCAGCGCACACTTTTGTTCGAGTTATTTGAGTTTGTCAAGCACTTTAAACATCAGCACTTTTTATTGAGGTTATTGTGATTTATTGTTTGTGTTGTGATTTCAATAAAGAATAAACATTTATCTGCACCTTTATTCCTGTTTACAAAGTGTATGGGAACTGACAAAAAAGGTAACATTTAAAATGTATTATTGCAGCACCAAAAGGCGTGGTGAAAAATTGTGGGTGCACCTAAATTATGTGCTGGTGCACATAAATGAAAAAGTTAGGTGCACCAGTGCAACCAATGTAAAAAGTTAGTCTGGAGCCCTGTCTACGCATAAAACCAATGGTAAGGTTGTATATTTATTCCATATTTAGTCCCAGATATTGACAGTAGAATGACATGGTATAATTCTAGAAAAATTTGTCTTGTTTATTTTGTTATTCAATGAGCAGCGTTTTCACTGCTGCATTGGCATATCTTAGGGTTATTGTTGGGTTCATCTTGTTGCTATGACGGAATACGATTTTTGAGTGGTGAAAGAATATTTTTATGAATGCCCAGAAAGACACTATTGTCCAGTGTGTCACGGGTGGGGGGTGTAGTTGCAGATGAGACTGCAGGGAGGGGGTGCTTGTTAAATGAACGATTGGTGCGACAATGGTGGCACTGCAAAACTCTGTATTCAGCATAGCTGTCATGTATTGTCCACTAATGAAACTAGAACACAGAGTTTTTCAGCTCATGGTTTGGTTGTAGGAGGGCTAATGAATGTCTGAGTTGAGCAATGTAGGCATGCCGGCACGCCGGCCACTAAGGGGATTGCGTGAAGGGGTTTACAAGCACCCCCTCCCTGCAGTCTCACCTGCAACTACACCCCCCACCCTCAGCATAACCAAAAGTTTTCTCTGATCATCCCCGTCGTACGCATTCATTACATTACATTACATTATAGGCATTTAGCAGACGCTCTTATCCAGAGCGACGTACAACAAGTGCATAGGTTTCATGATGTAGAGGCGCAAAAGAAACACTAGAGTGAAGTAAGGATCACTCTGTGGTAGCGGTAAAAGACACTGCACCCGGTGAAACGTTATTGATGATTTTGTCATTTCTTGGAAAATATTATTATTATTGAGGACTTCTGAGCATAGCTAAGCCATATGTTTGCTGATAGACCTAGCTGACATAGTTGTCATGAGTAAGTCAGAAGAGGAGAACGACAGCACTGATTCTCTGTCTCTGTCTATATCTATTGAACACAGATATCATTTCATCATTGCTGTGTAAGCTCAAAACATTTTTGTTATGTTATTTTTGAAACTGAGTGTCTTTAAATAGGTTAGTGGTATTTTATAATGTGGATATTTCACACTTAAATGTAAGCATTCGCTGGTAGCTCTGTAGTGTTTCTGTTGTCATGCACCGGATATGACATGAAAGCTGGAACATCGGCAAAATGTGGTGGATGGTTGAATATTGTTTGAATGTTGTTCCATCCCCATACAAGAAAAAATTACATAATCTAGAGTACAGAAAAACATACTACAGTTAATGATTACACCTTAGCAACCACCCAATACATGCCAGAAACCACCTAGCAACCATCTAATACACCCCAGCATGTACCCGGTTAGACCCTGGCAATGACCTAGTAAGAACCCAGCAGCCATCTAGCAACCCCCTAGAAACACCTTAGCAACCACCAATAACATCCCTAGCAACCACCTACTACACCCTGGCAATCGTCCTGTACACCCAAGTACCTGCCCAGTATGACACTAGCAAATACCTAATTATACCTTAGCAATCACCTAGCAAGACCCTAGAAACCATTTAGCAAAACCGTAGCACATTGCTATGACGTATTTATACCATTTACTCATGCACTCTATGAGCATCTTACTAACGCCTGGTGATTAATGCACTGTATAAGCTTAATCGAACTTATGCTTCTACTTTTTAATACTATTGCCAGCACGGCATTCTCCCTCATCTCCTGTGGCTCTTGCTAGTCTATGAGGTCCCACTAACAACTGTCGAGGGCTTCGAATGGAAAGTCAACCAATTCCTCCGCAGATGGCTGGGCCTGCCAGGAAGCCTGAGCAGCATCGCCTTGTATGAGCAGAAGAACAAGCTACGGCTCCCATTCAGCAGCCTGACTGAGAAGGTCATGGTCACCCGTGAAAGAGATGTGCTGCAATACAGAGACTCCACCGACACCAGAGTCTCTACAGCTGGCAATGAAGTGAGGACTGGGAGGAAGTGGAGGGCGTGGGAGGCAGTTGAACAGGCTGCGTCACGGCTGCGGCACAGCGTGCTGGTGAGATCAGTGGTCTCTGGGCGTGCAGCACTTGGTAGCGTCCCAAGACCTTACTATGACAAGGTCAAAGGCAAAGAGAGGTGTCACCTGTTTCAGGAGGAGGTTCGCTCCAGTAGCTTGGTGGGCATGCGACAGCAGGGTGCATGGACCAGATGGGAGCAAGTGACAGAGCAGAAGATCTCTTGGGCAGAGCTTTGGAAGGCTGAGCCACTCCGGATCAAGTTCCTGATCCAGTCGGTCTATGACATTCTCCCCAGCCGAGCTGTTGCTCGAAGGCCCTGGGAGAGGGGCGCTATAACTGGCGCCATGACCAGGTCCTTAAGGTGATAGCAGATACCATCTGCACTGGGATCAGCCAAGCCAAGCAATACCGCCCAGAAAAAATGGGCCACTGTGTTTGTTAAGGCAGGGGAGAAGCCCCAGGCTCAACCAAGAGTGCAGGGTGGGCTCCTTGTCAGAGCAAGGGACTGGCAGCTAAAGGTTGATCTGGGGAAGCAGCAGCTCCCAGACACCATTGCAGTGACCACACTCAGGACAGAAATGGTATCATGACAGGTGGGCCTGCTGGAGCTAACTGTTCCCTGGGAAGACTGGATGGAGGAGGCCTATGAGAGGAAGAGGTCCAAGTATGAGGACCTGGTTAGCGAGTGCCGGAGGTAGGGATGGAGAGCACAATGTGTTCCTATGGAGGTGGGCTGCAGAGGCTTTGTAGGCCAGTCTCTCCACAGGGCCCTCAAGCTCTGTGGCATTCCAGGACTGCACAGCAGGAAACGCATCAAGAACATCACTGAGGCCGTAGAGAGGGCGTCAAGATGGCTGCGGATCAAGAGGCGGGATCCGTGGTCAACATATGCGACATGGGCGCAAGCTAGGGCTTTATCAACCCTGGCTGGGTCGCCAGGGTGAGGGTGTATGATTGTTGAAACACCCCGTGACCCCAGGTTACATCACTGATGATGTGTCCAAGTGCATCGCAAGATGTGTGAAATGACCTATACTTTATAAAGTGTTTAGCAGTGCTGAAAATTCAGAAATGACCATTTCATATAATTAAAGGTATATTCCACTGAAAATTTCAACTGTATTCATGTCAATAGGAATAGCTGCCCATGTAAAGCTTGTGGATAAATTTTGTTTAGTTGTAACATTTCATCCAATTTAAAGGTATATTCCACTGAAAATGTCAACTGATTCAAGTAATAACAATAATAAACTTTATTTGTATAGCACAGTATAGTTTTATAGTTTTTCAAAAACAAAGTTACAAAATGCTTTACACACATAAATGAAATAAAATAATACAAGATGTAGACGACAGTTTTAGGGACACATTAAAACAAAGTATATGAATAAATTAACATGAAAATAGGAGCAGCATGAGAGAGGGCCAAACAGAGGAACAGATACAGATACAAGGTTAAAAGAATATAGTAAATAACAGGATGTTAAAAATATAAAAATAAGAGTAGAAAGGGTATTAAGAGGCTAAAACATTAAAATAAACTTTGTAAAAATGTGTTTTAAGAAGAGATTTAAAACGAGGCACCGACTCAGCGAGCCTGATCTCCTCGGGCAGTGCGTTCCAAAGTCTAGGAGCTCTAATCGCAAATGCCCAGTCTCCTTTTGTTTTGCTTTGCCCGAGGATGTCAGGCTACGGGTTTGCTCATAGGGGGAGAGTAGATCTGAAATGTATGTCGGTGCTAGACCAGACCTGGCCTTGAATGTGATGAGTAAAATTTTAAAATTTTGGTTTGTTGAGAAGAGGAAGGACCAGGGCAGTTTTAAAGTAGGCAGGAAAAGATCCGGAGGACAGGGAGCTGTTAACAACAGATAGAATATGAAGACCAACAGTGGGTAAAATCTCCTTCAGTAGTCTAGTAGGAACAACATCTAATTTGCAGGTGGAGGCTTTCATGTGAGCTATAGTTTTAAGAAGTGTTTCCAAGGATATTTGCTCGAAGGAGCAGAAGGAGCCAGTGGGTAAGCTAAGAGCTACTTCTACTCCTTTAGAGCTAGCCGCGTTTAATAGGGGTTGGGTGCTGTCCATCTCAGATCTGATAGAATCGATTTTTTCTGTGAAGAAAGTTAAAAATTGCTCACAAAGGTCAGGGGAAGCATGCATGTCAAAGTTATGGGGAGCACCAACAACACGCTCAATAGTATTAAACAGGGTTCTTGAGTTTTGATAATTTTTGGAGATCAAGGTGGAGAAATATTTTGCTCTTGCATCTTTAACCGCAGCAGTATAGTTTCTTATTAGGTCTTTCATAATTTCATAGAATACCAGTAGTTTGCAGGTTTTCCATTTACATTCAGCTTTCCTAAGTTCTCTTTTAAGGGCATGAGTGTGATCATTCAGCCAGGGGGAAACCCTGGTGGACGGGTTAGTCCAGGTTTTAAATGTTGCCACTAGGTCCAGAGTATTCTGACAAATATTGTTAAAATAATTGAGCTGATCGTCAATGGAAAGACAAAGAGCTGGGGCAGTTGCAGTGGAATTAAAAGCATTACTGAATTTGCTGGCAGTTGAAGGGTTAATGATGCGGGAGCGGGTGGGGGCAGACAATTTTCTAGAGGGAGGGACAGAGAACACCAGAGGACAGCACAAGATTGATTGTGTGGCCTTGTTTGTGCGTTGGCCCAGAAGCATGAAACACAAAGTCGAAGGATTCTGTTAAGTTCAGGAACTCCCCAGCCATCACATTGTTAGGGCAACACACATGAATGTTAAAATCACCAAGAATGATAACTGTCATTTTTCACATAACTACAGATAACAGGTCAGAAAATTCAGTAATAAAAGAGCCATTTGGTTTGGGAGGGTGGTATATTAAAATAAACGAAGTGGGCTGTCACTTATTTAGACAAAAGGCAAGGTACTCAAATGAGAATTCCCCAAATGAAACAGAGGTACATATATAATTATCATTATAAATGACAGCTACTCCACCACCACGGCCAGAAAGTCTAGGTTTCTGTAAGTAAGAGAAAGGGGATGGGGGAAGCCTCATTAATGAGGCTAAAATCATCACATTTCAACCACGTCTCAGTGAGGAGGAAGATATCAATATTATTTGACGTAATAAAGTCATTGCAGATGAACGACTTGTTATTAAGCGACCTAACATTTAACAGAGCAATTTTAACTTGGATAGGATAGGAGTAGTGTGTGCGGAGGTAGGCTTATTCAGGGGAGAACGATGTACATAGATTAGGTTGCTAATACTAAACCCAGAGCAATTAGGATTTCCATGAACTTTGTTTCAAATTTGAACAGGGATTAAGCGATTGGGGGACCTACTCAAAGAGGTAGTGGTTTGACGATGTGGGGAAGAAAGTGAGCGCCGATTATTGACCGGTGTTGAGTCCAGGTGTGCGTGGTGAGTGATTAGTCACTTGCGTCTGAAGGATTGGACTGAGTAAAAAATGTTTGCGGAAAGACTTCTGGCGCCCAGGGCATTGGGGTGGATTCCATCGTTCTTGTATAGGCTCGGCGCTCCCAAAAAAGATTTTCAATAAAAACCATATTGGGCGGCAAGCATACAGACTGTAGCCATGTATGGAGACTGAGGATCCTACTGAAACGACCCGGTAGCCGACCGAAAGTGGGGATTGGACCAGAGATAAAAACATTTTTGCCACAGGACTTGAGTAAGTTAAAAAGACGAGTAAAGTCACATTTCAGTATTTCCGATTGTTGTTTCGAGGTATCGTTTGTGCCAACGTGGACTATAGCGTTACGAACGTGAGGGTATTTTCCAAAATATCTAGGACCGTAGCACCAGGAAAACAATGGGTCACTGCAGTTTTAGCTCTGATATTCCTGATAATGGAGTCACCGGAGTGAAACCGGAGAGTGAGGCGGGGGGCTTCTGACCTGCGAGTTGGCTGTGTCCCGAGGGGCAGGCGGGGGACATCGGTCCGGTAGAGGTTCTGTAGCCCAGGAGGTAACGTTGGCTGCAGGACAACGATGCTCCCGGTGGAGAGAAGGACGCATACGAGGTTCAGCAGCGCTAATCGGGAAGGAAGACGGCTGAGTGGAGGGCTCCCGCTGTCTGGATGGGGTATGGCTGTCCAACTCTGCGAGGGTCTGATACCGGTTTGTGTTATACAGCTGAGGGGCATCGGGTTGTAGGTTGTAGGGGCAACCGCTTCCCCGCTGATTGTTTCCCTGGATGCCGACCCAAGGTCCCGGACCAGAGGGTGTGGAGCAGGCCAGGGTCTTCAGTTTTGCTCCGAGCCGGGGCCAGGGATCCGCTACAGGAGCAGACGAGATGGTGGATTGTGCCGGCTCACCCGTGGTGTTGGGACCGAGCCAGGGGAGAGTGGTGTCGTTGTCTGCAACATGAGAGGCCGGTGCCACCAGAGATTCCAGAAGCTGCTCATCCTCCTTTATTTGATATAGTGTGGAGATCCTGCCTTCAAGTTCAGCGATCTTTTGCATTAACTGGAGACAGCCCGAGCAATGAGGAGGGGAGGTAAGGGGAGGCATTATAGTTGGTAAAGGCTAGCTTAGCCACCAGGCTTAAAACAAACCTGTAGGCGTTCTTCGGGTTTTCCCAGTGGATGTCACGGTAGGAAATAACAGCTCGCCGGTCACTGTTGCTACTAGAGTCCGAGGATTTGTGATTCTGTTGGAAATAGTCATAGACAAAGCTGGTTGTGTACAATTAAAAGACTATAAAAAAGCTGGTAAAATAAAATGGAATAAAATTATAGAAAGATAAAAATAAAAGAAACAAAATAATGAATAAAACTGCAGCCGAAGCTGCGAAAGAAAGTAGAAAAGAATATAAAATAGAAAAAGCTGCGGGAGCTCACAGAGACACGTCCGTAGCAGAGGCACTGAGAAAAATCAAAGGTACGGACATCAAAATTGGGCCAAGTTACAAGAAACAATATTGGCTATTTTAGCTCACACAAATTAAACAAGCTATACTCCAAAGCAGTGCCACCCTGTGTTTCCTAGTAATTTGTCAGGTGAAGCCTGTGTATTTTCTGCTCCTTCGTGGTTTTTAATAGAACCTCCATTCAACTTTCCCACTCCTTCATACTGTCTACACAACAATATTTCAGCCGTTATAGATCTGCAAGCACACTATCACACGCCAAGCGTGACACCCAGGGGAGGGAAAGATGCGACAGTGCCGGGGAACACCGTTGTCTATAGCATGGAGAGAGAGAGCGCACCCACAGAAACACGAAATAAAATAAACTAACCACTTCACCCTTCCCCCTCGCAGGTTCCGGGCAAAAACAATAAACTAAAACAACATGCTAAAATAACAAAGACAAAAGAAAGTAAAACAGCGCAACCAATTTCCCGTGCGCCGCTCGTAGCTGACCTGCCTTCCCGGCCAGGTCCAGCTCCTCCAGCATCGCAGCTGAGGATTCCTCTCTACCCCCGTCCTGCACCCTGTGCCCTCTACCCCCGTCCTGCACCCTGTGCCCTCTACCCCCATCCTGCACCCTGTACCCTACACCCCCATCCTGCACCCTGTGCCCTACACCCCCGTCCTGCACCCTGTGCCCTCTACCCCCGTCCTGCACCCTGTACCACTGCCCTGTACCCTCTACGGCTGTCCTGTACCCTGTGCCCCTGCCCTGTGCAATAAGCAGCTGCACATATGCATGAAGGCCAAATGTAATTTGCTACATTTCTCACTCTAGACAGATGCGTCCGCTGAGCTTAATGAAATTTCTAGTAAAAAACGAATAGTAGTCGCATCCTAGTCTGTGGTGCATAGAGGACTGTGGTCATGCTCAAACGAAAACGAAAACGAAACAAAACTCATAACTGCGCTCTCGCTGTTAGCTCCCGGTCTCGGCTCCAAACTGTGGAGAGCAGCACAGCTTTAAGCACCTGGGCAGATTAGCTAACGCAGCACAGGTGCATGTGCTCTCTCCACCAGCCAGCGCAGCCGAGACCAATCCACCTCTCCAGTGGACGGACTGCCACACACATATTTTCTTCAGAAAATGTGACCATTTCAAGTTAGTATGCTTGCATTCATGCAAAAGCACGCTATTGTTATCCATCTGCAATTATTATTATTATTATTATTATTATTATTATTTGTGCGCTTGCACTAATACAAATTCACAATTAAAATGATTAATTTATTTATTTAATGAAAGAAGTTATCAAACACTCATCACCTATGTGAAAAAGCTGTTGCCCCATAAGCCCTATTCACACGGGACTAGTATTACCTGGGGACCTCTAGTAACTTGTAATATTTGTGGAGGTCGTCTGTGATCTTAATCCCATGCGAATCTGCCATGTCCGTAATTTGCAAAAAGTAAAAATTCCACCACAAATTACCTACCATATTTCGCCAAACACAGAGGTCAGGTTATAATATTAGTCCTGTGTGAATCGGCATCTCTGTGATTTGGGGTCGTATTTTACTGTTACGCAGAGCACAGCCTTGACATTTTCAATCATATCCGTGGGATAATGTCAGTAAATTCGAGTAAAATATAGACTTTGCTTATCCCGTGCGAATGCGCCGCACGAAACACAGACGTGGGGGGGTAATTTTGAAATCACATGAGGTCCCCAGTTAATACTAGTCCCATGCGAATAGGGCTGTAGTTACTCAATTAAACAATTAACCTAATTTCTTTGATAATTAGATTCAGCTTATTGAACACAGCCAGGATTGATTGCAGCCAGCCCTGTTGAATCTCACCCTCACTCATATGGAACCTCCCCATCACACTGAAGTAGTCAAAGGCACAATAAACGGAAATTCCAAGTTTTTACTTTTATCTGATCACTCCCGGAATGTCTAAAGAACCATGGCTGTGTTTCCAAGTTTTGATGTACCTTAACGTTTTACGAAGGCTCCTAAGGTATACCTTTCAAAGGGAAACCGCTTTTTTACGTGTTTCCTAGACTATACCTTAAGGCAACTGTTAAGGGACACCTCAAAGGTACATCGTAAGTTGGAGCTAGCCTTCACTGTGGTGCTGAAAAGTTTATCAATCGATGCCAAGCGAATCAATTGTCTCACTTGTAAAGGCTTGTGAATGACGTTTTAATATAACAAGTGTTGTCATAATCATTTTACATCAATCTAATATTGCAGAAGAGGAAGCTATGCCTACTAGAGATCATCTGCTAATCTCTTTAAGAGTCCATTAAGACGAGACCTTGTGATAGTTTCAATAAATGCGTACATATAGACTACAAAGGATAAAATAAAAAGCATCAATCGGGACATATAAGCCATAGTCTGGGACTTCGTGGAAGCCCAGGGAAAAGGATATAGGCTACATATGGGTGAATTATTTTTTTCTTATTGAAACAAAGGTCTAATGTTAATTTGTTTTTGTCACACAATATATAGGCAACTGTAGCAGCATATCACTGCACTGCACTGATTCCCGCGAACCTTTCTCTGCAATGCAAAAATGATCGTAGGTGAAAGGCAAAAGCGCGTCTGTGGAAATTGATCATGATGAATTCTATACCGGGTGCCTTATTAATAGGTCTACCTGTTAAAGTGATTTGTTCATCCAACTTAATTTGCTGTTGGATAATCTTAAATTTAACCAAGAATATAATTATTGGGTTTTTTACCGAAAATCTTAAAACAACATGGTAAGAAAAATGTTCCGTAATGTTGATATTTACCCAGTGCTATTTTGTTTTATATAGGAGGTGTGAGCTAAAGGAAGGGGATGTAGATCATTTGGCTATGTTGGGGATAGACAGGTAAAACGACAACATTCTCACGACGTGCTATGCACAGACACGTTGATTGGATAATTACATTTTGTAAAGTTAATATAAAACTAATTTTCGCATGCAGATGTGCTACTAGATGCGCACTGTAGTACAACTGTCGATTTGAAAAGCAAAATGTTGGCATAATAAGGCAAAACTGTGACAGGATTAGCGGAGCGCAGCGCTAAGGGACAGTTTACGAGTGCCTCAGACCACCCTTTTAAAGGTATACCTTTCATAAGGTATACCTTAGCTAAGGAGACACTGGGAAACAGCTTGAGACCTTAAGGTATACCTTACGACGCACGTAGCGCTAAGGAGACTCTGGGAAACGCAGCCCATCTCCTTTCCCAGTCCTCATCACTGTCTCTGCTCACTCGAGTAGTGACGTGTAACTCCTTTGCAGACATCACTTCACCTTTACCATACCACAAATGATTTGCTGTTGCAACTAAACTCTTCTAACTGACTCAGTCCTAGCAACATCCACATGTAAATGAACAATTAGTTATCTGGTGATTTGTGTGGGGTAAAATGTTCAGTCCTGGTCACACACAATCCTTTCTTAGTGTAGCCAATTTGAATTCCTAATCTACACATAAGGTTTCTGCCTAATAAATTTACAGGACAATTGTCGGAAAACAGAAACAAATGTTTTAATTCCATCACACGCCAATCATTGTAAGTGTAGTAAACCTCTCTCTAGTTTTCCCTCCCCCTGCATCATGCGTTACAATGGTCCAGCCACTCATTTTGGGTGGATCATTCCCCCAATTTGCCCTAGTGATTACTGAATACACAGCTCCTGAGTCTGCTGTGAATTCTACGTTTTCCCTTGAATCTCTATTTCTATAGTTGGTGAAATAGTAGGCGGAATATAAGACAACTATAAATCAGATTCATATTTTAGCTCACGTGTCTCCTGTGTGTCGTCTGTGTGTGATTAGTCTGCCTGTCCCCTAGCTTCCTCCGTCTCCTCACACCGTCATTGATTGTTGCCTCTCCATCCCTCTGGATTGTTCACGGCCACATTGGCTGGTGAACCAGTGACCACAGGATGCCACAGGATGAGAACTGTCTCATCCTGTGGCTCTTCTGGACATTCGCGAAACCAATGACCCGGTTTTATACAGCTGTAAAAGTTGTTATCTCTGGGCTGGCCACCGGCCTCAGCCTCTTTTCGTCCTTCACGTGCTGTAGGAGTATTTAGATGAGGCTGGTCGTGGCGCAAGTTGAGGGCCAGTTTCTTTAGGCATCTTACTCTGTTTGTCTGGATCGGGGGCTTGCGCAGGACCGGCAGCTTCGTAAGCAGGTGGAGGTTGGTGCCTGGGACAGGCTGGACAATCTAGACCTATGTCTATTTTGTGCATGCTTAATTGTGGATATAATCGTGTTGTAGGTGACTGTGACGTGGGTGCTGTAGGATTTAGAGGCAGTGGCGACAGTTTTTCGGATGATGTCTCATTGTCTACCTTTTTATTATGTGCCCTCTGTAACGTACATTGTCCTTCTAATGCCCATTCTGCATATGCCTTCCAAATAATTTTCTTGTTTTTGCAATTCTGATTTCAGTCTTTCCATTTGAGCAGGTGAAAAACTGCCCTTTTCTGGAAATCCCAATTGCGACCATAAGTGTAATTGTTGTACAGTCCCTGGTCCGAATTTATCGTACATAATTTTTGCAGGTCCCTCAAAGACTGGGGGACTGCGTTCCGATTGTTTCGAAGCATACAAACCCATGTTTCTCTCAAGATATTCTTTTAACCTCTTGTTCGATGTTTTGTCACAGGTTTCAATTATTTTATGTAATAAACAAATTATTACACATATCATTACTAATAAATCATACATGTACAACGTTAAGTATTATTTTTCATCTTCTTCAGAATCTTCACTATTGTCTGCAAGGAAATTTTCCTCACTGTCTGGATGCAATTCCCATTTATCAGAAGTCACTGCCCTATTTTTTGTTTATGCCAATCATCTTTTGTTACTGTCCAAACAAACAAAGTTCTGTGCCCTGTTCTTTCTATCAAATACCCATGCTGTCAGGATTTCGGGAGAATGGACCCAGATGCGGAGTGGGGAAAAAACACTCAGGAGGCGGAAAAAGGAAAATTCAAACAAAGATTTTACTTCATACAGGTAACTGAAAACAGAGGAACAAAAACAAGGCCATGCAAGGAACGTTCACAAGAGGTTCTTCAAAAACCAAAAACAGGAGAATTTCCAAAAACCAAAAAAACTAGCAGAAAAACAGAACACGGGCTGGGCAAAACTCACAGAACAGAGCGCAGGCAGAAACACACAGGCAGATATTCACACGGGGGAAACACAGAGTCAGAAACACAAGGAACCAGCACCCGAGTCAGGGAAACGAAGGACTTGAATAAACCAGACACAGGTGAACTCAATACATAATCAAACAAGAAAGGGATGGGATAATGAGACATGAACAGAAACAATGATTGAATAATAGAAAACAGTAATACAGTTAGCACAGGGGAAACCAATGGGGGAACGAACAGAAATACAAAACTGAAGTGCCGCTATCTGGCAGCGCAAAAAAGGAAGAACAGAAACAGAAACACAGAACCATGACACATGCTTTTCCTCGGGACCGTTTTACAACAACGGACTAGTGGCTCCCTCAAGGTTTACACTATCTATGGAACAAAAATGTCTCTCTGTTATAGTCCCGTTTTTATCAAAGGACAATACGTGGTACCACGTTTATGCACAATTATTTCCTTACTTTATTTATTATTAGTGTGGTTGCCTTAGGGCAACTACACTATTATTATTAGTGTGGTTGCCTTAGGGCAACTACACTATTATAATTGCACATATTATTATTAGTGTGGTTGCCTTAGGGCAACTACACTATTATTATTGCACATATTATTAGTGTGGTTGCCTTAGGCAAGCACACTATTATTATTAGTGTGGTTGCCTTAGGGCAACTACACTATTATTATTAGTGTGGTTGCCTTAGGGCAACTACACTATTATTATTGCACATATTATTTATTTATTATTATTATTATTCCACCCATTTTTTGGACCGCTACTCCTCCCAGAGTTTTCGCACCACATACATGTGCAATATGTCAAATCGAGCGGCCTGATGGTGTGCTATTACTTTGTGGAAAGTTTGGGTGAACGGTTTTTGAAATATTTGAATTTTTGTGGGCAATTTTTTCCATAGAGAATGAATGGCGGAATGTTCACCTTTGTGATGTCACAATGTTCTATCTTCTCACCCTTGTGATGTCACAATGGCCTGTCTTCTAGCAGCAGTACTCTGGTCTCTCTCTAGATTTGAACATTCTGCCATTCATATCTATAGGGAAAAAATGTCCACAAATTGTGCAATGCCTCATTGGCCATGGTAGAAAGTCCCATGTCCATTGGTGTAGATCAGCCTCGCCCCCCTTCCTGATTGGCCGATGTTTGATATTCCATATATTTTGATTCGTTTATCATAGAGAACTATGGGTCACGACTTTGGACTCAGTAAAGACCTAGCAACCGCCTCGAACTCCATAGCAACCGCCCAGCAATATCCTAGCAACCGGCTCGAACTCCATAGCAACGACCTAGCAACACCATAACAACCAGCTAGAACACCCTAGCAACCGTCTAGAATTCCATAGCAACCACCTGGAACACCATAGCAAATGCCTAGCAATGCCCTAGCAACCGGCTATAACTCCATAGCAACCACCTAGCAACATCCTAGCAACCACTTAGAATTCCCTAGCAAGCACCTAGCAACACCCTAGCAACCACATGGAACACCATAGCAACGACCTAGCAACACCCTAGCAACCACCTGGAACACCATAACAACCGCCTAGCAACACCCTAGCAACCACCTGGAACACCATAGCAACCACCTAGCAACACCCTAGCAACCACCTAGATCTCCATAGCAACCACCTAGCAACAACCTACCAACCGCCTAGAACTCCATAGCAACCACCTAGCAACACCATAGCTACCGCCTAGAACTCCATAGCAACCACCTAGCAACATCCTAGCAAACACCTAGAAGCCAATAGCAACCACCTAGCAACACCCTAGCAACCACCTAGAACTCCATAGCAACCACCTAGCAACACCCTAGCAACGGCCTAGAACTCCATAGCAACCACCTAGCAACACCATAGCAACCACCTAGAACTCCATAGCAACCACCTAGCAACATCCTAGCAACCACTTTGAATACCCTAGCAACCCCCTAGCAACACCCTAGCAACCACCTAGAACGCCATAGCAACCACCTAGCAACACCCTAGCAACCGCCTAGAACTCCATAGCAACCACCTAGCAACACCATAGCAACCGCCTAGAACTCCATAGCAACCACCTAGCAACACCCTAGCAACCACCTAGAACTCCATAGCAACCACCTAGCAACACCTTAGCAACGGCCTTGAACTCCATAGCAACCACCTAGCAACACCATAGCAACCGCCTAGAACTCCATAGCAACCACCTAGCAACACCCTAGCAACCACCTAGCAACACCATAGCAACCACCTGGAGCTCAATAGCAACCACCTGAAACTCCATAGCAACGACCTAGCACCACCCTAGCGACCGCCTAGAATTCCATGAAACCACCTAGAACTCCATAGAACCACCTAGCAACACCCTAGCAACTGCCTCAAACATCATAGCAACTACCTACCACTGTTCACTCTGTTCAACAGAAAGTCGACTTTGCATTGGCGGCAACCACACTTCACAATTTCTGCAGGAATTTGTCTAGTGTTGCATACATATTATTATGCTATATATGTTTTGCCGCCCTTTGCTTATTTTTATTTTGATATACCCGCTACTCCTCCCGAGTTTTGCACCACATACACGTGCAATATGTCAAATCGAGCGGCTTGATCGGGAATGGTGTGCTATTACTTTGTGGAAAGATTGGTTGCACGGTTTTTGAAAAATTTGAATTTTTGTGGGCAATTTTTCCCATAGGAATGAATGGCGGAATGTTCACCCTTGTGATGTCACAATGCTCTGTCTTCTCACCCTTGTGATGTCACAATGGCCTGTCTTCTAGCAGCAGTGCTCTGGTCTCTCTCTAGATTTGAACATTCGGCCATTGATCTCTATGGGGAAAAATTGCCCACAAATTGTGCAATGCCTCATTGGACATGTAGAGATTTCCTTTGTCCATTGGTGGAGATCAGCCTCGCCCCCCTTCCTGATTGGCCGATGTTTGATATTTCATAACTTTTGAACCGTTTGTCATAAGAACTATGGGTCGCGTCATTGGACTCAGTAAAGACACTAGCAACCGCCTAGAACTCCATAAGCAACCGCACACTAGCAACCCCTAACATAGCACGACCTAGAACACCCTAAGCAACCAGCT
The DNA here is from genome assembly GCF_018555375.3 of Anguilla rostrata. Taxonomy (NCBI): domain Eukaryota; kingdom Metazoa; phylum Chordata; class Actinopteri; order Anguilliformes; family Anguillidae; genus Anguilla; species Anguilla rostrata. Next base: position 37,706,681 of record NC_057933.1, on the reverse strand, counting down.
AGAACACCTAGCAACCATCTAGAACCAAGCAACACCTAGCAACCACCTGAAGCGAACACCATAGCAACCGCCTACTGCAAGCAACCACTAGCAACACCAGCAACCATTAGAATACCTAGCAACCACCTAGCAACACCTAGCAACCACCTGGAACACCATAGCAACCACTAGCAACACCCTAGCAAACATTGAACCATAACACTCTAGCACACACCTAGCAACCACATGGAACACACATAGCAACCACCTAGCAACACCTAGCAACCGACCTAGAACTCCATAGCAACCACCTAGCAACACCATAGCAACCGCCTAGAACTCCATAGCAAACCTAGCAACACCTAGCAACCGCTAGAACTCCATAGCAACCCTAACAACCCACTAGAAAACCCTAGCAACCACTAGAATCCATAGCAACCACCTAGCAACACCCTAGCAATGCCAGCTAGAACCATAGCAACCACCTAGAACACCATAGCAACCGACCTAGCAACTCCATAGCAACCACTAGAATCCATAGCAACCACCTAGCAACACCTAGCAACGGCCTAGAACCATGACAACCACCTAGCAACACCTAGCAACACTAGAACCCATAGCAACCACCTAGCAACACCTAGCAACGCCTAGAATCATAGCACCACTAGCAACACCCTAGCAACGCCTAGAACTCCATGGCAACCACCTAGCAACACAACCCTAGCAACCACCTAGAACTCCATAGCAACCACCTAGCAACACCATAGCAACTGCCTAGAACTCCATAGCAACCACCTAGCAACACATAGCAACCAGCCTAGCAACCCATAGCAACCAACCTAGCAACACCACTAACCAGCAACCTAGACACCATAGCAATCCTAGCAACACCTAGCAACGCCTAAACTCCATAGCAACACCTAGCAACACCTAGCAACCATTAGCAATCCCTAGAACCACTAGCAACCACCCTAGCAACCTAGAATAGCAACCACCTAGCAACACCTAGCAACCACTGGAACCCTAGCAACTCCATAGACACACCTAGCAACATCTAGAACACCACTACAACTGCCTAGCAACCCTAGCAACCCATGGAACACCATAGCAACGACCTAGCAACACCTAGCAACCACCTAGAACTCCATAGCAACCACCTAGCAACACCATAGCAACCGCCTAGAACTCCATAGCAACCACCTAGCAACACCTAGCAACCACCTAGAACTCCATAGCAACCACCTAGCAACACCTTAGCAACCACCTAAAACTCCATAGCAACCACCTAGCAACACCCTAGCAACTGCCTAGAACTCCATAGCAACCACCTAGCAACACCATAGCAACCTAGAACCCATAGCAACCACCTAGCAACAACTCTAGCAACCACCTAGAACTCCATAGCAACCACTAGCAACACCTGAAACCCTAGAACTCATAGAACAACCTAGCAACACCTAGCAACCACCTAGAATCCAAGCAACACTCTAGCAACACCATAGCAACGCCTAGAACTCCATAGCAAACCTACACTAGCAACACCTAGCAACCTAGCTAACCCTAGAACTCCATAGCAACCGCCTAGCAACACCATAGCAACCGCCTAGAATTCCATAGCAACACCTAGCAACACCTAGCAACCCGCCTAGAACTCCATAGCAACCACCTAGCAACACACCCTAGCAAACATCTGAACACCTAGCAACTGCCTAGAACAACACCATAGCAACCACCAGAACACCATGCAACAACTAGAACACTACTAGCACCACCTAGAACTCCATAGCAACCACCTAGCAACACCTAGCAACGCCTAGAACTCCATAGCAACCACCTAGCAACACCCTAGCAACTCCTAGAACTCCATAGCAACCACCTAGCAACACCCTAGCAACGCCTAGAACTCCATAGCAACCACCTAGCAACACCATAGCAACACCTAGCAACACCTAGCAACCACCTAGCAACACCATAGCAACGCCTAGAACTCCATAGCAACCACCTAGCAACACCATAGCAAGCCTAACCCCCATAGCAACCACCTATCAACACCCTAGCAACCACCAGAACTCCAAGCAACCACTAGCAACACCTAGCAAACCCTAGAACTCCATAGCAACCACCTAGCAACACCTTAGCAACCACCTAGCAACACCATAGCAACCGCCTAGAACTCCATAGCAACCACATAGCAACACCCTAGCAATCGCATAGCACTCCATAGCAACCACCTAGAATACCTTAGCAACCACCTAAAACTCCATAGCAACCACCTAGAACCTGCTAGCAACTGCCTAGAACTCCATAGCAACCACCTAGCAACACCCTAGCAACCACCTAGCAACCACCTACAACACTCTAGCAACTGCCTAGAACTCCATAGCAACCATCTAGCAACACCCTAGCAACTGCATAGAACACCATATCAACTACATAGTAACACCCTAGCAACTGCCTAGAATGCTAAAGCAACACCCTAGCTACCACCTAGAATACCCTAGCAACCATGTAAAACACCATACCTAGTATCACCCTAACAACCGTGTAGAACACCATAGCAACTACTTAGCTACACTCTAGAAACCACCTAGAACAACGTAGCTACTGCATACAACACCCTAGCAACACCCTAGCTTTTGAATCATATTGTTGATTATGATTTTAATATAGTTTAAGTTGTAAAATGTATCATTATTAACAATTACATGAAAGTTCATATTATGAGGCACATCATTTACCTTTCCATCTGTTTTCTGGTCAAGAATATGGTATGAGTTCAGGACACAATCCACTAAATGGCAGTAATCACAAAACAAATGTTTACACTGAAAAAACATAATTGTCTGTAGACTACTTCATATCTGGACAATTCCTGCAGAAATTGTGAAGTGTGGTTGCGGGCAATGCAAAGTTGACTTTGTGATGAACAGAGTGAACCGTGACCAGAGACAGAGTAGTGTATGTGCTATAACATCACGGCAACAAGTTGATTTGCGACAGATTCACTAGCTAGCTACCAATGCCCAACAGTGTTGCATGATCTGTTTCACATCGTGCCAAACACCCCCAAACCATACACATGAATAGTCTTATTACTGTTTATTGGTCGTATTTACATCGAAACAGCATCGGAAACGGTTTTAGTAGTCTGGATGACAACAACAAAAAAACGGTGCTGTGTGACTGAAGCAGGGGGCCTGCCTTCCAGCCAAGGGCAATTCCAGGATCAGACGTTTAGGGGGGCTCAGAATGCTCAGAATGAGAATGTGACATGCATACAGTGCCTTGCAAAAGTGTTTAACCCCTCTGCTAAATCACTAATTTCATTGAATAACAATGAATACATCAATATTTCTCTATATATTGTGGCGATCCTGGCAAAGACTAGCTAGCTGGCTAGTGGGGCTGTTGCTTAAGTCGGGGGTTATAAAATGTCTATAATTGTTGTAAATAGTCAAACTGTTAGCGTGTACATAGCGGTGCTTAACTGCAAACAGTCAGTGGGATTTTGTAGAGTAGTCATGTAAATAATCGTGTTCAAACGCACTTGTAGATAGCCACTGTAGCATGAATGAGTGTCTGTGTTAGCTTGCGGCTAAGGCTCCCCCTCCCTCTCTGTGTCCGTGCTGTGTTGTCACCCGCCCCTTCTGTCACTGCTTGCTCGATGTCCGTTGTCTGATTGGTTGACTGTGACGTATGCATGATGGGGAAGTCGTGTTTAACTTGCATACGGGGAGGGAGTAAAACTGTTTTTGAGTGTGGGAGAGGGAGAGTGAATCTGCTAAATGAAGAGAGAAGAGCTGAATACATGGCACTGTACATTGCTTGCTTGCTTAATTTTGACGAATAAAACGAAGCTCGGCTGGAGCGATTCGAGCACGAAAATCTTGTCTCTGCCTCATGTGTGACCAAGGATCGTCACAACATGATATTTACAACAATACTTTTAATGAATTACTATATGAGTATTCTACCAGAAAGTATTCAACAACCCTTTTCACTTTGGCAAACCTGTACTGTAAATGTACCATAAGGACTAACTCAGATAGCTAACATTAGCCGAAAATCTTTGAGTTAGCTAGCTAGCGAACAACGTCAGCTAACATTCTTTGACACTATTCACACCATGGAACTATAACCAGAGACTTTCTAAGTATTAAATCGACTTTGCTATAACATAACAACGTTAACTAACTTTAACAGTACCAACGCAAATGACATTCACGCACTGCCATATTTAAAATCTGTAATTAATTTACAAGCAAGTTAGCTCAGAGATGATCTAACGTTAGCTGTTAGCTAGGGGTGGGGTGCGTAGGAAGTGTAGAATGGTGCTGATTAAATCAGTGATTTTACAAGCATTTAAGCCCTCATACAAATTCGCAAAATTTAACGTTAGAGAGGGCTAAAAATGATTTCAGAAAATAATAATAATAATTATTATTATTTTTATTTTAGGGTGCTGAGATGAAATGTAGGTGTGCTTGAGCACCCTAAAAAGAGTCTAAAATCGCCAATGCTTCCAGCTCTTGCTACTGCTTCTTGCGATTTTCCCGCAGGGCAGTAAAAGTTCAATCCTCAATTGCGAACTGCGAGCTCGTAGCTCCAAGTTCCCCGCTTGCTGATCCGGGGTCGCACCTCGCAGGTTGAGCTCGGAGCTCCCACTCGTTGCTAGAGGTGGGTAACCGGCTTCAAAGAGTAAAAAGACTGACCATGTATTTGCTCCACCACCATGCACTAAACCAGCTGATTACAATAATTAGTTCTCCTATCATGCTGAAGAGTTATGCTAATTAGAATCAGCTGGTTTAGTGCATGGTGGTGGAGCAAATACATGGTCACTCTTTTTACTCTTTGAAGCCTGGTTACCCACCTCTGCTCGTTGCTCGCTCGTCCCTGCTCTCACCAAAGAGATTCGCACCTCGCCGCTCGCTGATTCCAGCTCAGCTCCCAGATCGTAGGCCTACCAGGGGACCAGGGATAGGGAGGTGAAACCCGTTTTGGCGATTTTTCTAAAAACATATTTTGACAGTTTATTTTTCATATGTAAGGTCATACGTGCTACCGTATAATGAAATAATAACACATAAATCGCTAACCTGCCAGAAAATAACGGTTGTTTACTCTCTAAGATTTTTTTAAATTAGCCGCTTTTCCGTGTAGCTAGCTAATCACTCGCGTTGGTGGGAAACGCATCGTCGCCTGTGCGACTTTGAAGGTGGGGTCATGTTTTTTTTTATTTTTTTTATCCAACAACGTGAACCAATATTTTGTGGTATTCGTACAGTAAAACTAATATACTGAACGTATTTACTCATATTTATTGTTATAGGCTACGATGCGGAATTGAAAAAATGTGTGCTGCCAAAACACTAGCCTACACCTGCCAAAACGTCTCAGTTCCAAACTATGCGGCCCGGCGGCATCAAAATTTACTACAGGATTTCTAATACTTCTCACTTACTTTTACATTGTCGGGGTATTTAATACATTTTATTCAATCCTATTGGCTTTTGTTCGTGAAATGCTGTCGGCCATTCACAACTAGAGGACGGAATCATGCGACGGATCATTTGCCAATAATGTTGCGTTGTTTGTGTAAACTATATGCTTAGTAGGTCTAGGCTATAAATGAAGACAAGTAGCCTACTTGCGCCATTTACAGTTTTGTATTCCTGTCGGCATTATGACTGATTCGTCAAGACGCGTTTGGATCATCGGCAGCTCGCTGATCGCCAGGCTGCAGGCTCATTTAGGAGCTTTTGGACTGGACCCGAACTTGGGGCTAAATTGCCAGATCACCTGGGATGGCAGAGGGGGCAGAAGGTGGGAGCACTTAATGCCTCTTCTCCGCTCGAAACGGGCTGCCACCCGCGACGACCCAGATGTGATGGTGATTCACCTCGGTGGGAACAGTATTGGAACATATGGAAATTCGAGGATTACTCTGTTGCGACAAATGAAGGCAGATATCAGGGAAATCAATTTGCTATTTCCCAATACTAAATTGATGTTTTCCGACATCCTCCCTCGCTGGAACTGGCGGGGCCAGACCGCGCCTAGCGGATATGGCCTTGAAAGGACCAGACGAAGGCTAAACGGGGCCATGTTTGGCTTTATGTCAGACATGGGTATGGGTTGCATTATGCATCCCAACATTCGCTTAAATCATTTAGACAGGGATGGGACACATCTAAATTTAGAGGGTAACCGGTTGCTTCCTAAAAACATTAGCAAAGCCCTGGCCTTAGCGCTCTGATGATGGTCTTATTGTAACGCCCCAAAGGCTCTTTTAAGAGCCACCCACTTTTTAAAAAATAGCATTATTCCTGTAAACGGCGCGCATGTAGACTCCCGGTGCTGCGTTAGCTAACGCTAGCTAACTAGGTAGCCTACGTTAGCTCTACCTATTAGCTAGCTACGTTAGCTAACGTTCTGGCTAACGCCCGGCGAACAAATGTTCTAAACAACTAATTTATTCGTAGTGATTAGAAATGTGTCCTTTGGCAGAAGGTTTGCTAAGACTTTCGTTTTCATACGTAAATTATGTAGCGGTGGCTAGCTGTAAGTACATATCAGCGTGCTGTCCGTTGTGTTGATAAAAACGTACCGCTGGTCTGGGAAGGTGCATAGGTATAAGCACTCGCCTACCACTGCAGAGACACGGGTTCAATCCCCGGCAGCGGTACTTCCGGCTTGATCAGACGTCCCTACGAACACAGTTGGCAGTGGGAAGCCGGTGAGGGTATGAGTCCTGATCGTTGCATTAGCCTACTGGTTGATCGGGGCGCCTGTTCAGTAGGGAGGGGATCTGGGGGAGATATCGTGAACCTCCGCACGCGTTACGCTCTACCAGTGAAAGTCCCCAGACTGACAGAGGACAGTGCATTGACCAGGACTGTGATACACACGGAGAATTGGCATAAGAAGTAAATTGGGGGAGAAAATGGCACACACATAAAAAAGCGCGCATGTTAATGTAATTATGAAGTAGTCTACAGACAGTGATATTTTCAGTGTGAAAAGTAAATCATGTGCCTCAACAATCTGAACTTTCATGTAATTGTGAATAATTATACATTTTACCAGGCATTTCAATAAACTCGTAGTTAAACATGTTAAATAGCCTGTATGAATTCTTGTTGTTTTTGTCTATTTATTAATCACTAATCATGCACCGATGCACCGCAAGTAGCCTAGCGTCTCCCTGGCTTGCCAGTGCCTCCTCTCGCTGGAACAGAGGCACGCACTGCTAGCTACTGCCAGCTGTGTTCGCTCTCTCTCTCGCGCCTTGGTCGGAATCCTCCTGTAACACCTGACAATTTCTTGAAGACGGAAAATGAATTTTATTATTCTTTCCATAAAATAATTTCTTACATTTTTTTTTTGCAATGTAGTCCACCACACAGAAGTGGAATATAGGCTACAGTCCAAACAAAAGTTGAGTCCAGTTAAAAAATAAAAACCGCGCCAGTCAAAACAAACGGAATCACCTTGATCTCTCATCGAAGTGCCGCAATGTACAAAAACTCTGAGAGTTCAATATCAGGTCACCAATTCACTTGGTATTCCAGGAGAGACGGTTGTGTAACCAAAGGCCTACGATACAAATCTTTATATTTTAATCTATTTTGCTCGTATTTCATATTGTCCTTCGGCAGAAGATTTGGTAAGATTTTCGTTTTCATACATACATTTAATATTGTCGAGGTAAGACAGAAAAGACGGTGGTAACGTTAGTTGGCAGACTCCCGGTGCTGCGTTAGCTAACGCTAGCTAACTAGGTAGCCCACGTTAGCTCTACCGATTAGCTAGCTACGTTAGCTAACGTTCTGGCTAACGCCCGGCGAACAACTGGACTGAACAACTAATTTATTCGTAGTGATTAGAGATGTGTCCTTTGGCAGAAGGTTTGCTAAGACTTTCGTTTTCATACATAAATGCTGTAGCGGTGGCTAGCTGTAAGTGCATATCAGCGTGCTGCCCGTTGTGTTGATAGAAACGTACCGCTGGTTAACGCTAGAAGTCTACTTACACCACTATATCACCGAGGTTCAGAAAATGTAAGCCCGTGTTAATTATATTATGGTTAATTTTATTGTGTGAATTCATTTAACTGGATGTTTCTACGGCGGCGATCGAGCGGATTCATTATATTATTTTCAGTTAAAATCATTTAATTAAAGGAGTACCATGGTGATTTTCACACTTTCTCGGTTTTACGTGCTATTTGCACAAGAGGCATTGAAGAAACACAATGAGCAATGTATTAAATATGTCCGTTCTGTATTTTTGGAGAAACATGCGTTTTAAATTCATCGTCCTATTTTCAACCGGTTGAGAAAGTTGTCATTTTGCTACGTCACGAATACAGTAACCACTCCTATTTCCACGCCCCGCAAAGAAATATGACAGGACACACTGTCCTGCTGTTCAGACATTACAAATATTTGACTAACGTTAGGTTCACTTAAATTAGAGTGCCTTTAGATTATGTCTGGTTATATTCATTTAGCTAGCTAGGTAACGTTAGCTAGCTAGGAGGTTTGCTTTCATAAGGCAATGTTATCGATAACGTTAGCTTGCTAGTTTGCTTTTATGAGGACGTTATAGTTGTGCTTTTATCTTAACTTGGCTAGCTAGATAGCAAAAATTATAACTGGATATAAGTCAACGTCCTTACCATAGCTATCTATCGATACTTGATATACTACTAAGCTAGCTAGCTTGTGAAAATTCAGTCTCCCAAACAGAGACTGTAAAAAATATGGACAAAGCTACTGTGACGTCCCCATTGCCTCTCCGTGGGTCTGTAAAACACGTTTTGAAGCTCAACGGCGGTCGAGGCAATGTTCTCGATTTGGAGGCAAAACCATAGAGTTAAGCTGTCTTGTGATTTTGACAATGGATTGACAGTCCGGTTCGGAAAAGCCCATCAACCTGAACGAACGATTGCAGAACGAACTTGAGGCTAGCTGATTGTCTGCCGTTATGTTTTAAAATATATGATCAAATGTTTACGGAGTTTAATTTCCATCCGTGACTGTACCGTGTCATGTAATCACGTTATATGTATGAAATGAATCATACAATTATGTTCAGTTATCTTCAATTTATGTTTATCGGCAAAACGAATATGCTTAGCTAGCATATCAGCTTACCAGTGAGCTAGGTAAGCTATCCGTGGTTAGCTCACGCATTAGCAATATGAACTACAGGGGAAGAACATCTACTGCACTGATGGTCAATCAATCAGAGTTGTGTAGACTACTGGTGATTTGACTAGGCTAATTTTCATATATCTGTCTGGTAGACCTGCTGTTAACCAAGCAAGTTATCGTCGTTGGTTTTCGCCACAGTCAGTTAATGAGCCATTAACTGCTACTACTCCATCGCCGTTTATGTTGTTTACTTGCTGGGTGACGCTAGCTGACCGATCGTTCGTAAGTCACTTTTTACTGAATAAAAATTAACACTGTCAGCGGTGGTTTACAGCGGAGTAAATATGACAACGCACTTTGAAGAGCAAGTTTTCCCACCTGTTGCATAAAGACAAAAATAATGTACATTGAATTTCTAATTATTATTTTCTTGCTAGATTCTAGCTTTGTCACATTCGTGCAGCATAGCCCAGGTAGACATTTACGGAATGTACACGACTGACAAGCCGTCAAACACGTTTGACAGATGCAATATTTGCCGTTTAGGGTTAGCTAGCTAGTCAAATGGGTTGGTAGCCGAAGTTGCGAACTGTTTTAGCATAGGCTACTAACAAAACAAATGTGCATAATTTTTTTTATTCTTAAGTCATTTCAATGTACTTTAAAACGTATTTTTCTAAGCCTAAATTTCCCACTATAAAAATTCACCCGAACCGTCTGGGCGTGGTAATGAGAACTGTCAGTTAGCTATGATTGACAGACCGTGCCCCGTTACCATAGCTACCCCCATGATACGCGCTCTCTTTGGGAGACTGAATTTTCACAAGCTAGCTAGCTTAGTAGTATATCAAGTATCGATAGATAGCTAAGGTAAGGAAGTTGACTTATATCCAGTTATAATTTTTGCTATCTAGCTAGACAAATTAAGATAAAAGCACAACTATAACGTTCTCATAAAAGCAAACTAGCAAGCTAACGTTATCGATAACATTGCCGTATGAAAGCAAACCTCCTAGCTAGCTAACGTTAGCTAGCTAGCTAAATGAATATAACCAGAAATAATCTAAAGGCACTCTAATTTAAGTGAACCTAACGTTAGTCAAATATTTGCATTGTCTGAACAGCAGGAAGGTGTGTCCTGTCAGATTTCTTTACGGGGTGTGGAAATAGGAGTGGTTACTGTATTCGTGACGTAGAAAAACGACAACTTTCTCAACCGGTTGAAAATAGGACGATGAATTTAAAACGCATATTTCTCCAAAAATACAGAACGGACATATTTAATACTTTTCTCATTGTGTTTCTTCAATGCCTCTTGTGCAAATAGCACATAAAACCGAGAAAGTGGGGAAATCACCATGGTACTCCTTTAAGGTTAGCTGTGTATATATTCCGCTTGGCCACAGTGAGTGAAACTAGACGATCCGAACGTATAGTTGCTATGTAAATTACGTCAAAAGGATTCAGCCTTGTTGTTTGCTACCTAAACTTCACAGTCACGACTTTATCATTGATGGAATTTTGGGAAAGTGCGAGCTAAAAGGCCACAAAACAGTCAATATATCACATTAATATTCCAAATATGTACAATTGCTGTTCACAATACGTTAATGTAAGGCTAAACTGGTATTTTAATCACAATAGCCTACTTATGTTAATTTTCCGAAAATGTATTTTTCGATTGTCCTCGCTAATTCAGGGTGATAGAAGACCCCCCGGTGTATTGACCACCCACCTTCCTCATCACAGCAGGTTTGTAATTTGTGTAACGATTACTTGCATTTAATTGTGGTAAGATATCAAGTATAGCCTATAGGCCTATAGTAGATAGATCAGAAGGGGACTTAGGTTGTCATTGTATTAGAGGACAACAGTTGTTGCAGCGTACTGCGCCAGTTTTTTTCTCTTTTTTTCTAGAGTCGGCTGGTCATTCAGCAGGCCTACCATTGGAGAAGGACTACAGTTGGTGCAGAAAGGGTTCCAGTTCTGCCCTCTACAGTTCGGTAGAGGCGTGGTACAGGTATGTAATTCATATTATACAGAATTTAGCATTTGAGCTGTTTCAACTTGGAAAAGTATTGTGTAAAGAATAAACCAGGACAGGCTGTCCCGTTATTGGAAAATAATGTACGACGGCGGTGGTGATACCAACAACTGTGGTAGTTCTATTTACACTATTGTTTAAGCGAAAACCTCTGGTCGTTAATTCTATGAAAACGGATTCTATCAAGAAAAAAATAGTTCATTCTCGTTTTATACCATACAATTAGCACCAATGTTGGTCATTTTTGTCATTAGCATACATTATTTAAGAAAACTGTATGAAACAATAACTCTATGAAATTCACCCTAGCACTGTCTTGCATTTTAAATTGGTGTGGTCGTGCAGTGTAGACATAGCGTCTTTCTGAAACCGGGTTTGAATGCCAGCTAGCTTTATGATGGTTCGACGTCACTCGTCATCTGGCTAATATTAAAATTCTGGGTTTTAGGTCAGAATCGTTTCAAGTCATGGTTGTTATTATCCCGGCTAGCTAGTCAGCTAACTACAGAATTATATTCAAAACAGCGGTTACTATGAACGCAATCGTTCACAAAGATACGGATGAAAATGCATCCCGTAGCCATGAGTTAAATACGGGAACGCCTATTCTACTGTCCAGGTAGGTTAAGGGACGATTCCGTATTTTGCAGGATGATTGGCGACCCTAAATAAAGCTAGCAACAGTAACTAGAAATGTGATTCAATGTTGTCATGAATTGTGAAATTGGACATTGAAAACAGGAGGGGATGTAACAACAATTCAAATTCTAAAGAGCAAAATTGGTGTTTTAACTGCTTTAGAATGCTGTATTTTGTAGCACATTGATTTTAGAACTGTTAAAAGGCCAAGGTGTCCCTTTACTGAGAATTAATGCCCAACCTTGGACCAAACAGAATTGAATATTCAGCCAAGCCCTTGTATAAATATAATTAAGAGATTCATTGTATTAGATTCGTTGAATTACTTTAAAGAGGCATGTCACCCATTTTAAGAATTCACATATGTTCTTCCTGTGCCCCAGGGCAGTTCAGGAGTTATTGGAGAAGGACTACATTTGGTGCAGAAAGAGTGTTCCAGTTCTGCCCTCAAAAGTTCGGTAGAGGCGTGGTTACAGGTATGTAATTAGTATTATACAGAAGTCAGCATTTGAGCTGTTTCACCTGGGAAAATTATTATCTGTGAGGAATAAACCACAACGGGCTGTCCCGTTATTGTAAAATAATGTACGATGGGGTGGTACCACTGAAGTAGGCTACAATATTTTCTGATAACAGGACAGCCCGGATCGGGTTATTCCACTTATACTCCACTCTTACTGTGCCCCAGGACAGTTCAGTCAGTATGTGTGAACATGCACCACTCTCTCCTAAAGCTAGAAATTGGAGAGAGAACCCTCCAATCAGTGATGTCAGCATTTGAGCTGTTTTAACTGGGAAAATTATCTATATAATTAAGAGATTCACTATATTAGATTTGTTGAATTATTTTAAAGGTGAATGTTACCCATTTTAAGAATTCACATGTGTTACTGTGCCCCAGGACAGTTCAGTCAGTATGTGAACACCCACCACTCTCTCCTAAAACTAGAAATTGGAGAGACAACCCTCCAATCGGTGATGTCATTGGGATGTAAAATCTGGAGCTGCTCTATAGACAATGAATGGGGCTCTGAGTTTATGAGGCTATAAAATGTTTGTGAGCTCTTGCACCCAAATGAGGATTCAATTCTGGTTCAGACCTTCTAGCAATGCTAGATTATAAATGTATTTTGGGTATTAGAGCTCACATAGACATTGTATGGCCTCACAAAGTCAGAGCCTCATTCACTGTCTATGGAGCAGCCCAGATTTACATCTAAGTTGTCTCATGTAGAGACTAAGATTTCGCGATGCGGAAAAGCGGACGGAATCGCGGGATCCAGTCATAAAATGGAATTAACGGTAAAACGTTAAATCTCATGGAATTTAACATGTTTCTGATTAAATTAATCAAAAGCCGTTATAAATTATTGTGAACAGTGTAACAGCACTCCTCATGTGATATTGCTTAAATAAAATGAGGAAGAGAACATTTCCCGTTTTGGGAGTTGTGTGTGTGGCAGGGTTTTGCGTCGCGCGACTGCGTTCAACACCTCAACGAACCTAGAAAAATAGACTCCTCACAGACAAGCGTGAGGCACTCATTGTAGTATAACTACCTTCAAAATAATAGCAGTACGTCGGATATGAAAAAGAAAGCTTTCTTTATAATGGAAAACAGTTGACGTACATTTTATACTTACAAACAATAAACTAGCGCTAAGTTATTCACTTGGCATTTACGTCTCAGTCGCATATGAAAGCGAAACAAAAAAACGGTCACTTTCTTCCTACTTTCCAGCCGCAAGGGATTCTGGTACTTGCAGTTTTTCAACCATTCTTTTGCCAATACAACGGAGAAATGCATCTCTAATCAATATCAATCCAACGTAATACAAATGAAATGTATTTCTGTTTAACTCTTAACTGTAAATAATATAGATATACTTTTAACAGCTTTCAGTGAATTACAATAAATTAACCATGTAACCTATTAAGTTAGCTACAACACTCACTGAGCTGAACACAAAGAGGCTGACAATCATGTATTTCAATAGAGATGTCTCTGAGAGATGGAAAACAGACACAGATAGCTCTGTTCATTAAGTTCTTTAAATTGTGTTCATTGCTACAACAGATTTTTTTTCAGATGTTTTCATTGTGAAGCTCTTTTGTGCAGCACTTTACTTGACTAAAATTAGCAATGTTTTGTTTTGGATTAAGCTATTTTGTGCATTGTTGTGTTCATTGTTATATATATTGTCATATTTTCATTTGATTAAGGATAATAAATTATTACATTGTGTCTGATCAAATGGATTCATAAAACAATTTTTGATGATAAAATGGGATTAAACCATAAAACACAGAATCCAGAAAAATTACAAACACGGTAAACACGGAATTTGGGAAAACATAAAACGGAATTCAGAAAAAAATAAAACGGATTTCATAGAGCCCTACAAATGTCACCAGCAGTGGCTTTATTTCGTCACACAAGGGTCTGACAACATTTAAGACATATTCTAACATTAATTTGCTCCTAAAACAATATTAAACTTATCCAAAAGTGTTTATTGGTTTTCCCTGCTGTGTTCATCAGGTCTGTACTGCTCTGCTCATTACTAGATACAGTATTTAAAGGCAAATAAGATGATTACATAATTTCCTGGTTAGTGTTAACATTTAAAAACTCATCTTATTTGTCCATTATCTATCACATCATTTAGTGATAACATCATGCCACGCCGAGGGAAGAGATCTGAGGCTGCAAAGCAACGCTGGGCTAAGTTGGACCTTTCAGACCCTCGGTTTCAGAGTCCAGAACTACAAAGTAGCGTTGCAGTCATGGAGGTATGTGACAGGGAGTGTAAACAGGAGGTGTGTTGTCTACCGGTGGTGTCATCCCCATGCACAGCTCAGTATTATGCACAACCTGAGGTTCAAGAGGTCAACAGCAATGTGCAGGTCATAGACCTTTCTGAAAATTATAGTGTACAAGAATCATGCGCCCCACCACCCTCTGTGATATCTGTGCTGGCGTCCCATAGTCAGGATCATAGTGGCTATGAGCCTGAGTCAAGGAATCGTCAGTGTACATGCATGGCTCTGACATTTCTAGCACACCAGAATGAGGGTCATGACTTGAAGGAGGCTGATCTTGACAAGATACTGGACAAGGGAGACAGTCTGTATAAGAGAACTATAAAACAGCTAAAAAGTGAAAAGAGGTTCCGCAACTACTATTTGACCTTGGAGGAAACACCACTCACTGTCGCAACTGAGCACCATGAGTACAGGGTGCAAAGATCTCCAGTGGAAATGGGATTCATGAGAGACAAGGGAGATCCTGGCACAGAGGATTGGTTTCAAAATCTTCGCACAAGACTTCAGTGTCTGTCTGTAGGTGTTACACATGCACTGCTTACAGTATCACCATATACCATTGCCGTGTTCAGAGACCAGTCTGGGAGATATGGACTGTTTGACTCTCATAACAGAAATGCTGATGGGCTACCTGAGCATGGGGGAAAAGCTGTAATGATGACCTTCACGCATTTGGATGATCTAATTGAAAAGATTGATCATTTGAATGCCTTGCTACATGGTGGGTCTATTGACAAAAAACAGTTTGACTTCATGCCGGTGACATTTGCACATGCAAAGGCTTTGTCACACCGTTTGCCTTCCCTACAAGTGCAATCTGACAACCCGCATGACAGAAGGCCTGCGGAGGTGAAGGTGACACCAACTACCAAACATGAAACAGATACTGGACTCCCAACCAGCCAACATTCTCTGCAGTCAGTCAATGCACTGTCCACACACGTGATATCAAAGGCTACACAGGTTACAACATCTAAAAAACTCAGTAAACGGCAAAGAAAAAAACAAATGAAGAAACAAAGAAAAGACACACAGCTGTGTGTAATGATATCTGCCACTGGTAAAAAACAAACATCTCAGAGAGAGCGATACAGAAGAGAAGCAGATTTCAGGTGAAGAAGAAGAACATAAAATCATACAATGAGATACAAACAGATCCACATTTCGGATAAAGAAGAAGGAACATAAAGGAGATACAAACAGATCACATTTCAGAGAGAAACAGAAGGAATCACAAACAAGATACAAAAACGATCCACATTTTAGGATGAAGCAGAAGGAATCCATAAAGAGGAGATACAAAACAGATCCACATTTCAGGATGAAGCACAAGGAATCAAGAGGAGATACAAACAGATCCACATTTCAGGATGAAGCAGAAGGAATCAGAGGAGATACAAAACAGATCCACATTTCAGGATGAAGCAGAAGGAATCATACGAGGAGATAAAAACAGATCCACATTTCAGGATGAAGCAGAAGGAATCCATAACGAGGAGATACAAAACAGATCCACATTTCAGGATGAAGCAGAAGGAATCCATAACGAGGAGATACAAAATGGATCCACATTTCAGGATGAAGCAGAAGGAATCCATGGCGAGGAGATACAAAACAGATTCACATTTCAGGATGGCCCATAAGCTGCGCTGTTCATTGAAAATAAGAATAAAATACAGAGAGGTGAATAAAGTCATGCTTCAAAAGCGCATTGATGAAAAAAATAGGCTACTTCAGAGAGCTATAGCCACTTTCCAGGAACACATTAAAGCTGGGCCAACTTTTGTATGCACAATGTGCCATCGCACCCTTTTCCCCAATCAAGTGCGATTTTGCCATCGATCTAATTACAAGAAGAATCCACGTGAGGTTGCTGCCTGTTTGACAGGGAAATATGTTCATGAGTGTGACTGTCAATGTGGAGGCCCAGATCAGTGCACTGTGCCTGATGAAAGGAGAAAGGAGTGGATTTGTTACACCTGTGATTCCCATTTAAAGGCAGGAAACAGATCATGCATAGCTGTGGCGAACAACTTGGAGCTGGCACCCATCCCCCCAGAACTCTGCAATTTGAATGTGCTGGAAAGACAACTCTTAGCCAAAATGCTGCCATTTGCCAAGATTGTCACACTTCCTAAAGGTCGACAGACAGCTGTACATGGTGCTGTCGTCTGTGTTCCATCTGAGGTGGAAACCACAGTGAACATCTTACCCAGGCTGCCCAGCTCATCCCATTTGTATAGAGTGAAGCTAAAAAGACGTCTGAATTACAAAGGCCATCAGCACTTTCACACTGTAAATATGAGAAATGTAGTAGCGGGCTTGTCCAAACTCATTGATACACACCCCGAGTACAGAGACATTTCAATTAGAGATAATGCAGCAATGTATAATGAAACTATTGAAGACCTGCTACAAGACCCACCCATTGATGACAACATAGAGCAAAATCAACCAAATTATGTCATGGAATTTGACAGTTGTGATGAGACCGAAATGATGGAGATACAAGACTGTATTGAAAATGTCAATCCATCGCAGGTGCAGCATGCAAGCTCAACATCTGCTAACGAGCAACATGAAAGTCAGGATAAACAACCACCTAGTGCAGAGGATGAGCAAGCTGCACTGAGACCTGGAGTGGGCCTAGATAGTTGCTTGCAACCAGCTGACATTGGACACGAGACATTGACATATGGTGATGGCATATTCAGCATTGCCCCTGCACAAGGAAACAAGCCTGTCAGCTTCTTCAGGGTCCCTAAACTTGAAGCAATGGCCTTCCCTGTTCAGTTCCCTACTGGAGAGAATACATTGGATGCGGCAAGAAAAGTCAAACTATCCCCAAGCATGTATTTCAACGCAAGACTTTTCTGTGTTGACAATCGTTTTGCAAGAGACCAAAGCTACCTGTTCTTTGCACAGTTTGTCACAGAGACACACATGGCCAAAAACAGCATGTCCATTCAGTTAAGGAAAGGTAAACCCATTACCCGGGATGGACGCAAAATAAACAATAAGATGTTACAGGACAAGCGTGAGGTTGAGAGACTGGTGAGAAACAGAGATGCAACAAGATTCATGCAACCACTGAGAGGGACTCCAGCTTACTGGGAGAAAACTCTTAAGGATTTGTTTGCCATGGTCAGACAATTGGGGACGCCTACCTTTTTTCTGACCTTCTCTGCCGCAGAATTCCGATGGCCGGAATTTATAACTGCAATCAAATCGCAGCAAGGTCAACGGGTGAATTTTGATGAGCTGGACTGGGCTGAAAAATGTGACATTCTCAGAAGCAACCCAGTGACCACCATGCGTATGTTTGACAAGCGAGTTGAAGCTCTGATGAGAGAACTGCTGCTGTCTCCTGCTCATCCAATTGGTCAGGTTATCGATTTCTTTTACCGGGTAGAATTTCAGGCCAGAGGGAGCCCTCATATACATATGCTGTGTTGGGTAGAAGGAGCTCCGGTCTTTGGAGAAGACCCCGACCACAGAATATGCAAGTTTGTGGACCGCTACATCTCATGCCAGTTGCCTGACGTAGACAAACAACCGTTACTTCACAGCAAAGTCACAGAGGTTCAAATGCACAGCAGAACTCATTCCAAGTCCTGCAAGAAAGGTAAAAGGGCATGCAGATTTGGATTTCCAAAACCACCTATGCGAGAAACACGAATAACTTACCCGAAGCCAGAAAGTGACAAAGACGAGGGTGAAGGTACAAGTAAAACAAAAAACAAAGCAATGAAAAGAGCAAAGCAAAATGGCAAAGGACATACAATGACAACACAAGCAGCCATGAATAAACTCAAACCACTGTGGGATCTGCTGAACGACTCCAAAGCACAAGTGGACAACTTGTCTCAGCTACTGGCACAGTGTAATTTGACTTACGACGAGTACAGCTCGTGTGTTGAGGAAATGACGAATGCAAGCGTCATTGTAATGAAGCGTGAAGTTAAGGACTGCTGGGTGAATAACTACAATCCACATTTGCTGACAGCCTGGAATGCCAACATGGACATCCAGTACATTCTTGATGAGTATGCTCTCCTCATGTACATGCTCAGCTACATAACCAAGCCAGAACATGAGATGAGTGAATATCTCGGAAAAATAATCAGTGACCTAGGCCCAGAAAGTGTGCCTGAACGAGAGGAAATGAAACAAATCCTTCAAGCCTACTCAAAACACAGAGAAGTCAGCGCTCAGGAGGCTGTGGCGCGTACGTGCAGCCTGAAAATGAAGATGTGCTCACGTGATGTTGTGTTCCTGCAAACAGATGAGAACGCACTAAGAATGAGTCTCCCGCTCGGCATGCTGCAGAACAAACCAGAAGATTCTGAGAATGTGTGGTATTTGTCAGGTATTCCCGACAAATACAGAGCCAGACCCGAAACACCAGAGTTTGAAAACATGTGTCTAGCTGAATTTGCATCCAATTACAGGATTGTCTATGGGAAGGAGGCAAAAGGCAAGAAGCGTATTATGCTGTTGAATGACATGGGAGTCATTCAGAAACGCACAAGAGGGAAGGCCGCAGTTATCAGATATGCTCGCTTTTCGGAAAAGAAGCAACCAGAGAAATTCTACGGCAACTTGCTTAAACTCTACCTCCCCCATCGCTCAGAGTCATCACTGAAAACAAACACTTTCCCCACACACCAAGAGTTTTACAAGTCTGCCTGTGTGACATTACCTGGATTGGACATTATCTGCCCCGTGACTGCAATTGTTACACACAACAGAAAGAAATTTGAGAAACACAGTAAAGCGGTGGACAAAGCCATGGAGGACTTCATGAAGCATGGCCCTATTGAAGATGCATGGGCTAACTTTGCACCAGAAAGTGAGTTGGTTCAGTTGGAATGTATCGCTGAACGAAACGAAGATGACCTGAATGAGGACGAACAAGATGATGTCCCAGAGTACAGCCATCATGAAACTGGTGGAGTGATGCCGGCTGTGAAGGCCCCGCCAATGAGCCCTGATTTACTGCGCACAATGTGTCAAAACCTCAACCGGACACAAGCTTCCATATTTTACTCTGTTCGTGACTGGTGTATTGAACGTGTATGTGGCTTAAACCCTGAACAGTTCTTTTACTTTGTCACTGGTGGTGCTGGCACTGGCAAATCACACCTCATAAAGTGCATCTATGGTGAGGCAACAAGGATACTCCGTCAACTCCCCAGACTGTATGAGGAAGTGGACATATCCATGCCAACTGTTCTACTGACTGCATTTACAGGCACTGCAGCATACAACATTTCAGGCAACACTTTACATTCCCTCTTTAAGTTGCCAAGAAGCTTAAAGCCACCCTACCAAGGACTAGGAAATGCCTTGGATGAAGTGAGGGCACAGCTGTCAAATGCAGAGATTATCATTATTGATGAGGTGTCAATGATTTCAAAGCCCCTGTTTGCCTACGTCAACTGGAGATTGCAACAAATCAAAGGCAGTAAGAAACCGTTTGGTGGTATGTCAGTACTAGCGGTAGGAGACTTTTACCAGCTCCCCCCACTGGGAAAAAGTAAACCACTCTGCCTACTTGAGGAGGATACGGTTGACTTCTGGCAAAGCAACTTTCAGATGATCACGCTGACCGAGATCATGCGACAGAGAGATGATGCTGCATTTGCTGAGCTTTTGAATAGAATCAGAGTCAAGGAAAAGACAGATCCATTAAGTGACACTGACAAAGCTCTGCTTTCTCAGGCTGTGACCGACCCCACCCATTGCCCTAATGATGTCCTTCACATCTTTCCAACTAACAAAGAGGTTGCTGAGCACAATGCCAAAACTGTGTCTGCTCTCCATTCCCATGTTACGAACATAGATGCAGAGGATTACAAGAGAGATCCAAATACAGGAGAGATGAATAAACAACAAAAACCTTGTAAAGCACAGAAAAAAGATCTGCTTGACACACTACAAGTTGCAGAGGGTGCCCGTGTCATGATCACAAGGAACATCGATGTTGAAGATGGGCTAGTTAATGGGACGTTTGGCAAGATTGGTACAATAGTCACTCAGAAAAACAAAGATGCTACTACAGTAACCATGCTTGGGCTTGTGCTGGACAATGCACATGCAGGACAGAGATACCGTAAAAAAATATCTGGTGGTGCTGAGAACTTGGTGTACATAGAGAGGGTAGAGGAAAACCTGAGCAACAACAGAGTGGTTCGCAGGCAGTTTCCCCTCAAGCTAGCTTATGCATGCACAGCTCACAAAGTCCAAGGCATGACAACACAATCTGCAGTGGTTTCATTGAAACGGTCTTTGAATCAGGCATGGCCTACGTTGCTCTGAGTAGAACAACTTCACTACATGGCTTGCACATCATTGACTTCAATGAGAGAAAGATATTTGCTGATCCTGCAATCACAGCTTCCCTGGAATCCATGAAGAAAGCCTCTTTGGACAGTGTTATGCCACTCTTAAATTATGTGCAGTCTACAAACCAAGCACAGACATTAAAAATTGTCCACCACAACACGGAAGGATTACCGGCTCATATTCAGGACATCAAACGACATCATGAGTTGCGACTTGCAGATGTTCTATGTTTTACTGAAACTCACCTCTCTGGCTGTTTCGTTGCTGAAAGTCTCCAGTTGGATGGTTACAACATGTTCAAACGCAACAGACAGCAGTCGTACACAACCCTTCCTCAGATTGCAGTAAGACTTGGTGGCGGTGTGGCTATCTACGTGAGAGACCATTACCAGGCTTGTGAAATGCACTACCTGCAAAATGTGACCGACCTAGAGTTTGTGGTTGTCAAGGTTGAGTCCCCTGTCAAAGCTTTGATCACTGCTGTGTACAGACCACCGGACTACAATCTTCGGCAATTCCTACCAAACCTGCAGGCGCTTTTGGAGTCTTTAGAAATTATGAATCACCAGCCTATCATAGTCTGTGGAGATTTTAATGAGGATTTACTTTCCAGTTCAAAGAAGCCAATATCTGAACTGTTTAACACAAAAGGATATACACAACTGGTCAAGGCAGCCACCACTGACAAGAACACACTGTTGGATCACATTTACATCTCAAGCCCACAACAATGTCTACAGTCTGGGCTATTACGCACATATTACAGCTATCATAGTCCCATTTACTGTGTTTTGAACTGCAATCTTGACTCCAACTAATTTGTGGTCCCAAACTCCACTCCCACCTATTTAGTTGTTTGCGCAATGGGGTTTCTGAACTGCTGAGCGGGCCTTTTCAAGCCAGCAGTGTCAGTCCTCATCCCCTACGCTCAAAGACCTCCTCACCCAAACCACAGACCTGCTCAGAAGTGGTCTATTCCATAACCTTTTGGTTGCTTGCGCAATGCGATTTCTGAACTGCTGAGCGGGACTGTGACAGCTGCCTGTGTTGGATTTTCTGGGGGCATTGGTTCGTTGTTTGGAGGAGCTGAACACGCAGCGCCGAATAACGTTCTCGTCGTCCGTGGAGAATTCTGCCCAGGAGTCGGCCTTGTTCTCTGGAGGGACTTTTTGTTCACCGCACGTAGGAGCTGAACACGCAGCGACATGTTGGGGTTCGAATTGTCTTTCTGGAGTTCCGGGTAGATTATCTGGAGAAGGCAGTATCTTCTTAGTTTGTCTTTTTGGTATACTCCTGATTTTATAAAAAATTAATAATACAGTTCTTGACTTAAAAAAAAAAAAGAGAGGGAAAAAATGGGAGAAGATGCCTGCAGCCATCACAGGGCCTTTTCAAGCCAGCAGTGTAAGTCGTCATCCCCTATGCTCAAAGACCTCCTCACCACCTACAGCCAGTTTCTCACTCTGTAACTCAAGTACCCACTCCCGCCCAGAAATGGACTCTTCGCCACCATTGATGGGCAAACTGTCATTGTCTCACCTCAAAGACCTCCTCACCAAAACCACAAACCTGCTCATAAGTGGACTGTTCTGTGGCCTTTTGGTTGTTTGCGCAATGGGGTTTCTGAACTGCTGAGCGGGCCTTTTCAAGCCAGCAGTGTCAGTCCTCATCCCCTACGCTCAAAGACCTCCTCACCAGCTACAGCCAGTCTCTCACTCTGTAACTCAAGTAACCACTCCCGCCCAGAAATGGACTCTTCGCCACCATTGATGGGCAAACCGTCATTGCCTTACCTCAAAGACCTCCTCACCAAACCACAAACCTGCTCAGAAGTGGACTGTTCTGTGGCCTTTTGGTTGTTTGCGCAATGGGGTTTCTGAACTGCTGAGCGGGCCTTTTCAAGCCAGCAGTGTCAGTCCTCATCCCCTACGCTCAAAGACCTCCTCACCAGCTACAGCCAGTCTCTCACACTGTAATTCAAATAACCACTCCTGCCCAGAAATGGACTCTTCGCCACCATTGATGGGCAAACCGTCATTGCCTAACCTCAAAGACCTCCTCACCCAAACCACAAACCTGCTCAGAAGTGGACTGTTCTGTGGCCTTTTGGTTGTTTGCGCAATGGGGTTTCTGAACTGCTGAGCGGGCCTTTTCAAGCCAGCAGTGTCAGTCCTCATCCCCTACGCTCAAAGACCTCCTCACCAGCTACAGCCAGTCTCTCACACTGTAATTCAAATAACCACTCCTGCCCAGAAATGGACTCTTCGCCACCATTGATGGGCAAACCGTCATTGCCTAACCTCAAAGACCTCCTCACCCAAACCACAAACCTGTCAGAAAGTGGACTGTTCTGTGCCTTTTGGTTGTTTGCGCAATGGGGTTTCTGAACTGCTGAGCGGGCCTTTTCAAGCCAGCAGTGTCAGTCCTCATCCCCTACGCTCAAAGACCTCCTCACCAGCTACAGCCAGTCTCTCACTCTGTAACTCAAGTAACCACTCCCGCCCAGAAATGGACTCTTCGCCACCATTGATGGGCAAACCGTCATTGCCTAACCTCAAATACCTCCTCACCCAAACCACAAACCTGTTCAGAAGTGGACTGCTCTGTGACCTTTTGGTTGTTTGCGCAATGGGGTTTCTGAACTGCTGAGCGGGCCTTTTCAAGCCAGCAGTGTCAGTCCTCATCCCCTACGCTCAAAGACCTCCTCACCAGCTACAGCCAGTCTCTCACTCTGTAACTCAAGTAACCACTCCCGCCCAGAAATGGACTCTTCGCCACCATTGATGGGCAAACCGTCATTGCCTAACCTCAAAGACCTCCTCACCCAAACCACAAACCTGCTCAGAAGTGTGCTATTCCATAGCCTTTTGGTTGTTTGCGCAATGGGGTTTCTGAACTGCTGAGCGGGCCTTTTCAAGCCAGCAGTGTCAGTCCTCATCCCCTACGCTCAAAGACCTCCTCACCAGCTACAGCCAGTCTCTCACTCTGTAACTCAAGTAACCACTCCCGCCCAGAAATGGACTCTTCGCCACCATTGATGGGCAAACCGTCATTGCCTAACCTCAAAGACCTCCTCACCCAAACCACAAACCTGCTCAGAAGTGTGCTATCCTAGCCTTTTGGTTGTTTGCGCAATGGGGTTTCTGAACTGCTGAGCGGGCCTTTTCAAGCCAGCAGTGTCAGTCCTCATCCCCTACGCTCAAAGACCTCCTCACCAGCTACAGCCAGTCTCTCACTCTGTAACTCAAGTAACCACTCCCGCCCAGAAATGGACTCTTCGCCACCATTGATGGGCAAACCGTCATTGCCTACCTCAAAACCTCCTCACCCAAACCACAAACCTGTTCAGAAGTGGACTGCTCGTGGCCTTTTGGTTGTTTGCGCAATGGGGTTTCTGAACTGCTGAGCGGGCCTTTTCAAGCCAGCAGTGTCAGTCCTCATCCCCTACGCTCAAAGACCTCCTCACCAGCTACAGCCAGTCTCTCACTCTGTAACTCAAGTAACCACTCCCGCCCAGAAATGGACTCTTCGCCACCTTGATGGGCAAACCGTCATTGCCTAACCTCAAAGACCTCCTCACCCAAACCACAAACCTGCTCAGAAGTGTGCTATTCCATAGCCTTTTGGTTGTTTGCGCAATGGGGTTTCTGAACTGCTGAGCGGGCCTTTTCAAGCCAGCAGTGTCAGTCCTCATCCCCTACGCTCAAAGACCTCCTCACCAGCTACAGCCAGTCTCTCACTCTGTAACTCAAGTAACCACTCCCGCCCAGAAATGGACTCTTCGCCACCATTGATGGGCAAACCGTCATTGCCTAACCTAAAAGACCTCCTCACCCAAACCACAAACCTGCTCAGAAGTGTGCTATTCCATAGCCTTTTGGTTGTTTGCGCAATGGGGTTTCTGAACTGCTGAGCGGGCCTTTTCAAGCCAGCAGTGTCAGTCCTCATCCCCTATGCTCAAAGACCTCCTCACCGCTACAGCCAGTCTCTCACTCTTAACTCAAGTAACCACTCCCGCCCAGAAATGGACTCTTCGCCACCATTGATGGGCAAATCGTCATTACCTACCCTCAAAGACCTACTTTATCACTGCCTGAAAAACCTACCAAGTGCATCACCTACATCTCTGCCATCCTGTCAAATTGCCTCACCTCTGCTACTCGCATAACCTGCCTCACCAAGGCAGAATGTACCAGAGTAGAGAGAGTGAGAACTTTCCCTTTTGCTGTGACCTTGACGTGGTGGGAAAGCTTGCGTGCCCCAATGATCCTAGGTGCTATGCCAGCATGAGCAGATAGATGCTCAGGGTTTCAACCTTGCTGAACTAGACCCAGGTGAGAGGCCAGACTAACAACAGCAAACATACTCTGTCCTTGCAAATATTTTTGTAGGACACGGTAGCAAGGTCAGTAATTACACATGGTGGACGTCAAGAGCAAAACAGTTCTGGATATCCAACTGGTCCAGGTAAGGGAAATTGAAATCTCATCTTTTTCTATGCTCATATTGTGTATATATATATATGTCGCAAATCAGCTCGTTGCCGTGATGTTATAGCACAAACACAGTACTCGTGTCTCTGCTCATACTACAGGCACTGTTCACTCTGTTCAGCACAAAGTCGACTTAGCATTGGCGGCAACCACACTTCACAATTTCTGCAGGAATTGTCTAGTTAGTGTGGTTGGCCCCTAGGGGAGGCACACTTAGCACTATTATTATTCCGGGACCTTTTTTTGAATATTATATAGTGTGGTTGCCTTAGGGCAACTACACTATTATTATTGCACATATTTATTAGTGTGGTTGCCTTAGGGCAACTACACTATTATTATTATTGCCCAACTATATTATTATTGCACATTATTATTATTATTTTATTTCACCCTTTTTTGGACCGCTACTCCTCCCAGAGTTTTCGCACCACATACACGTGCAATATGTCAAATCGAGCGGCTTGATCGGGAATGGTGTGCTATTACTTTTGGAAATTTGGTGACGGTTTTTGAAAAATTTGAATTTTTGTGGCAATTTTTCCCATAGAGAATGAATGGCGGAATGTTCACCTTTGTGATGTCACAATGCTCTGTCTTCTCACCCTTGTGATGTCACAATGTCTGTCTTCTAGCAGCAGTACTCTGGTCTCTCTCTAGATTTGAACATTCTGCCATTCATCTCTATGGGGAAAAATTGCCCACAAATTGTGCAATGCCTCATTGGACATGGTAGAGAGTCCTTTGTCCATTGGTGGAGATCAGCCTCGCCCCCCTTCCTGATTGGCCGATGTTTGATATTTCATAACTTTTGAACCGTTTGTCATAGAGAACTATGGGTCGCGTCATTGGACTCAGTAAAGACCTAGCAACCGCCTAGAACTCCATAGCAACCCCTAGCAACATCCTAGCAACCACCTAAAACCCTAGCAACACCTGCACCCTAGCACACTGAACCATAGCAACCACCTAGCAACACACTAGCAACCACCTAACTCCATAGCAACGCCTAGCAACACCTAGCAACCACCTATAACTCCATAGCAACCACCTAGCAACACCCTAGCAACCACCTGAAACCCTAGCAACCACCTAGCAACACCCTAGCAACACCACTAGCAACCCTAGCAACACCATAGCAACACTAGAACACCATAGCAACACCTAGCAACACCCTAGCAACCACCTAGCAACCACCTAGCAACACCTAGCAACCCTAGCAACCACCCAGAACTCCATAGCAACCACTAGCAACACCTAGCAACCCCTAGAACCCATAGCAACCACCTAGCAACACCATAGCAACCACCTAGAACTCCATAGCAACCACCTAGCAACACCCTAGCAACCACTAGAAACCCATAGCAACCCCTAGCAACACCCTAGCAACACCTAGAACTCCATAGCAACCACCTAGCAACACCTAGCAACCGCCTAGAACTCCATAGCAACCCCTAACACCTAGCAACCCCTAGAACTCCATAGCAACCACCTAGCAACACCCTAGCAACCCCTAGAACTCCATAGCAACCACCTAGCAACACCTAGCAACCACCTAGAACTCCATAGCAACCACCTACCTAGCAACACCTAGCAACACCTAGAACCCTAGCAACCACCTAGCAACACACCATAGCAACCACCTAGAACTCCATAGCAACCACCTAGCAACACCTAGCAACCACCTAGAACTCCATAGCAACCACCTAGCACACCCTAGCAACCCTAGAATCCATAGCAAACCCCTAGCAACACCTAGCAACCACCTAGAACTCCATAGCAACCACCTAGCAACACCTAGCAACGCCTAGAACTCCATAGCAACCACCTAGCAACACCTAGCAACCACCTAGAACTCCATAGCAACCACCTAGCAACACCTAGCAACCACCTGAACTCCATAGCAACCACCTAGCAACACCTAGCAACCACCTAGAACCCATAGCAACACAGCACACCTAGCAACACTTGGAACACCATAGCAACCACCTAGCAACACCCTAGCAACCACCTAGAACTCCATAGCAACCACCTAGCAACACCCTAGCAACCGGCTAGAACTCCATAGCAACCACCTAGCAACACCCTAGCAACAGCCTAGAACTCCATAGCAACCACCTAGCAACACCCTAGCAACCACCTGGAACACCATAGCAACCACCTAGCAACACCCTAGCAACCACCTGTAACACCATAACAACTGCCTAGCAACACTATAGAAACAATGTAGCAACATGCTAGCAACCCCCTAGCATCACCCTAGCAACCACCTATAACTCCATAGCAACCACCTACCAACATCTTAGCAGCCACCTAGAATACCCTAGCAACACCCTAGCAACTGCCTATAACTCCACAGCAAATGCCTAGCAACACCCTAGCAACCGGCTATAACTCCATAGCAACCACCTAGCAACACCCTAGCAACAACCTGGAACACCATAACAACTGCCTAGCAACACCCTAGTAACCGCCTAGAACTCCATAGCAACCACCTACCAACCACTTAGCATACCCTAGCAACCACCTAGCAATGCCCTAGCGACCGCCTAGAATTCCATGAAACCACTTAGAACTCCATAGAACCACCTAGCAACACCCTAGCAACTGCCTCAGACATCATAGCAACTACCTACCACTGTTCACTCCGTTCAGCACAAAGTCGATTTTGCGTTGGCGGCAACCACACTTCACAATTTCTGCAGGAATTGTCTAGTTGCACATATTATTTATTTATTATTATTATTCCACCCATTTTTTGGACCGCTACTCCTCCCAGAGTTTTCACACCACATACACGTGCCATATGTCAAAATGACCGGCTTCTTTGGGAATCGTGTGCTATTACTTTGTGGAAAGTTTCGCTGCACGGTTTTTGAGAAATATTAATTTTTATGCCCAATTTTTCCCCATAGAGATGAATGGAGAAGGTGACGTCATTCATATGCGAACGGTGAAGTTACAGCATTGGTCGGCTTTGCACACGTGATGCGTTCAGCTCTACGGTCTCAGCAGCCAGGATAGGAAATAGCTGATTGCGGAAGTGAAAGAACGATATTCAAAATGAAAAATTACAAATGAAAACGCTGTCAGCTAGGTATATCAACAAACATATGGCTTAGGCATACCCGAAGTCCTCAATAATAATAGTATTTCACGAGATATTACGCAAATTCGTTGACGACGTTTCGTCACATGCAGCGTCTTAGAATGCTAGTGCTAACAAACAGTCATGGCTTTAATGCGATAATGAGAGCACTTTCGGTTGACCTAAAAAAACGATATTAAAAAACCAAAAACAGACGTGCTGTTATACCTGGTTAGAAAGCTTATGCTCTCAGCTACTGAATAAACGAATTTTCAAACAAGCCAGACTTTGCGTATTTGCATGCTAGTGCTAACAAAGAGCGAATACGTTCTATGACATGATGACATAGCTTTCGGTTGACCTAAAAAAACGATATTAAAAAAACAAAAATAGACGTGCTGATATATCTGGTTAGAAAGCTTATGCTCTCAGCTACTGAATAAACGAATTTTCAAACAAGCCAGACTTTACTGAAAAGTGCAACAACGCCGTCAACAAAACGCGTGCAGCAGCTTCAGGTCCGGTCTTACTCCAGAAAAAGACGTCAGCTTGTAATACCACACATACTGCATTGAGTGCTCTGTAAGTTTGTAGTACAAACTGCCTTTATCTACACATCGTCGATCTAATAGGTGAGAGAATAAGCTTTCTAACAATGTATAATATGTCAATTTTGACTTTTGTAATACCGTTTTATGTTCCAGCGAGTTGGAAATTTTGGTCTCTTTATAACTGCATTACGCATTCAGCTAGTGAAAGCAACGCTTTCTCACCCCAACGCATTTGCTACAGTACACAACTCCGCTCGCTTGTTCATGCACCCCTCGTTATAACAGAAGTTACTAGTACTGGCTACCAGCCGATGCTTATTCACAGAAGCCGTATGCAACTATTTAACACATTTCTCGCCTCATTTTCTTTCTTAGAAATTTGGGTCGGCTAACACGTAATAGGCTTACCTCTGTCTATGAGTTGGTATCTAAGGTAACAGATTAAACTCTGAATTGCAGCCCAGTTAAATGTTTTTATTTGAATGGTACAAATGAGCTGAACTTAACTTAACACCATCAATCAATCAAATTAATCTCCCTAGCCCTGTCTTGATTTTTAAAATGGTGCGGTGGCGCAGTGTACATATAGGGTTTTTCTAGACCCTCTTAACTGGCCAGCTAGCTTTGTGATTCGCCGTCACTCGTCACAGCATACTGTGCGTAAAACCTGATCTCAAGTATTGATGAAGGGTTCATTTAGCTCTGAATATGCGTGTTGCATATCAACTCGTTGCCGTGATGTTATAGCATGTATACCACACTCTGTCTCTGCTTATACTACAGAAACTGTTCGCTCCGTTCAGCACAAAGTCCACTTTGCGTTGGCGGCAACCACACTTCACAATTTCTGCAGGAATTGTCTAGTTAGTGTGGTTGCCTTAGGCAACTACACATTTATTAGTTCCACCATATAATATTAGTGGGTGCCTTATGGGAATGTGCTATTATTTTGCACATTTATTATTAATTATTTGTGGGTTCCATTAGGCGAACTCACTATTATTACTGCTGCTTCTACTTTTAGTGTGGTTGCCTTTAGGCACATACCTGTCTTTATTGCACATATCTGATTATTTATTATGGGTTGCCTTAGGCAACTACACTATTATTATTGCACATATATTATTATTATTATTATTTATTCACGCCGTTTTTGGACCGCTACTCCTCCCACAGTTTTCGCGTACATACACGTAAATATGTCAAATCGAGCGGCTTGATCGGGAATGGTGTGCTATTACTTTGTGGAAAGATTGGTTGCACGGTTTTCGTGTGCTATTACTTTGTGGAAAGTTTCGCTGCACGGTTTTTGAGAAATATTAATTTTTATGCCCAATTTTTCCCATAGAGATGAATGGAGAAGGTGACGTCATTCATATGCGAACGGTGAAGTTACAGCATTGGTCGGCTTTGCACACGTGATGCGTCAGCTCTACGGTCTCAGCAGGCAGGATAGGAAATAGCTGATTGCGGAAGTGAAAGAACGATATTCAAAATGAAAATTACAAATGAAAACGCTGTCAGCTAGGTATATCAACAAACATATGGCTTAGGCATACCCAGAAGTCCTCAATAATAATAGTATTTCACGAGAATTACGCTATTCGTTGACGACGTTCGTCACATGCAGCGTCTTAGAATGCTAGTGCTAACAAACAGTACATGGCTTTAATGCGATAATGAGAGCACTTTTCGGTTGACCTAAAAACGATATTAAAAACAAAAACAGACGTGCTGTTATACCTGGTTAGAAAGCTTATGCTCTCAGCTACTGAATAAACGAATTTTCAAACAAGCCAGACTTT
Organism: Anguilla rostrata; assembly: GCF_018555375.3. Taxonomy (NCBI): domain Eukaryota; kingdom Metazoa; phylum Chordata; class Actinopteri; order Anguilliformes; family Anguillidae; genus Anguilla; species Anguilla rostrata. The sequence continues at coordinate 37,675,747 of NC_057933.1, read as the reverse complement.
GCGTATTTGCATGCTAGTGCTAACAAAGAGCGAATACGTTCTATGACATGATGACATAGCTTTCGGTTGACCTAAAAAAACGATATTAAAAAAACAAAAATAGACGTGCTGATATATCTGGTTAGAAAGCTTATGCTCTCAGCTACTGAATAAACGAATTTTCAAACAAGCCAGACTTTACTGAAAAGTGCAACAACGCCGTCAACAAAACGGTGCAGCAGCTTCAGGTCCGGTCTTACTCCAGAAAAAGACGTCAGCTTGTAATACCACACATACTGCATTGAGTGCTCTGTAAGTTTGTAGTACAAACTGCCTTTATCTACACATCGTCGATCTAATAGGTGAGAGAATAAGCTTTCTAACAATGTATAATATGTCAATTTTGACTTTTGTAATACCGTTTTATGTTCCAGCGAGTTGGAAATTTTGGTCTCTTTATAACTGCATTACGCATTCAGCTAGTGAAAGCAACGCTTTCTCACCCCAACGCATTTGCTACAGTACACAACTCCGCTCGCTTGTTCATGCACCCCTCGTTATAACAGAAGTTACTAGTACTGGCTACCAGCCGATGCTTATTCACAGAAGCCGTATGCAACTATTTTAACACATTTCTCGCCTCATTTTCTTTCTTAGAAATTTGGGTCGGCTAACACGTAATAGGCTTACCTCTGTCTATGAGTTGGTATCTAAGGTAACAGATTAAACTCTGAATTGCAGCCCAGTTAAATGTTTTTATTTGAATGGTACAAATGAGCTGAACTTAACTTAACACCATCAATCAATCAAATTAATCTCCCTAGCCCTGTCTTGATTTTTAAAATGGTGCGTGCGCAGTGTACATATAGGGTTTTTCTAGACCCTCTTAACTGGCCAGCTAGCTTTGTGATTCGCCGTCACTCGTCACAGCATACTGTGCGTAAAACACTGATCTCAAGTATTGATGAAGGGTCATTTAGCTCTGAATATGCGTGTTGCATATCAACTCGTTGCCGTGATGTTATAGCATGTATACCACACTCTGTCTCTGCTTATACTACAGAAACTGTTCGCCCGTTCAGCACAAAGTCCACTTTGCGTTGGCGGCAACCACACTTCACAATTTCTGCAGGAATTGTCTAGTAGTGTGGTTGCCTTAGGGCAACTACACTATTATTATTGCACATATTATATTAGTGTGGTGCCTTAGGCAACTACACTATTTTATTGCACATATTATTTTTATTATTATGTGTTGCCTTAGGCAACTAACTATTATTATTGCACATATATTAGTGTGGTTGCCTAGCAACTAAATATTGCACATATATTATTATTATTCTCTTTCCACCATTTTGACCGCTACTCTCCCAGAGTTTTCGCACCACATACATGTGCAGTATGTCAAATCGAGCGGCCTGATCGGGAATGGTATGCTATTACTTTTGGAAAGTTTGGCGACGGTTTTTGAAAAATTTGAATTTTTGTGGGCAATTTTTCCCATAGAGAATGAATGGCGGAATGTTCACCTTTGTGATGTCACAATGCTCTGTCTTCTCACCCTTGTGATGTCACAATGGTCTGTCTTCTGGCAGCAGTACTCTGGTCTCTCTCTAGATTTGAACATTCTGCCATTCATCTCTATGGGGAAAAATTGCCCAGAAATTGTGCAATGCCTCATTGGACATGGTAGAGAGTCCTTTGTCCATTGGCGGAGATCAGCCTCGCCCCCCTTCCTGATTGGCCGATGTTTGATATTTCATAACTTTTGAACCGTTTGTCATAGAGAACTATGGGTCGCGTCATTGGACTCAGTAAAGACCTAGCAACCGCCTAGAACTCCATGGCAACCCCCTAGCAACATCCTAGCAACCGGCTCTAACTCCATAGCAACGACCTAGCAACCCATAACAAGCAGCTAGAAAACCCTAGCAACCATCTAGAATTCCATAGCAACTACCTGGAACACCATAGCAAATGCCTAGCAACACCCTAGCAACCGCCTATAACTCCATAGCAACCACCTAGCAACATCCCAGCAACCACTTAGAATACCCTAGCAACCACCTAGCAACACCCTAGCAACCACCTGGAACACCATAGCAACCACCTAGCAACACCCTAGCAACAATCTGGAACACCATAACAACTGCCTAGCAACACCCTAGCAACCACATGGAACACCATAGCAACGACCTAGCAACACCCTAGCAACCACCTAGAACTCCATAGCAACCACCTAGCAACACCCTAGCAACCGCCTAGAACTCCATAGCAACAACCTAGCAACACCATAGCAACCGCCTAGAACTCCATAGCAACCACATAGCAACACCCTAGCAACCACCTAGAACTCCATAGCAACCACCTAGCAACACCCTAGCAAGGGCCTAGAACTCCATAGCAACCACCTAGCAACACCATAGCAACCGCCTAGAACTCCATAGCAACCACCTAGAACTCCATAGCAACCACCTAGCAACACCATAGCAACGGCCTAGAACTCCATAGCAACCACCTAGCAACACCCTAGCAACCACCTAGAACTCCATAGCAACCACCTAGCAACACCATAGCAACGGCCTAGAACTCCATAGCAACCACCTAGCAACACCCTAGCAACGGCCTAGAACTCCATGGCAACCACCTAGCAACACCATAGCAACTGCCTAGAACTCCATAGCAACCACCTAGCAACACCATAGCAACGGCCTAGAACTCCATAGCAACCACCTAGCAACACCCTAGCAACCACCTAGCAACACCATAGCAACCACCTGGAACACCATAGCAACCACCTAGGACACCATAGCAAATGCCTAGCAACACCCTAGCAACCGCCTATAACTCCATAGCAACCACCTAGCAACATCCTAGCAACCATTTAGAATACCCTAGCAACCACCTAGCAACACCCTAGCAACCATTTAGAATACCCTAGCAACCACCTAGCAACACCCTAGCAACCACCTGGAACACCATAGCAACCACCTAGGAACACCCTAGCAACAATCTGGAACACCATAACAACTGCCTAGCAACACCCTAGCAACCCCATGGAACACCATAGCAACGACCTAGCAACACCCTAGCAACCACCTAGAACTCCATAGCAACCACCTAGCAACACCCTAGCAACCGCCTAGAACTCCATAGCAACCACCTAGCAACACCAATGCAACCGCCTAGAACTCCATAGCAACCACCTAGCAACACCCTAGCAACCACCTAGAACTCCATAGCAACCACCTAGCAACACCCTAGCAACGGCCTAGAACTCCATAGCAACCACCTAGCAACACCATAGCAACTGCCTAGAACTCCATAGCAACCACCTAGCAACAACCTAGCAACCACCTAGAACTCCATAGCAACCACCTAGCAACACCATAGAAACCTTCTAGAACTCCATAGCAACCACCTAGCAACACCCTAGCAACCACCTAGAACTCCATAGCAACCACCTAGCAACACCCTAGCAACCACCTAGAACTCCATAGCAACCACCTAGCAACACCCTAGCAACCGCCTAGAACTCCATAGCAACCACCTAGCAACACCATAGCAACTGCCTAGAACTCCATAGCAACCACCTAGCAACACCCTTGCAACCACCTAGCAACACCCTAGCAACCACTTGGAACACCATAACAACTGCCTAGCAACACCCTAGCAACCACCTATAACTCCATAGCAACCACCTAGCAACATCCTAGCAACCCTTAGAATACCCTAGCAACCCCCTCAGCAACCACCTGGAACTCCATAGCAACCACCTAACAACACACTAGCAACCACCTGGAACACCATAGCAAATGCCTAGCAACACCCTAGCAACCAGCTATAACTCCATAGCAAATGCCTAGCAACACCCTAGCAACTGCCTATAACTCCATAGCAACCACCTAGCAACATCCTAGCAGCCACCTAGAATACCCTTGCAACACCCTAGCAACTGCCTATAACTCCATAGCAAATGCCTAGCAACACCCTAGCAACCGGCTATAACGCCATAGCAACCACCTAGCAACACCCGAGCAACCACCTGGAACACCATAACAACTGCCTAGCTACACCCTAGCAACCGCCTAGAACTCCATAGCAACCACCTACCAACCACTTAGCATACCCTAGCAACCACCTAGCAATGCCCTAGCAACCACCTGGAGCTCAATAGCAACCACCTGAAACTCCCTAGCAACCACCTAGCACCACCCTAGCGACCGCCTAGAATTCCATGAAACCACTTAGAACTCCATAGAACCAACTAGCAACACCCTAGCAACTGCCTCAGACATCATAGCAACTACCTACCACTGTTCACTCCGTTCAGCACAAAGTCGACTTTGCGTTGGCGGCAACCACACTTCACAATTTCTGCAGGAATTGTCTAGTTTATTTATTATTCCACCATTTTTGACGCTACTCCTCCAGAGTTTTCACACACATACACTGCCATATGTCAAATGACGGCTTCTTTGGAATCGTGTCAGCTATTCTTTGTGGAAAGTTTCGCTGCACGGTTTTTGAAAACATTACATGCTATGCAATTTTTCCCTCTATAGAGATGAATGGGAAGGAAGGTGACGTACATTCATATGCGAAGTGAAGTGTCACAGCAATTGGTCCTGGTCGTTTGCACACGTGATGCGGTCAGCTCTACGGTCTCAGCAGCCAGGATAGGAAATAGCTGATTGCGGAAGTGAAAGAACGATATTCAAAATGAAAAATTACAAATGAAAACGCTGTCAGCTAGGTATATCAACAAACATATGGCTTAGGCATACCCAGAAGTCCTCAATAATAATAGTATTTCACGAGATATTACGCATAATTCGTTGACGACGTTTCGTCACATGCAGCGTCTTAGAATGCTAGTGCTAACAAACAGTCATGGCTTTAATGCGATAATGAGAGCACTTTCGGTTGACCTAAAAAAACGATATTAAAAACCAAAAACAGACGTGCTGTTATACCTGGTTAGAAAGCTTATGCTCTCAGCTACTGAATAAACGAATTTTCAAACAAGCCAGACTTTGCGTATTTGCATGCTAGTGCTAACAAAGAGCGAATACGTTCTATGACATGATGACATAGCTTTCGGTTGACCTAAAAAACGATATTAAAAAACAATAATAGACGTGCTGTTATACCTGGTTAGAAAGCTTATGCTCTCAGCTACTGAATAAACGAATTTTCAAACAAGCCAGACTTTGCGTATTTGCATGCTAGTGCTAACAAAGAGCGAATACGTTCTATGACATGATGACATAGCTTTCGGTTGACCTAAAAAAACGATATTAAAAAAACAAAAATAGACGTGCTGTTATACCTGGTTAGAAAGCTTATGCTTTCAGCTACTGAATAAACGAATTTTCAAACAAGCCAGACTGTACAGAAGACTGGAACAACGCTGTCAACAGCACGTGTGCAGCAGTTTCAGGTCCGGTCTAACTCCAGAAATTTGGTTCGGCTAACACGTAGTAGGCTATCCTGTGTCTATGAGTTCGTATCTAAGGTAACAGATTAAACTCTGAATTGCAGCACAGTTAAATGTTTTTATTTGAATGGTAAAAATGAGCTGAACTTAACGTAAAACCATAAATCAATCACATTAATCTCCCTAGCCCTGTCTTGCTTTTTAAAATGGAGCGGTTGTGCAGTGCAGATATAACGTTTTTCCAAGACCCTCTGAAGTGGCCAGCTAGCTTTATGATTCGCCGTCACTCGTCACAGCATACCGTGAGTAAATCGCTGATCTCAAGTATTGATGAAGGGTTAATTTAGCTCTGAATACGTGTGTTGCAAATGAACTCGTTGCCGTGATGTTATATCATGTATACCATACTATGTCTCTGCTCATGCTACAGAAACTGTTCGCTCCGTTCAGCACAAAGTTGACTTTGCGTTGGCGGCAACCACACATCACAATTTCTGCAGGAATTGTCTAGTTAGTGTGGTTGCCTTAGGGCAACTACACTATTATTATTGCACATATTATTATTATTAGTGTGGTTGCCTTAGGGCAACTACACTATTATTATTGCACATATTATTATTATTATTATTCTATCTTTCCACCCATTTTTTGGACCGCTACTCCTCCCAGAGTTTTCGCACCACAAACACGTGCAATATGTCAAATCGAGCGGCCTGATCGGGAATGGTGTGCTATTACTTTTTGGAAAGTTTGGGTGGACGGTTTTTGAAAAATTTGAATTTTTGTGGGCAATTTTTCCCATAGAGAATGAATGGCGGAATGTTCACCTTTGTGATGTCACAATGCTCTGTGTTCTCACCCTTGTGATGTCACAATGGTCTGTCTTCTAGCAGCAGTACTCTGGTCTCTCTCTAGATTTGAACATTCTGCCATTCATCTCTATAGGGAAAAAATGCCCACAAATTGTGCAATGCCTCATTGGCCATGGTAGAGAGTCCCTTGTCCATTGGTGTAGATCAGCCTCGCCCCCCTTCCTGATTGGCCGATGTTTGATATTCCATAACTTTTGAACCGTTTGTCATAGAGAACTATGGGTGGCGACATTGGACTCAGTAAAGACCTAGCAACCGCCTAGAACTCCATAGCAACCCCTAGCAACATCCTAGCAACCGGCTCTAACTCCATAGCAACAACCTAGCAACACCCTAGCAACCGGCTATTACTCCATAGCAACCACCTAGCAACACCATAGCAACCACCTAGAACTCCATAGCAACCACCGAGAAACACCCTAGCAACCACCGGGAACACCATAGCAACCACCTAGCAACACCCTAGCAACGACCAGGAACACCATAGCAACCACCTAGCAACACCTTAGCAACCACCTAGAACTCCATAGCAACCACCTAGCAACACCCTAGCAACACCCTGGCAACCACCTAGAACTCCATAGCAACCACCTAGCAACACCCTAGCAACGGCCTAGAACTCCATAGCAACCACCTAGAACTCCATAGCAACCACCTACCAACCACTTAGCATACCCTAGCAACCACCTAGCAATGCCCTAGCAACCAGCTGGAGCTCAATAGTAACCACCTGAAACTCCATAGCAACCACCTAGCACCACCCTAGCGACCGCCTAGAATTCCATGAAACCACTTAGAACTCCATAGAACCACCTAGCAACACCCTAGCAACTGCCTCAGACATCATAGCAACTACCTACCACTGTTCACTCCGTTCAGCACAAAGTCGACTTTGCGTTGGCGGCAACCACACTTCACAATTTCTGCAGGAATTGTCTAGTTATTATTATTATTCTTTCCGCCTGTTTTTTGGACCGCTACTCCTCCCAGAGTTTTCGCACCACATACACGTGCAATATGTCAAATCGAGCGGCTTGATCGGGAATGGTGTGCTATTACTTTGTGGAAAGATTGGTTGCACGGTTTTTGATAAATTTGAATTTTTGTGAGCAATTTTTCCCATAGAGAATGAATGGCGGAATGTTCACCTTTGTGATGTCACAATGCTCTGTCTTCTCACCCTTGTGATGTCACAATGCCCTGTCTTCTGGCAGCAGTACTCTGTTCTCTCTCTAGATTTGAACATTCAGCCATTCATCTCTATGGGGAAAAATTGCCCACAAATTGTGCAATGCCTCATTGGACATGGTAGAGAGTCCTTTGTCCATTGGTGGAGATCAGCCTGCCCCCCTTCCTGATTGGCGATGTTTGATATTTCATAACTTTGAACGTTTGTCATAGAGAACTATGGGTCGCGTCATTGGACTCAGTAAAGACCTAGCAACCGCCTAGAACTCCATAGCAACCCCCTAGCAACATCCTAGCAACCGCTCTAACTCCATAGCAACGACCTAGCAACCCATAACAACCAGCTAGAAAACCCTAGCAACCATCTAAATTCCATAGCAACCACCTGATACCATAGCAATGCCTAGCAACACCCTAGCAACCGCCTAAACTCCATAGCAACCACCTAGCAACACCCTAGCAACCACCTGGAACCCATAGCAACCACCTAGCAACACCCTAGCAACAATCTGGAACACCATAACAACTGCCTAGCAACACCCTAGCAACCTCATGGAACACCATAGCAACGACCTAGCAACACCCTAGCAACCCCTAGAACTCCATAGCAACCACCTAGCAACACCCTAGCAACCGCCTAGAACTCCATAGCAACCACCTAGCAACACCATAGCAACGCCTAGAACTCCATAGCAACCACCAGCACATCCTAGCAACCACTTCGAATACCCTAGCAACCCCTAGCAACACCCTAGCAACCACCTAGAACTCCATAGCAACCACCTAGCAACACCTAGCAAACCACCTGGAAACCCATAGAACCACCTAGCAACACCCTAGCAACCACTTGGAACACTATAACTCCTAGCAACACCTAGCAACCACCTAGCCAAACACCATAGCAACCACCTAGAACTCCATAGCAACCACCTAGCAACATCATAGCAACCGCCTAGAACTCCATAGCAACCATTTAGCAACACCATAGCAACCACCTAGCAACACCCTAGCAACGGCCTAGAACTCCATAGCAACCACCTAGCAACACCATAGCAACCGCCTAGAACTCCATAGCAACCACCTAGCAACACCCTAGCAACCACCTAGAACTCCATAGAAACCACCTAGCAACACCCTAGCAACCGCCTAGAACTCCATAGCAACCACCTAGCAACACCATAGCGCCTAGAACTCCATAGCAACCACCTAGCAACACCCTAGCAACCACCTAGAACTCCATAGCAACCACCTAGCAACTCCATAGCAACCACCTAGCAACACCCTAGCAACCACCTAGAACACCATAGCAACCACCTAGAACTCCATAGCAACCACCTAGCAACACCCTAGCAACACCCTGGCAACCACCTAGAACTCCATAGCAACCACCTAGCAACACTCTAGCAACGGCCTAGAACTCCATAGCAACCAGCTAGCAACACCATAGCAACCGCCTAGAACTCCATAGCAACCACCTAGCAACATCCTAGAATCCACTTAGAATACCCTAGCAACCCCCTAGCAACAACCTAGCAACCACCTAGAACTCCATAGCAACCACCTAGCAACACCATAGCAAATGCCTAGCAACACCCTAGCAACCGGCTATAACTCCATAGCAACCACCTAGCAACACCCTAGCAACCGCCTGTAACTCCATTGCAAACACCTGGAACAACTTAGCAAATGCATAGCAACACCATAGTAACCACCTAGAACACCAAAAGCAACCACAAGGCAAAAAACCCAAAGCAAACCCCCCTGGAACTTAACCCAAAAACCAAATCCCACCTAGCAAAACCAACCCAGCAACAATCTGGAACACCCATAACAACTGTCTTAGCAAACCCTAGCAACCACCTGGAACACCATAGCAACCCCCCTCCAGAACACCCTAGCAAATTCTTTTGGAACCCCCAAAACTGCCCCTTAGCAACACCCCCTCAAAAAACCACCCCTGGAACAACCCCATAGCAACCCCCCCCTAGCAAACACCCTAGCAACCACCTTGGAACCCCCAAAAAAAATAACCTTGCCCTAGAAAAACCCAAACCTAGCAACCGCCAAAACCCTTTCCCCTTAGCAAACCCAACCTAAGCAATATCCTAAAGAAAACCCCTTTTAGAATAAACTTTTAAGCAACCCCAGGCGGGCCAAAACCTGAACCCCATAAGAAAACCCCTAAGAAAACCACCCCCTAGCAACGGTTTAGAACCCCAAAATTTTAGCAAAAAACCCTTTTAGCCAAGGGAAACCTAGAAAAACCACCCAGAAATAACCCCCCTGGGCAACCCCCTCCCCACCCCCCTCCTAGCAACCCCCCCTAAAAACTCCATAGCAACCACCTAGAAAAACACCATACCCCAACCCCCCCCAGAATTTTCCCAAAAAAGCCAACCCCCCCTAGCCCAAAACCTCTTAGAAACCCCACCTAGACCTATAGAAAACAACCCTAGGAACCCCCCTAAAACCCCCCAAAAGAACTCCATAGCAAACCACCTTAGCAACCACCCCTGGGCAACCACCAGCAAAAAAACCATAGAAAACCCCCTATAACTCCATAGCAACCCCCCTAGAACCCATAGCAACCACCGGGGCAACACCATAGCAACCACCTAGCAACCACCTGGAACACCATAACAACAGCCTAGCAAAACCCTACCCAACCGCCTAAACCCCCTTCCCATAGCAACCACCAACAACATCTTACCCAACCATTTTTTAGAATACCCTAGCAACCCCCTAGCAAAACCCTGAAAACGGCCTAGAACTCAATTAGCAACAACCAAAGAAAAAAACACCATAGAAACCGCCAAAAACTCCTTAGCCCCCCTTTAGCAACCCCCCCTAGCAACCACCTAGAACTCCATACAATACCTAGAACTCCATAGCAAAAAATACAACTCCATAGCAACCAGCTAGCAACACCCTAGCAACACCCGGCAAACTACCTAGAACTCCATAGCAACCACCTAGCAACCCCTAGCAAGGGCCTAGAACTCCATAGCAACCACCTACAACACCTTTAGCAACCGCCTAGAACTCCATAGAACCAAAGAAACCCCACCCGCAACAACCTAGAACTCCATAGAAACCGCCTAGCAACCCCCCTTTGAACCGCCCTAAAAACCTCCATAAGCAACACCTAGCAACAACCATAGCGCCTAGAACCCCAAGCAACCACCTAGAACACCCTAGCAACCACCTAGAATTTCCATAGCAACCAACCTAGCAACTCCATAGCAACCACCTAGCAACACCCTGGGGCAACCACCAGAACACCATAGCAAACCCCATAGAACCCATAGCAACCACCTAGCAACACCCTAGCAAAAAATTTGGCAACCCACCTAGAAACCCATAGCAACCACCATGAAACCCCCTAGCAACGGCCTAGAACTCCATAGCAACCAGCTAGCAAAAACCATAGCAACCGCCTAGAACTCCATAGCAACCACCTAGCAAATCCTAGAATCCACTTAGAATAACCCTGAACCCCCTCAAAACCTAGCAACCACCAGAACCCATAGGAACCACCTACCCAACACCAAAAGCAACCACCTAGCAACCCCTAGCAACGGCCTAGAACTCCATAGCAACCACCTAGCACCCATAAGCAACCCCCTTTTAAAACCCCAAATAGCAACCACCTAGCAAAACCCTAGAAAACCACCAGAATTTTCCATTAAACCACCTAGCAACACCCTAGAACCGCCTAGAACTCCATAGAAAACCACCTAGCAACACCATAGCACCTAGAACTCCATAGAAAACCACCTAGCAACACCCTAGCAACCACCTAGAACTCCATAGAACCACCCAGAAACACCAGAAACCACCTGGAACACCATAGCAACCACCTAGCAACACCCTAGCAACCAGCTATAATTCCATAGCAACCACCTAGCAACACCATGGCAACCACCAAGCAACACCCAAGCAACCACCTAGAATGCCTTAGCCACCGCCCTGAACTCCACAGCAACCACCTCGCAACAACATGGCAACCACCTAGATCTCCTTAGCTACCACCTAGCAACACCATAGCAAATGCCTAGCAACACCCTAGCAACCGGCTATAACTCCATAGCAACCACCTAGCAACACCCTAGCAACCACCTGTAACACCATAGCAACCACCAAGCATCAACCTAGCAACCACCGGGAACACCATAACAACCACCTAGCAACACCCTAGCAACCACCTAGAACACCATAGCAACCGCCTAGAACTCCATAGCAACCACCTAGCAACACCCTAGCAACACCCTGGCAACCACCTAGAACTCCATAGCAACCACCTAGCAACACCCTAGCAACGGCCTAGAACTCCATAGCAACCAGCTAGTAACACCATAGCAACCGCCTAGAACTCCAAAGCAACCACCTAGCAACATCCTAGAAACCACTTAGAATACTCTAGCAACCACCTAGCAACACCCTAGCAACCACCTAGAACTCCATAGCAACCACCTAGCAACACCATAGCAACCACCTAGCAACCCCCTAGCAACGGCCTAGAACTCCATAGCAACCACCTAGCAACACCATAGCAACTGCCTAAAACTCCATAGCAACCACCTAGCAACACCCTAGCAACCACCTAGAACTCCATAGAAACCACCTAGCAACACCCTAGCAACCGCCTAGAACTCCATAGCAACCACCTAGCAACACCATAGCACCTAGAACTCCATAGCAACCACCTAGCAACACCCTAGCAACCACCTAGAACTCCATAGCAACCACCCAGCAACACCCTAGCAACCACCTGGAACACCATAGCAACCACCTAGCAACACCATAGCGCCTAGAACTCCATAGCAGAACCTGCACCTAGCAACACCCTAGCAAACCGCTAGAACTCACTAGCAACCACCTAGCAACACCATAGCGCCTAGAACTCCATAGCAACACACCTAGCAACACCCTAGCAACCGCCTAGAACTCCATAGCAACCACCTAGCAACACCATAGCGCCTAGAACTCCATAGCAACCACCTAGCAACACCCTAGCAACCACCTAGAACTCCATAGCAACCACCTAGCAACTCCATAGCAACCACCTAGCAACACCCTAGCAACCACCAAGAACACCATAGCAACCGCCTAGAACTCCATAGCAACCACCTAGCAACACCCTAGCAACACCCTGGCAACCACCTAGAACTCCATAGCAACCACCTAGCAACACCCTAGCAACGGCCTAGAACTCCATAGCAACCAGCTAGCAACACCATAGCAACCGCCTAGAACTCCATAGCAACCACCTAGCAACATCCTAGAAACCACTTAGAATACCCTAGCAACCCCCTAGCAACACCCTAGCAACCACCTAGAACTCCATAGCAACCACCTAGCAACACCATAGCAACCACCTAGCAACCCCCTAGCAACGGCCTAGAACTCCATAGCAACCACCTAGCAACACCATAGCAACCGCCTAAAACTCCATAGCAACCACCTAGCAACACCCTAGCAACCACCTAGAACTCCATAGAAACCACCTAGCAACACCCTAGCAACCGCCTAGAACTCCATAGCAACCACCTAGCAACACCATAGCACCTAGAACTCCATAGCAACCACCTAGCAACACCCTAGCAACCACCTAGTACTCCATAGCAACCACCCAGCAACACCCTAGCAACCACCTGGAACACCATAGCAACCACCTAGCAACACCATAGCGCCTAGAACTCCATAGCAACCACCTAGCAACACCCTAGCAACCGCCTAGAACTCCATAGCAACCACCTAGCAACACCATAGCGCCTAGAACTCCATAGCAACCACCTAGCAACACCCTAGCAACCGCCTAGAACTCCATAGCAACCACCTAGCAACACCATAGCGCCTAGAACTCCATAGCAACCACCTAGCAACACCCTAGCAACCACCTAGAACTCCATAGCAACCACCTAGCAACTCCATAGCAACCACCTAGCAACACCCTAGCAACCACCTAGAACACCATAGCAACCGCCTAGAACTCCATAGCAACCACCTAGCAACACCCTAGCAACACCCTGGCAACCACCTAGAACTCCATGGCAACCACCTAGCAACACCCTAGCAACGGCCTAGAACTCCATAGCAACCAGCTAGCAACACCATAGCAACCGCCTAGAACTCCATAGCAACCACCTAGCAACATCCTAGAAACCACTTAGAATACCCTAGCAACCCCCTAGCAACACCCTAGCAACCACCTAGAACTCCATAGCAACCACCTAGCAACACCATAGCAACCACCTAGCAGCCCCCTAGCAACGGCCTAGAACTCCATAGCAACCACCTAGCAACACCATAGCAACCGCCTAAAACTCCATAGCAACCACCTAGCAACACCCTAGCAACCACCTAGAACTCCATAGAAACCACCTAGCAACACCCTAGCAACCGCCTAGAACTCCATAGCAACCACCTAGAACTCCATAGCAACCACCTAGCAACACCCTAGCAACCACCTAGAACTCCATAGCAACCACCCAGCAACACCCTAGCAACCACCTGGAACACCATAGCAACCACCTAGCAACACCCTAGCAACCAGCTATAATTCCATAGCAACCACCTAGCAACACCATGGCAACCACCTAGCAACACCCAAGCAACCACCTAGAATGCCTTAGCCACCGCCCTGAACTCCACAGCAACCACCTCGCAACAACATGGCAACCACCTAGATCTCCTTAGCAACCACCTAGCAACACCATAGCAACATGCCCCCCCCCCAAAAAAAAATCCATAGCAACCACCTAGCAACACCCTAGCAACCACCTGTAACACCATAGCAACCACCAAGCATCAACCTAGCAACCACCGCGAACACCATAACAACCACCCAGTAACATCCTAGCAACCACTAGAAAA